>NC_137623.1:16431309-16628893 GCF_963280865.1 Gymnoscopelus braueri | reverse complement strand
CAGCGGAACGGTGTCAAGTTTCCCTTGCTGGGTTTCCTCCTGAATCCAAGGAAGTGGGGCTCTGACTCCCTGGCCAGTGGGACCTTATTACGCCTCCTTAGGTCCAGGAACAGGGAGGATCGCTGGCATGGATCCATTTCACATTTGGCACCCCCAGCTCTCTCTCCCTCCCACTGTGGATGAAAGGTGATGTCACGGGTGCTGTGTCGAGTTGAGTCCAAACCATTTTCGCACAAGGCTCACTGTTTTGTTATTCATCTCTCTCACACACACACACACACACACACACACACACACACACACACACACACACACACACACAGTACTTTATAGCTGCGCAGTTAGTTACGCTGGTTATACAGTTCCTCAGGTGTCAACATGATTCAGTCCTACAGTGCAGAACAGACGAACTGAACCAAATCCACTTTTCCTTTCCCTGCAGTCAGAATGTCCTCTTCAGATTTGAAGCCGTTTTAGTTTTTGTGGTTGTTGTTGTTGATCTTATATTTGACACTGATGAACGCCCTCATTTTTCACCTCACGTTTGCTTTAAACCCCCTCGAACACACACCACCACTTTTCTCTCCACAATCTCAGCAACATGATGCAGTGTGCCTGCGTTATCAGTTGTGTCTGTGCTGCTTTTGTGATTCTTGCGGTTAAAATTATTGTGATGCTATGTAATGATAACTAGATTACTACCCCCCCCCCCCCCCCCCCCCCCCCGAGGACCCCTGGGATCCCACTTTGAGAACCACTGCATTAGGCTACACATTCACTTTGCTTGTTGTTCTATTTTTCTGGGTTAGCATTTTTCTATTATTTTCCTCATATTTGCATCATTTCACCATGCGCTGTACAGTGAATGCCTGCCAAGTGCCAACCACAGCCTGCCCTACACAATGTGATACTGTATACATTACAATCACCTATTGTTGATATTGCCTCTGCTGTCAGTGTGCATATTGTCTGATTAAAAAAGAAAAATAGCAGATTGCACGCATCGTGTCATCAGCTATATCCAGTGCACGACACAACGAGCAACTAAGTATAACACAGGCTTAAAAGGGGGTGTAAGTCATTTTTGTTAGAAACAAAAGCTTTTAAGAGATACAGAGGCTTTGCTTTCTGAAGCAGAGCAACTACTTTTATCGTTTGACCATCTGTGTCAACTGTGCTTTTATCTCTGCTCACTCACCCAAGTCCTTATCGCATCTCTCATTGATACAATTAGAGATGCGTTTTAGGCATTTAGATGATGCTCTTACTCAAAGAAAAAAAGAAACGTGTCCAAGAAGAGCTCAATATATTGTCCTAGACACACATTGCGGGACTTCAAATGCTATCCATTGGCCTTTGTGCTACCTACATGCAGTATGATCAATATGTGTCATGATGCAACACACAAGGTAAGCATGTAACACACAAGGAGAGAGGATGCACTAGGCTGTTCAGTTACAGTCATCATATAAACCAGTGGTTTTCAACCTTTTTCATATCAAGGTCCATTATTTATTCGGCATTTGACCCACGGATTCACCATTTGATGAGATTTAGGACTCTAAGACCGAAAACTTCTAATATTTTGTTATCGTTGGATAAGATTTTGTGCACAATTCCATGCTGTATTGATGTTGGTACCATAGGAGAGATTGTTATCAAAATAACAATTCTTTGTGTAGACTTGTAGATTAAGGGATGTTTAGCAATAATTTAACTCTTGAGAGCGTAAAATGAAACCAAATGGACCCGTAAGGGTCCATTTGGTTTCATTTTACGCTCTCAAGAGTTAAAGATATATCAGGGTCCATTTGGTTACCAACTCTCCATCATTTAGCTGGGGACCACCTGGAATCACTGATGGTCCCCGGACCACTAGTTGAGAACCACTGATACAAACAACAAGCTCAGACAGAGAGAGAGAAACCAGACAGAGAGAACAGTAACCGTTGCGGTCCAGTGGTCCAGTGAAGCTGCCGGGCTGTTTCTCCGGCACAAAACTGGGAGGTGTCCGTCACCAATGACCTCTCGGCTGAACGGTCTGTGGTGGCACCGACCTCATATATCCACCGTTATTGAGTTATTGTATCCACAAAAAGACCCATCAGGACCTATACCCAACTGTAAACCGTGGACTGGGAGTAAATACAGGCAAAACACAAGGCCTTCTCTACAGCAAGGGTTCCTAAACTTTTCAGGCCGCGACACCGCAATATAAATTTGAACTGGGGACCCCCCCACCCCCGACAAGCACTTGGAATTGCAGGCATTGCATTTAGTTTGACTCGGCTCCACAGATAAAACATTGTGAAAATAGCCGATCTACAAGCTCACAACACCTCGCACTGCAAGCTTGTAGATTGGCTATTTTCACAATGTTTGCCCCTTTCTTAACACTCGCATGACTGAGGTTTCATTCTCCTCCACCAAGCCTGAAAAAAGATCATTTTGATCCCCAAATCAGGCTATCCTATTGGCCACTGTCTCCCTCTGTTCTCCAGACTAGTTCACACGTTCTTCCCCAAACAGTGGGGGGTTCCATTGTCTTCTAAAAAGCTGAGAGTTGAAAATGGGTTGCCAAATTTTGAGAGAGAAATAAGCAGGCAGGTCTATGAAAGTGTAGGCAGTAGGCTAGTGTGTATTTCTATCTGTCTCCTATATGTCATCATGATTTGTGATTTGTGTATGTGGGGATCTCATTTTTACTTCCATGCAGTGTTGATTTCGTTAACGAAAACGAAACGAAATATGTTCGTCAACGCACATTTTTCAAAGGACGAAGACGAGACGAGACCACCACCCATGAATAAACAATAACTGGGACTAAATAATTATGCAATTTCGTTGACTAATAAAGACGAGACGAAAATGTAGTTCACTAAATAAAGACTGGACTAAAATCTATGGTCATTTTAGTTCACGAACAAAGACGAGACGAAATATTATATCATATATTTATTATATGATTTTGTCACTCCCTGTCTCCTTTGATGCACAGCGCAGGGCATGCTGTTTTTCACTCACACACACCCCCTTTTAAAGTTGCAGCCGCGCACGCACACACAGAGTCACACCACGTCAAATGAATGGCAGGAGGATTCAGATTTCAGAGCAAAACTTTACAAAATAAAACGGTAAAATGCTTTGCACGGGGCTCGGGAGAAAGAGAAGAGGTGATATGGACACATTTTCGCTACATCGATGTGGAGAACAAAACACAATGCTTGATTTTATCCGAAGGCAAGCAATGTGGGAAAAACACAACAACTTGAAGAGACACAAGCGTTCACCAAAAAGAGATCGAGTTATAAGTTAACAAAAGGTTTGCACTTTCTCCATTTACACCCCATACATCTACACAAACGTTCAGATTTCAAATATAAAGTGCTTACCTCATGGCCAGGGATGTTACAATTCTATTCGGGTAACCCATAAGTACCCATATTTTCCGTATTGTCCAATAAAAAACATTTTAATCCGATCGGTGGCCATTTTCTCCGTATTTTCTCCACGCTTTCAACTACGTGACCCTATCGGTTGGGAGGTGTAATTACACCTCGGTTGGGAGGTGTAATTGCACTCTGATACACTATAACTCTATGAGAAAATGACCGCCAATCGGATTAAAATGCTTTTTATTGAACAATACAGAAGTTACGGGTACTTATACCCACCCGAAGTAAATTGTAACATCCGTGGCCACGGAATAAAAACTTTATATTTGAAATCCGAACGTTTATGTAGATGTACATGTGCACCCCATGTGTGTGTATGTAAATGGAGAAAGTGCAAAAAACTGGTTGAAGTTTCGTCATGACTGTCATAATATGACCGTCATGTAATGCTGCTTTACATTTAGTAGCAGCAAGCGAACTATAGTAACTTGTAAACAACCCAGTGACAAACCTATATTATTATTATTCATAATAATAATATTCACATTATTGTCTGAGCGTAAAGCTCTCATTCTATCAGCTGTCCACGTCGCTGACAAACGCGTCTCCTCTCCTCCTCCCTCAGTGCAACAAGTGAACACAATGCTATGTTCCACAAATGTGCTCAATCCTGCGCAAAATATCTGAGCATAAAACAGTTGCTGCGTGACAAGCTGTATGCTTGTAGATCCAATCTTTTTCCACCGCTTTGCAGTGAAAGGGAAAGTGGAAAATGGGTCGCCAAATTTTGAGAGAGAAATAAGCAGGCAGGTCTATGAAAATGTTACTGCATACATTGTGCCTTTCTGTGTGTCTCCTATATGTCATCATGAGGACCGTTAGCACCTGTTAGGACATCTTCCATAAATAACACTACTACAAAGGTTCCAATCTTTCGGCCATTACAGAGGAATGCACTGAAATCCATCCTTGAATAATGTAAATGTGTGCAATTTAGTAGCTACTTCGTTACAGGTCAGTCAAAGTCCAGAATTAAACAAACAACACAAAATGAAGGAAAACATTGCATTGTATTATGGGGTTTATAGCCGAGGCTAATTTGCACCTAATACCTAAGACCTAATAAAAAAATTGTAATGCTGCTATAAATCTAGTAGCAGCAAGCGAACTATAGTAACTTGTAAACAACCCAGTGTGCAAACTGTGCACAAAACACGTGGGCAGCTATATTATTATTACCATTATAATGTAATTATATATAATAATAATAATAATAATAATAATAATAATAATAATAATAATAATAATAATAATAATAATAATAATAATACGGAGATGATTTGAAACAAATATTTAGGAAAAATCATGAAAGGGGAACTTTCTCAGAGCTTCATGAGAGAAGATAATCCACTTTAAATTCTCAAAATCGGTCATATTGATAGCTTAGTCATGCAAGTAACAAGTGTTAAGTAATATTTGACAATTTGGCCAATTTGGTATTAAAAATGTCTTTAAAAAGTCATAACATTTTCACTTTAGACATGTGCAGATAGCCTGTGTATACACTGTATGTTGGTTTGTTTACTGCCGAGAAAACAATGCTGCACATTAAGCTAATCATCTGGGGTGACGCCCCAAAAAATCATTCGACCCCCATTTTGGGAACCACTATACTCTACAAGGCAGGTATAGAGGAGAAGGAAGAAGGGCACATGAGGACACACTAAAACGACAAACAAGTCAAACAAGTGAAGAGCTTTTAAACGGACAAAGTGGAGGCGATGGCTCCAGCTCATCCATCCTAGTTACAAGCACTGCCCACCTCCACCCCCCCCCCCCCCCCAGGGGACAGTGAGCTCGGTGCTGCTCTCTGTCTATACACCAACGACCCGAGGGGTCAGTGAGTGTAATGTGCTGATGATGACCGACTGCATCGGTCGAGCAGTGTGGCCCACAGTGTCTCACTTTGAGGCAGTTAAGAGCGACCGCTAGCAGGCGTGACGGGACGTGCACTTCCTGCTGCTTGAAACGTGAAGAAAACCAGGAAGCTCCCGATCCACTTATTAACCCATTAAGACCCGAGGCCGATTCTACAAAAGCCTTCTAAATCAGTGGTTCTCAAACTTTTTTGTGCCGAGGAGGAGGACACCCCCAAAATGATTTGGCCGTGGACCCCCTGCCCCATCTGAAAATGTTTTGCGCCAGGGAACCCCAGAAGAGAAGATGTGTGTTCAAAACAGTCAAAACACTTTCAAGATTTTTCAAATATTGCAAATGTACAAGCTCGCGTGGCACGAAGTGACCCGCTGTGAGCTTGTATATCTGCTATTTTTGAGAACCACTGAAAAAGCATATGTTGTTCATGTAAAATGACACAGATACTGGTTTTTAATGGGTTAAGGAAGGAAAGCGGGCCATGTATAACCACAGCAGAGCTTGTGACCCAAATAGCTTCAACTACAACATAAATTACACCCGCAGGAAGTGTCAACAGCAGACCTTATACCTGCTTCGGAAGCCAAGGCAGCTGCGCGGCCACGTCCCCAATGATCCACTGGAACTATACTACACTACACTACACTACACTTGTCATATTGAAAGCCTACTGACCTAATCCTTCTTGGCGTGGTACTATGGGGGAGCTTTCAGAGAGGAAAATTAGCAGACTCAGTGTCTCTCTCCCTGGGGTCTGAGATACTGCAGACAGCCGTGCCCAGGTCTGCAAGTACACTCTGGGCAAAGAGGAAGGCTCTGAAAAATTGTGTGGATCCATGACTTCTTCAACATCCTGCCCTCTGGCCACAGACTTGTCACTAGGGGCTGTCATTGTCATACAAATAATTGCGATTAACGATTTAATTGTGTTTTTGGCATTGAACACTATGAATAAACATTTTATTTCCGTTTGCCTTTTAGGATTCTTAAAAAAAAAAGATTGCACAGGGCAGATATGACAAATAACTATAAGAAGAAATTACAGACATATTTAATAATTTTATACTTTCAAAAAAAGAAAAATAATTGGGAAAATTGTTATTATTATTACAATAGCATAATTAGCTGATCCACAAGCTAACAACGCGCCACAGAGTGTAAGCTTGTAGATCAGCTATTTACGCTATTTGACTGTTCAAAGTTTGACGCTGAACGTTCCAGCGAGATTAGCTGTGCACAGACATACGGACACACAAACGGGACAGGGGCGAATACATGGTAATCCCCTCCTGACCTGTCGGCATAGCCATGGGAAGATGTTTGGATTAGGGGCGGGAGTGCTGGGTGTGGAGAAAAGGCCACCCCTTCCCCTCTCCCCCCACACTGTGCTGGGTGTGGAGAACAAGCCACCCCTTCCCCTCTCCCCCCACAATGTGGTGGAAAAACAACCTATACGCTCTTCAGCACCATGGACAGCAACGCTGTGCCAAAACCCTGACAAATTACCAGGCTATTTTAAGTTGAGATTGAAAACCCCTATGGGTTTATAAAGTTAATCTATAAAGTTAATCTAAACAAAAATGCAATATAAATAGAAAAGTAATCAGAAAAAGAAAAAAGAAAACCCACAATAATAAGCAACATAAGTAGAACATAGACACTCTGTATAAATGAACAATCAGACGTGGTTGAATACAGATCATTTGAAGGACAGAAATCTATTAGAATTAAGCGTGGGATGGTGATCCTACAGGAATGGGGACATCATGTGCTGTCGTGCACACATTGCACATTGCAGTATTATCACAAAAACAAACAGCAGTATTGGCACACGGTTGCCCATCAGAACATGAACAGCAGATGTATTTTATTTTATTCCCCCCAGCCCATATGAATAACATGATTCTTCTGCATCAATATTTGTTCATTCGCAAGCTCCTGTGGGTGGAGCCTGGATTCGAACCCAGGTCTCCCACATATAGGAAACATTCATTGCCTCTCGGTCAAGGGGGAATCCCTCTGGCCATCACGTGGGATCATTCACACGCTATCTCTACGATATCGTGGGGGAACGCGTGAGTGATCCCACGGGATCAGTCTGGCAACGCCAGGCTAGGTATTACACGCTTCTGGGCTACAGGCAGGGCTATGCTACACACATACAGTAAGTTACTTCATGGTTTTAGTATGCATCCCCCCCCCCCTCTCTCTCTCTCTCCCCCTCACCTTTTATGATACTTTCACATTCCTTGGCCTATTTGAGGTTGCATATTTACCGTGGCTGTTATAACTGTATATCTCTCATAGGAAAACCTGCACTAAAAAAGTAGCTAGGCATACTGTACATACTCCTCCTCTGCTCTAGAAAAAAAATAAAAGTTTGTATGCTACTCCTCTGATCATTCTACTACTTCTCTGACATTAACATTTGTTCAGTAACAGGGGCCTCCCCATCTCTCCAGCTCTTTAATAAACAGAAACTACATTTTCAGGTCAGCATATACCAGCTCTATTCATTCAGGAGAGAAAACCCCAGAAAGATAATTTATCCGCTTCAGTTTTATAGTGTTCCAGTTCCAATTGTGTCGGCTCATTATTTTTATTTCATCACTTCCATTTTAACTTGTCCTTAATTGGAAACCGTCCTAATCCCGGCCTGGAAATGTGTTTTCTGTTTATTAAAGAGCTGGAGAGATGAGGAGACCTGTTACTGAACAAACACAGCAGTGATTGCTATTGGAATATAGAGCTATTTAACATTTATTCTAACACAAACATGTTAAAATGATAAATGTGTAAGTGCCAGAGCTTTGCAGATACCGTACCTAGCTCTGCAGCATTCTTCAGTCGAAACCATTGAAACTAGGTTCATTGCAATGGCCTTTCCTCTTTCAATCATGGCCCTAACAAAATCTATAAATCAATAAATAAAGCTAATATTCTTTCACATGCACAGAGTCTCACATGCCAAAATGAGTGACTGAGAATCACACTAGCATCCATTTCCTTATCGTTTCCGCCAAATACTGCTCTGGCTTGGAGGGAAGAGCCGTTCCACACGGTCGTTCCAAATTAATACCATGAAATGAGTCCTAATTAAAGACTGTGGATGGAATTAGCCATGTAGCTTCGGCCATGGATGGACAGACATGCATGTTGTACACCCTGGGGAGCTTCATCACATCCTTCCCGATAAGCCTACATCATAATGGCCCTGTGATCTTCTCTTTATGAGTGGCATCACATTGTGCGTTTCAAAAGGCAGCTTATTGACGGAATTACTTCAAAAAAAATCCACAGAGGATGCAGGGCATCCATCATGCTGACAACAAAGCCCCAAAACACGTACAGCATCCATACAAAGATGAAGAGTACTGTACCTATACAACATATATATAACACTCAAGGCACAGTTACGCATAAAAGTTAATTTAGAGGCGCAAAGCAATCTCGTGGCACGGTGAGGTGATATCCTCATTAAATGTGTGGGGAATACACGGCGCTCCCACTACAACAGGTGCTATTTCATTTTCTGTCTGGCTAGCTTTAACGATCTCATTAAAACAGGCACTCTTAACCCATTAAGACCTGGAACGCGTCTGTGTCACTTTTTGATTTGAGCTAAAAAACATTATTTTACACTTTGGCTATTCAAAAATAGCAGATATACAAGCTCATAGCGCGGCACCGAGTGCCGCGCTATGAACTTGTAGATCTGCTATTTTAGATAAATCATGAAAATATGTGCAAATCTTTGAATATATATTGTTTTAAAGCAAACATTTTAACTCAAATAATGCTTCTGGGGGGTCCCTGGAACCAAATATTTTGAGATGGGGGTCGGCGGCCAAATACATATAATTTTGGGGGTCCTGGACATGAAAAGGTTTGAGCACCACTGATCTAGAAACATACGTTTTTTTCAGAATACTGTTAGGATTCAGAAGACATTTTGCAGAATCGGCCTCAGGTCTTAATTGGTTAAAAAGGGCACCGGGTGTCACAAGACTAGAGTACTACATACTGTACAGTTCCAGCACACGAGAGGGCCTGTCTGATAGAGAAGAGCAACAGCGTTGGCTCTTTATCCGCCTTGACATCACAGTGGGTACTTTACGTACAAGGCTGACAAGCAAGTTGGAGGAGAAAAAAAGAAATAACTTAAAAAACAGCCAAATTCAATTTTGAATATGGCTGTGCAGCACAGCCGTCCTTGGCTGCAGAGAGAAACTGGAGACGGCAAGCTGAGAATCTTGTTACGCTGGAGTAGTACATCATTTACCCGGAATCCGTGCCAGCCACTTTCCCACCCCAACTTCTGTTGCCAGGAACCAAATGGCACAGATTAATCATAGGATGTCTGTTGGCAAACGACAGGGCTGGTGGGGTGGTGGGAGGGTCAGTTCTGTGCTCTTGCTATCAACCGCACGAACCCTAGCAACCCTGTGTTCTGGGCATGTCATAATAGGCGAACATTCTGTGAAAATAACAGTACAAAAGCTCACAACAGATCGTTGTGAGCTTGTAGATCGGCTATTTTCGGCAAAGAGATTTCAGGTAGGGAGAAAAAAAGAGGCGACAAAAGTATAGACCCCTGGGCAATCCTGGTCAACCAAGTACAGGTTTAAGTGGTTAAATGAATGTGGTCGTCTATCGTAAGCCTTTCCCCTACCACAGTTCGTAACCTGCACCACACCCTCATCTACCTCCCCCTGTGCCCCTTACCAACCGTTAACTCATTCCCTGCCAATGACGTCTTTTTGACGTTTGTAAATCGAAAGTCCACACCGTCAATGACGTTTCTAGGTGTTTCCACTAGATGGCGCTCTTCGCACACACATGAGTGGCCACTTCATCCCCAGATACACACAATCTCACACAAAAGAACAAAATAAAAAGAAATTAAACAAAAATAAAAATAAAACGATTCACAGGAAGCAGGAGAGCACGTGATCCCAATATTTACTACTCCATCCACTTCCTGGTTAACGTCTCTGGGAAATCGCCTGTATCTCGCCTCCTGTGTTTTTTTACTATGTATTTTTGGCGAGACATGCCATTTTCAACGTCCTATAACAAGCGAACGGGAGGTCGCGATGACATTTGCTTTTTTCGCCGAGTAGATCACTGTGAAAAATTATATTCTATGATTTTTCAAAAAGTTAGCAAAAATGCTCGGAATCGCTGGCAGTGGCTTGACACTTTTCTGACTCTTAAAGAGTTAAGCTATATTCAATGTGCAGAGAAAGACTATCTTACTATTGAACCTACTATTTACCTGAATACACAGATCACAGAATGGAGCTTTAGATTCACTTGGATGTTTTATGGCATTATAACCTTGGGCATTTTAAAAGTCACAGACCCCTCCTCTGACTTGTTATCAGATTAGAATTTGAGTGCAGAATATCGATGTTCATGCTATTTAAAGCCCAGATGAAATGGCCTTTCAAAAGGATCACAAAATAATAGAAAAAGCTCAATAGCGGGCTCGATAAAAGCCCGGATCAATAAGCAGGATAGATAAGGTGCTCATTATCAATAAAAAATTAACGAGCTCCATCCCCATGTGTGAGGGGGCTGTGTTTTTTCAATTACTTGTTTCAATCATTTTATGTATTTATTTTTATTGTATAATTATTTTTCATCTTGAAAAAGTAATTGAAAAACACGGCCCCACACGTATTAGAAGGACAAAAAAATATACATATATATATATATATATTCACATCGATTGGGACAGGCCACAATGGGATAGGGTGTAATTTGAATGTCGTTTGAAGGTTAATGGGACCATGCCAATTCCATGCCAAAAGACGAATGTCAGAAAAGCAATCTCACCTTGCTACTGTAGCAATAATACTGATTTACCAAAGTATAACTGCATATAACCTGCGAGAGTGATAGCCTCAGCCGTTATGATTGTCCTTTTTTTTTTTTTTACTACTACATGGTTCTCAACCTGGGGTCGCGGCCGGGGGGGGGCACCTCCAAATAATTTGGAGGTGTCGCCAGATGCTTTTCTGGAGGAAAGGAAGGAAATGAAAATCTGAATTACAAAAAAAAAGCAATCAAGAATATTTAATTAGTTGGTCAAATCTTTCGGAGTAAGAGAGAGAGAGAGTGTGAGTGAGTGAGTGAGTGAGTGAGTGAGTGAGTGAGTGAGTGAGTGAGTGAGTGAGTGAGTGTGTGTGTGTGTGTGTGTGTGTCTCTGCACTCCCTGCAGCATTACAGGGAATGTCTACTCCTCCCTGTTGTCTCAGAAGCGTAACTTGCTCAGTCAAAGTTTAAGAAATGTTCATATGACAACAGCAAAAAGTCAATCTATGTAAGGAAACATTTTTGGTCTGATCTACAAGCTCACTTGCGAGACATGTGAGCTTGTAGATCTGCTATTTTCACAATGTTTGCCTCTTTCTTCTATTATTTGACAATTCGGTCAATGTTTGGCAAAACATTGATTATTTTTGATGCAGCAATGGTCTTGACTCTTTTTCTTACATTGCCACTTTACTCTCATCTGTGGGGTCCCCCCTGGGGGTCCCGACCCACAGGTTGAGAACCACTGGCCTACACAATAGAATGCTGAGTGTTATTTAACTGTAACAAGTTCAGAACGTGTCTCTCAGACTCGAGACCGCCCTCCCCTGCCGACTAATCCACATCACTGGGGATCAGCCAAGTGAACTGTTGTGAATCTGCCTTCTGTTAGGCTACACTACAGTGACAATGCCGAGTCACAGAAGATGTCTGGCGTCACCACTCTGAGGGAATAAAGCTCATGGGCTGAGTCAATATGCCACGATAAAAGGGGAGTATCGGAGATCTCTGCCTCGCCAGCACTTTGACGAGAGCTGTTTCAGTCAACTAAAGCCTCGTTTATGCTTCATCGTACAAAAGTGCCACTCGACAAAAAACTGCAAGAACAGACTTCTAAACTCCCTGTGATGAGTAGCAAAGTTTGAAAGTCAAAAACATTTTATTTTTCCTTTCCCCTCTGTGCTTCGATCCCCTCTTTTCCCTCTGTGTCCCTCTCTTCTTCTCTCCCTCCCTGTCCCTCTCTCCCTCGCTCGGCCTTCATTAAAGTGCTCCTCTGTCTGTCTGTATGTCTGTCTGCTTGTCAGTCAGTGGCTCCCTCTCTCTCTCACTGACATTCAGCTCACTTCTCACGTCAGCCTCGTTTCCCCCAGACTATTTAGCCCACTGTGTCAGAACGTCACGCCTTTCAATATCGCTGCCCATTTGAACACCCATCATATACATGCAGAGCACGAGACAGCAAAATGGCCCATTCTGGACCGCTGTCTTGCCCATTCAGTGTGCAGGCATCCTCTGAAACACAATTACGCCCGTTAACAAGCGAGCTGTGGACACAAATGGACATCGGTGTGTGATACCAGAGGCCTAATGAGCGTAACCAGAGGAAACCATACTCATTTCGTGGCAAAACGACCCCTGTGGGGAAGGAAGGGCGGGGGATTCATACAAGACAACCTGTTCTCTCTGCTCTTGCTTTTGTAAATCCTTAAACCCTTTGTCTCAATGCAAGTCAGGCCCATTACGGTGGATTATAAACCATAACCGACTGTATTAAGCACGCACGCATGCACACAACACACATACACACAACACACATACACACATCTAAACATGCATCACCACATTTTCTAACGATTACATTTTCGATTAACAACGATGGAGCAACAGCAGTATTGTGATTAAATATGCGATAATAATCACGGCCGCCTACATGACTTAGCCCAAAAAGTAGCCAAACACATTCATTTCAGCACCACAGGGAAAGAACAGCGATGGACAAACACACACACTTTTCTTTCCTTCTTTTTTAACGGTACAGCGATTGGAGATCCAAGTTTTAACTAACGATACCTACACGCCACAAAACTCACAGAAAGAAATAATCAATTCCACAGTTCATTATTTCGTAAAAAAGGCTAACATGAACATAAATCATAGAAGTGCACAATATAACACAAGATGAGGACCCGAATACAGAATTATAGACAGGCACAAGCAGAGCAGGTGAAATACAAGATGATTTAATTGCCCAAAACAGGAACACACAAGGTGCATGAGGACTATACTGAGGACTGGTAATAACAAGAACTGGAACAGAACACAGTAACACCATTTAAGTACTGGCACGGAACACAAGGAACTGAGGGTTTAAATACACACAGGGCTAACCATAAACAGGTGAACATCACTGACAATCAACACAGGGATAGGCTAGGGATAGGCTAGGGCAGTGTTTCTCAAATGGGGGTACGCGTACCCCTAGGGGTAAGCGGAGGTACTGCAGGGGGTAAGCGAAAAAATGCCAGAAAAAATGAAAAATTTGTATAATTTTATAAAAAAAATTATTAAAAAAAATATATAAATCATGATAATAATATTGGGTAAAAATATATATTTTTAGATAAATAACATTTAAAACGTGAACTAAAACCAATAAATATAATGATTGTGGCTTGTGGGAATGTGTGCCGTGCCCTTGCGTCAGTCTGGCACAGCCAGATGTTTGTTTCCTGTTGGTCATGTGACCATCGTCTCCCCAATAGCCTCCACGGGTGACGCGAGGTTATCAACAAGTAAACAACAAAGTTGGTAAAAATGGATAAGTGGCTCGTTAAACGCGGGCCGCCCGCTAAAGATTCAGAGGACCAAGCTAAAAAGAAGAAAACAGAATCACAGAAATCCCGACAGTTTCGTGAGGAGTATATAGGTATGGGGTTCACCTGGAGCAGTACAACAGATCCCCCGTCAGCTCAGTGTTTTTTATGCGGCGAGCTGCTGGCCAACAGCGCCATGAAACCATCCCATCTAAATCGGCATCTCAGCACTAAACATAAAGAACACGTCGGAAAGAAGTTGGAGTTTTTTAAGAGAGAACTCAGTGGATTCAAAACCTCACAGGAGAAACTGCTCAAGGCTGCCACTGTATCAACAAAAGCACTTGAAGCGTCATATAAAGTGGCGTTACTTTTGGCAAAAGCCAAGAAACCATTTAGCCTCGCTGAAGAAATAATTGCCCCAGCAGCAGTTATACTAAACGAGACAATGATAAGCAACGCTGCTGCAGCCGCTGTTAAGATTGTACCTATGTCAAATGACACGGTGTCACAGAGAGTTGACAAGATGGGGACAGATATCGTGGCGCAAGTTGTGGAGAAGTTAAGAGCTGGTGACTTTTCATTGCAACTGGATGAGTCAACTGACATCAGTGGACACGCGCAGCTCGTTGCCTTTGCCAGATATGTTGACACTGATGACATTCAAGAACACATTATTATGTGTAAACGCCTAGAGGGGAATACAACTGGCCAGGACATTTTTTACGTTCTTAATTCTTTCTTTTTGGACAACGGAATCAACTGGAAATCGTGTACCAGCGTGTGTACAGACGGAGCAGCAGCGATGACTGGCCGGTTCAAAGGACTCATCGCGTTCATCAGAAAAGAGAACCCTGACGTGCTGTGGACACACTGTGTTATACACAGAGAGGCCCTCGCTTCTAAGAAGATGAGCCCTGAGCTTCATTCCGTTTTGAACGATGCCGTTAAAGTGATCAACTTTATCAAATCCAGACCGCTAAATGCACGCCTGTTCAAGAGATTGTGTGACAAGTAAGACGCGCGAACGCTGGAAGCGAACGCAGATTGACTGTGGCTGCTATATTTCAACCACACTGTAGTAGTGCACTCTGCCGCACTCTGGCGGCTGTATACAGGCAGTGCAGCTGCTGGCATTTCAGCACGGAGTTTCGAGTCACATGGGGGCGCGAGCCAATGAGAGCGTGAACACACACGGACAGACCATAAATAAGGGACAGACACACACACAACCCAAGCACGGTGACATAGTAAGCTCCACTTGGTCGGAGGCACGGCTTCGCCGCGCCTCCTTCCGCGTTCGCAATAACATGGGAGCAGAACACAAAGAACTCCTCCTGCACACAGAAGTGAGGTGGCTGTCTCGCGGGAAAGTGCTTAACAGGCTGTTCGAACTGCGGAATGAGGTATGTTGCTTTTTGTCAGAGAAAGAGAATGCATCTCCTCTTGCCTCCCTGTTTTTGGACAATGACTGGCTTGCTAAATTAGCATACTTGGCGGAGATTTTCGCGAAATTGAATACTGAATACCAGCCTGCAAGGCAGGGACTGTACAAGTTTGAAACTGTATGACAGAGTCAATGGCTTTCTCAATAAAGCAGCATTGTGGAAGAGGTTTTGTGCACAAGGTGACTTCAGTTGTTTCCCTCAGTTTGATGCATTCATGTCCAGTGAGCAGACACAGGTCGCCACAATTAAACCCATTGTGGTTGGTCACTTTGGTTAAACTTATTGCCAATTTCAAAACATACTTTCCCGATTTAAAAGAGAAGTCAGAGCAGCTCGATTGGGTCAGAAACCCATTTACAGTGTCAGAAACCAACTGTGATTCGCTGCCTGTTCACCTCAGGGAGGAGTTAGTGGAAGTGACCTCAGACCGAGGGCTCCAGAATAAATTTGAGGCCAATACACTGACTGGGGAAACAAGCTCTTGGTCATTTGTTACAATTTGGATCCACATACTTGTGTGAAAGTACATTCTCAGCAATGACTCTGATAAAAACAAAGCAAAGAAACAGACTCTGCCAGGGCCTTGAAAATAGCCTCATAACAGCTGTAGCTTCCCTACCACCAAGATTCCCAAAGCTCATGCAGGAGGCACAAGGTCATGTCTCACACTGAACTTGGTTGTTATAGTAGCTATTTGAACAACTCATAAAGCTGCATACTGGACTGTTAATAGTTTTCAAAACAAACTGTCCACAAACCATTTGCATGGAACTGCATACTGAACTGTAAATAGTTGTATTACTGTTGAATTGAAAACAATATTGTTTGTTGTTATACTGCTATTTGTGGACTTGCAACTTAACTTTGCACTTGACTTTAATGTGATTTTTCCTTTGTTACATTATTGCCACTGTAAGCTGTGATTGAGGACTGATATAGTCATATTACTGTTGAATTGAAAACAATATTGTTATTTGTCTGTTGTTATGCTGCTATTTGTGGACTTGCAACTTAACTTTGCACTTGGAATTTAATGTGATTGTTCCATTGTAACATTACATTTCCACTGTAAGCTGTGATTGAGAAGAAATACTGTATTTGCTTCAGAGTGAACTGTTCATAGTTAAATAATTAACTATAATTGAATTAGGAGTGGAAAAAACACTTACTGTTATGTTTAATGATGACACATGGAGAAACTTGGTGTGAGCCTGATCTGTAGTTCCTAACCCAAATTACATGGTACCCGGCAACTGGGATTTGTTTGAAAGTTGTTTGAATGTATTGAAGTTATTAACATGAAAACTGGACTGACATTTTATGGCCAGTGTTGAAAATAAATCTGCTCAGGAGGCACCGTTTGAAACTCTTTCACTCCATTTCTTATTTGTGATGTTATATTCTTGAAAAGGGGGGTTATCATAGCATCATATACCACTAGCTAGGGCACTGTTTCCCAAACAGTGGGTCGGGACACATTTGTGAGTCGCGGACACGTTTCTATGGACATATATTTTTTTCATTTTATCATTTCAAAAGATTAACTAATTGACTGCCAACGACGTCTTTTGATGTCCGTAAATCCAAAGCCCAGACCACCAACAACGTCTGTTGACGCCTGATGTACAGTAAGATATGAGTGACCATTTCATTCTCAGTCGCACACAGATCCAGGAGATCACGTGATCGCAAGACCACCATTCACTTCCTGGTTAGCATATTTGGAAAAAATGCCCTTTTCTCGGCTCCCTGGATTTCCTCTGCATTTTTGACGAGAAATGCTATATTCAATGGCCAATAACTGGCGAACGGGGGGTCGCAATGATTTTCATATTTTTTTTCGCGGAAGCACAGAGAAAGCCTCCGTGTTTAGCAACGATCGAGGGATCGATCATACTGAAGATAAATATTCTGTGACTAGTTGAAAAGGTAAGGAAAACGAAAAATCGCTGGCAGTGGCTGATTCATTTATTTACTCTGGCAGTGGATGATTTATTTATTTATTTACTCTGGCAGTGTATGAGTTCATGAAAAAAAAAGTAAAATATAAAATGTTCAGAGATTCAAGAATTCAAGAATTTCAAAACATTTTCAAAAGAAAAAAAAAACCTTTTAACCCTGTAAGACCCGGATATATTTGTACTTGCAAAAAAAAATAAAAAACCTTTCAGATGGTCTTGTAGGAGTATTTAGAAGAGGAAAATATAATGTTTTTAAAAAAAATATGTTTTGGTAAGTTTTATGCAAATGTTGACATTTAGCAACGTTGGGTCCATCAGGTAGCAAAATTTCCTATAGGCCATTTTTATGGATAACATGGCAAATGTGTAAATACTTCACTAAAACAACTTAATGATTCATTTATATGGTTTATTATTTGGCCTCAGATCAATTATGAATAATATTTGGCCTCAGAACAGTATACATTATGAATAATAACACCAATAAGCCATATTTTTTTAGGCCTGCCCTTGTATTTTTTTGCAACCAAGAGGGCCCAACATTGACCAAAAGCAACAAGTATGAATCATGCTATAATTTAAATTTGGGACATATATTTCACAATAATAACATATGTACATGTTCTAGACATTGTAATGTTCACCAAAACAAATATTACAGGCATATTACTTACGTTTTTGTGAGGAATATCTTCCAGAGAAAAAAGAGATCTGTTCCAACAGAGATTTTTCAAGTTGTGATGATTCCTGGCTCTGTGGGGGGTATTTATATGCAAATATCCTGGCCAATGGCATTGTAAGACTAAACAATAGGACCCAATGAGGATTTAGAGGTGAAAAAATAACAGAAAAACAAATTATTTAAACTCCTTTCTTTATAAAATATAATTGTTACTCTAAAGCGACACTGGGTCTTAGAGGGTTAAGGAGTACCCTAGTGAAAGTAGCCGATCAACAAGCTCACAACGCGGCGTGAAGTGATGCGTTGCGAGATTGTCCGGGACCCACCAGTTTGGGTCCCGGGCAAACGGAGATAACTAATAATCACAGGAAGGTGAGACAAGACAGGTAACAGTAACTAGGGCAGACAGGAACAGGAACACTAGGAACAATATTACATAATATATTAAAAGGAACACAACAGGATAAAGTTAACGTTTAATTGCTCTGTAAAGATTAAAGACAGTTCAGTTGTCACTATAGCGCACATCAAAACAGAGATTCCATTATTAGAATGAAATGCTTTTAGAGCCAATTATTAATCCAGTCTCACAGCTGCTGACTGTCAGTTTGGAGAGAAAACATGAGAAAATGTATGATTGTGTAACACTGCTAGCGTCTTGAATTATTGAATTTAAATTACTGATACTCTCTGGGAGTAACAAGGATGGATAAGATCAGGAATGAGTACGTCAGAGGGACAGCACATGTTAGATGTTTTGAAGATAACGCCAGAGAGGCCAGACTGAGGTTTAGACAGAGGTGGCATAGTGAGTACATCGGTATATGAGGTTGGAACTGCCAGGCAGGAAGGAGGCCTAGAGGAAGACCAAACAGGAGATTTATGGATGTAGTGAAAGAGGACATGATGTTAGTTGATATGAGAGAAGAGGCGGCAGACAGAGGATAGGGTGAGATGGAGGCAGATGATTCGCTGTGGCGACCCCTGAAGGGAGCAGCCGAAAAGAAAAGAAGAAGACACAAGAGTGGTGGTTCATTTTCCATGTATTGTTCTTGGAGGATCACACGATGCACTGTATGATTCTTCCTATATTAGGTCTAGGGATTATTGGCCAATACCGAGACCGATGTTTAAAATAACAATTTAACCGATATTAGTTTATTTAGTTTTTGGTGTTATTTCCCCCTTTTGTGCCAGGGAAACAAATGACTCCTGTAACTTTTTTTATTTATATTTTTTGCCGATACCGATGTTGACCGATAGTGGCAAATATCGGCCGATACCGATATCCCTAATTAGGTCCTCTATAAAGTACGATTGCGTTCCCAGTTCACACATATAACGAAACAGATGGTTCACTCTTGGAACTGGACAGAGTCCCACATTTGGTCCGAAGTTCGTTCTCACCTCTACAAAAAAAAGTGGACCAAAGAAGCGGACCATAGTCTGCTTTAAAGCCTGAACACGCCCTTATACTTCGCCACACAATGGCCATAAATATGTGTGTGTAAATATAGCAGATCCACAAGCTCACAACGCGTCACATTGCGAGCTTGTAGATGTGCTATTCTTGATTAGATTTTTTGATATTTTTAAATTATTATCCATTTGTCTATAATAGGGATCGATAATTAATCGGTTATTTTATTAACTCATCAAATAAGACCTGGAACACATCTGTGCCACTTTTTGATTTGAGCTAAAAAAGCATTATTTTACACTTTGTTATTATTGTTGCATTATTTTACGAGCTTGTAGATCTGCTATTTTTGAAAAATAGGGGAAATGTGTGCAAATCTTTGAATATATATTATTTTAAAGCAAACATGTTTAACTCAAATCTTTGCTTGTGGAGGGGTCCCCAGGACAAAATATTTTAAGATGGGGGTCGGCGGCCAAATACATATCATTTTGTGGGTCCTTGACATGAAAAAGTTTGAGAACCACTGGTATAGAAACATAAGTTTCTTTTCAGAATACTGATGGGATTTAGAAGACATTTGTAGAATCGGCTTCAGGTCTTAAAGGGTTAAGTCAATTAGTTAGACACCTGACCACACCTCTAGCACGGTTCCATAACAACATGGTATCCCTCCCCCATCCACTGTGGCATCGCTAAAACAGGATGCCCAATTAGCCTCTAATTACAGCACTGTCCATTTATTATGAGAGGCCCGCTCCTCAGGGGGGCTGCATGGTGTGGCCACCGCATCCTCTGGAAATGGCGAGCCAGGAGCTGCAAAACACTGCCGCGGGTGGGTGTGGGATGTTGTTCCTGTGATTAGAACCTGTGGTGTAAAGTAACTAAGTACATTTACTCAAGTACTATACTTAAGTACAATTTGGAGGTATTTTTTACTATACTGGAGTATGGAAAAGTTTAAATTTTCAGTACTGCTACTCCACTACATCTGATCTCAGAGGCAAATATTGTACTTTTACTCCATTACAATTATTTGAAAACTTTAGTTACTAATTTTAACTAGTTACTAATTTTAACTATTTTGATTATGATCACAAAACATACATTAACCACTTCAGCCCTATATACATTTCAGGCCATTTGAAAATAGCCGATCTACAAGCTCACAATGCTCTGCTATTTTCAAAAGATTTGTTATACATTTCATACATTTGAAAACTTGTGAAATGGGACATTCTGCATAATGAGTACAGTCTACTTTGGGTACTTTAGTACATTTTGATACCAATACTTCTGTACTTTTACTCAAGTACATTTTGAATTCCGGACTTTTGCTTGTAACAGAGTATTTCCACCTTGCAGTATTGATACTTTTACTTAAGTAAGAAATGTGAGTACTCTTTCCACCACTGATTAGAACCGCCATGGCACACTGGTGTGCCGTGAGACAAAATCCATATGTGCCTTGGGATTCTGTGACAACCACACATTTGTATTGCAATATACAGTATAAGTGCCCATGTACCTGTCAAGCTACTTCAAAAGAGTGAGAAACTCCCACCGGCACATACAGCAAAAGATGGGGATGAATTCAGTCTACTGTAATGCCACTAAAATGTGGAACGCCCTACCACCAGCCATAAAAAAGTGTGACTCCCTACCCTCCTTCAAACCCACCATTAAAAGAGCACATGTCTGCAATTTCCAACTGGACCTTGAAATGACCCACCACTGGTTTTACTGTGAATATACTTTTAGCGCTCCGTGTATTGCTGATTTCTTGTATAGTATTGTAAGTCTTTATACTTTGTTTTGATGAATTGACTACAATGAAAACAAGCCCTCAGGGCTTTTTGTGTTATCCTTTTAGCATTATTGTATAACTGTACCCCTGTACTTTTTGCAAACTGTTAATAAAGTATTCAATCAATCAATCATACAACTACAAAAAGTTACGAAGTATTTGCAAATGCACTCATTACAGAGCCAAATGCTATACCCATACATACATGTGATGACACATTGTGAGCGAAGCATTGTGAGCCTGTAAATCGGCTATTTGCACTATGAATACACGGGTGTGCCTTGAGATTTCTACTTGCCCATTGGTGTGCCCGTGGCAAAAGATTTTATAAAACCACTGGCCTAGAAGCTCCAAGCAACTGTTAGTAAAGCCTGGATGTGCAGTGGTAGGAATAACCGTTTATCGAGATATCTAGAGAAAAGTAAATCAATGCCGTTAAGGACGAAAGTTCAATTAGTGCATGTTTAACTACTGCTGCATGTTTAGCTACTACACACTGACAAGCAGCACAGCAACAAAACACTCAATACTGAATATTGCTATTGCTACCATTGCTATACGTCCTCCACAGCTAAAGACAAATCCTTGTTCCAAATAGGGGTGGGTGTACAGTATATGAAATATTCAGCCACTGTGTGTGTAGTGTGTACTCATTTGGCAGGAGCAGCCAGCATGGTCTGGCTAAATGGTGATTGATTGCAGGGGAACGGGGAGTGGGTGCAACAGACAGAAACAGCAGTCTCTGCATGCATGAGAGGAGAGGAGCCCTTCTGCAAGCAGATGATCTCATATGGGACAATAATTGAATGCTGTGGCAGCTAAAGCCAGGCCAAACCAATAATTTACAGTTTTTCTAATGGTATTCTGCTTGGCCAATTCCAGACAGAAACAAACTAGACGGACAAGAGAAAACAGTCAAATGTCTCAAATTACTTACTTTGCATAGAGCTTAGTACACTAGACTATGCTTCATAAACTATGCGAACACTGTGTTTCATAAATACATTGAAAAGGCCATTACAAATGATTACGACGAGACACTCTTGATGAAGGTCCAGAGGGACCGAAACGTCTGTCAATTTGAATAAAAACTGATGCTGCTGAGCAAGAGCAGTGTGTGGGGTTTTTGTTCATGAAATACTTTTTTCATCACAGTCGTCACTGTCCAACACACCTGCATCTGAACAAAGTGGATGTGCGAATACTTCCTTTGCATAAATGCAAATTACAGCAGAAAGGAGAGTGGACAACTATGTGAGATAGAGATGCCAATTTGTCTGTGTGTACTTCAGAGGGAACCAGGCATGGACAGACCATCGGGAGGTTCAAGAATATTCCCGGTGGTCCGTTCAGTTTGTGGGCCACAGGGCCAGCCTACCTTTTCTTGTCTTTTTCCCACAGCATCCAATATTAAATTAAATATGGTGCATCTCTCACACCCTCCTCCATCATCAATCAAATCTGGCCTACAGTACATTTACTCAAGTACTGCACTTTAAGTACTTTACATTACGTTTAGTCATAGGTTTCATTGATTAAACTTAGTTAGCCACTGTTTGTATGGTTATGTTTAAGCATTGGTCTGGTGCGACTGAGGTTATGGTAAGGCACCGGTTCTGTCAGGATTTCCATCCTTTCTAGGGTGGCCAATGGCCATCTAGTGACAACCAATCTGCACGCGCACAGCGCAAAATGGTACACGAGACCAAAACTACCGTCATCATAACATTTTCATCTGCTATGTTGTAACAGATGATGGGCTCTAGCCATCTGCCAGCCAATCAAGAACACAAACAAACACACACACACACACACACACACGACTATATGCCTACAAAATGTTTGTGTAAGCCTTTGCGTGTACAAAAAGGGAAACATTCAGTATGATGGATTCTGGTAGTCCTAATGAAATGCTCCTGGTGTTGTTGTTGTTGCGATGGCGCCGTCGAAAACCCGTGGCCCACATAAAGGTCACTATAAATCACAGCCCTCTCTGTTCCCGGCATCGTCTCTCTGCCTCAACCCATCCCACCAGCCCTCGGTTGTTTGTGATCTCATGAGAGCCAACCAGCCGATCAACAAACATTCTCACAGCAATATGCCAACGCAGGGAATGGCTTCACCTGAAAATGAAATGATATCAAGAAAAAACAATCTAGGACAGTGGTTCTCGAAGTGGGGTCCAGGGACTCTCAGGATTCCGTGAGGAGGTTCCAAATGGACCCTTACAGGTCCAAATGCAGTGTACACATGGTACCAAATGGACCCTACAGGTCCATTTGCACACTCTCAGTATAAAAAGTACAAAAGTATTGGTATAAAAATACACTTAAAGCGCCAAAAGTAGAAAGTACTCATTATGCAGAATGTCCCATTTCACAAGTTTTCTAATGTTGTGCGGCCCTTCGGTCTATTCGCTGCGCGGGGCTGTCGTCTAGTAGCCTGTAGACGTTCATTGCAACAGCGGTGCGCGGAGGCGAAAATAAAAGCGAAACGTAACGTTGTCTTGACGGAGAGAGGCATGGTCGAGTGACCATCAGTTTGTTTTGAGAGAGAGAACGGAGAGAGCATGGTCGAGTGACCATCAGTTTGTATTGAGAGAGAGAGCATGAGGACCCGTATGAACCACGCATGCGTGCCACTCTCTGTTGTATATTAGGATGTCTACAAATCTTTTTTAAATAGCAGATCTACAAGCTCACAATGAGTCACAACACGACGCATTGTGAGCTTGTAGATCGGCTATTTTCAAATGGCCGAAATGTATAGGGCTGAACTGAAAAGTTAATTAATCTAAATCAAATAAAAATCTAAATCTACAAAGTAACTTAAGTTTTCAAATACTTGTAATGGAGTAAAATTTGCCTCTGAGATGTAGTGGAGTAGAAGTAAAAGTATTGAAAATTGGAAATACTCCAGTAAAGTAAAAAATACCTAAACATTGTACTTAACTCATTGAGTGCCAGATTTTGTATTTATTTTTTACGTTTTGTTTATTCGTTTTTGTTCTTTTACATACTCATAGGTAGTACAATTGAGTGCCAGAATTGCCAGAATTATTTCTATATTATGTTGTCCCAGTGCCAGAGTTTTTTTCAAAGTAAAAAAAAAGTGCTTAGGAAGCGAGATACAGCCTTTTTCAGTTATACGTTAAACAAGGAGTGGATGGAGCTGCAAATCTTCAGATAATGATATCTTGGGTTCTGAACAAGTTTAAAAAAAAAAAAAGAAACGTTGCGCCATAGCGGTAAAAACACGTGAAACACGTTAATGGCACTCAATGAGTTGAGTACATCACTGTGGGAATAACACGTCATCACATCATTGATTCAAAATAATAAGGTAGGTCAATCTGAAACACGAAATCCATGTGGTAATGATGGCAGACTCTATCAAAGAAAGCGATCTAAAAACTCCCTCAGGGTAACAAAACATAGTTGTAGCAGGCTTTACCGAGTCTGACTGAATAGATTGGTTCGATTAAAATTTCCCCGTTTCATGTCAAGGTAAAGATCGTTCCATCACAGCATGTCATTCGGAGCAATGCATGTCCATTCTCTGTAAAACGTCAAGTAATAGCCCGGTATTTATATTTGAACCAACATATTACCTGACCTTGAAGCTATAGAATAAGATATGTACCATTAATCATTCATTTGATCTCGCAAGAGAGAGCATTTCTCAGCACCAACCATGGCGAGAGAGAGGGATAGAGAGAGAGAGAACGAGAGAGAGAAATAAGCATCTGCAATATTTAAATGAAGTTTTAAGGCATTCAATATTTTATATGAAAAAGATAAGTTTGAATAGTTTGAAACTGTTTTTTTTTTTGTTTTATAGTCAAACGTCATGTTATGCCAATTTTGACAGCCCATATTATGGTATGCGCCCTAACTACTTGGCTCAGGTCACCTGACACAAATAGTTCTATAGAATCCCAGAGACCTGGACAAAAAAAATACGGATTTGTTTTCTCACAATGTTACTTGCAATAATGTACAGATGGGGTTGACACCAAGGGCTGCCCGAGGTAAATAAAACTTGCGGGCAGGTGGAGTTTGCGTTCAGGTTGCCCGACCGCCGGGCAAGTGCACATTTGAGCGGGGACGCAACCATCTTAACACATCAGGTGCCAAACACGGTTCAAACCGTGTTTTCTTTTTGTCTTTTTGTTTTTTTCCACACAGGGGGGGCTAGCGGAGCAGTGGAATCACCCATGAACACTCTAAGAAGTAAGGGACAGATGGATCACCGTGCCAAAAAATCTGGCTCCCATCCGCTTCCATTCTATCTCCTTGCTAAAAACCTCTGTATCTCCTTAACTTTTTACAGTGGGCAAAACGAGTCATTCTCGATGCACGATCGCTCTGCAATGGTGACTCGCATGAGACATGTTGTTGTTCCAGGCTTTAGCCAGGACCATCCATTGCTGGGCACGCATGCATTGTTTACGTGCGTGTGCTCGCCGTGGAGTCCACAACTCTAAACAGTGCAGCGTTGCAGACGTGAGATTTCTGGCACCGAACGTAATCTGTTATTATAAAATTCTGGCACCCGATGTGTTAATAAACACAACACGAGATATCAGTCTAAACACCTCCCCAACACACACACACACACTCAACGTGCAGTGGCTCTTATGAGCTCCGGAGAAACTACAAGCCCACAAATTCAGCTCATTCAAGCCTTCTTTTCCAGTAGAAAAAACGTTGCGACTATTCAACTCTACTACGGGCGGGCGGGCGTGTGTGAGACGAGCATGGCTGCACGCATTTTCCCCAAACGACGTGTGAAAATACAAGAATGCTGCAAGCAGCTTGTAAAGCCTTCCTTATGTCAGATTCAAAACAGCAGTGCCATCCCAGTACCTACTGACGTTTGTTTATGGAATGGTCAAAGCTTAGCATGTGTCAAGTCAGACGAACGTAAACCCTTGACTTCCGGTCGGTGGAGTTCAAAATAAGAGGGCTTTGTCAAGTCATGGGAAAGTAAGTGTCTTCTGGTCTGTGGAATGTAAAATAAGAGCACTGTTGGCCTATAATGTGCCGTTTTCACTTTTACACAAAATATAAAATAAAAAGTGTGAACTCATAGCTATTTAGATATTTGGTATAAATATTGAGGTATGACATTTTTATCGTGCAGCCCCAGAATTCGCAAACTAGAAAGTAAAAAATAAGTGTTAAATTGAACGGTAATTTAAAAAAATTACCTGTCATTTCATAATGGACGATTTACTTTTCGGGCAAGTGGGCAAGACCTGTGGGCAAGTAGAACACGACCTGTACTTGCCTGACGGGTAAGTGCCTTTGAGACCTTACTGTGAACCCCTGCATGCCTTCTGCACATTCAACAAATCATCAATCTAAATGATCCTCCCCCTATTCTGAATCTGCACATCCCTACCATAAAGACGTTTTTTATCATATCTGCCGTACTTACCGGTTCTATTTTAACTTTATTTCATCTTGTGAATTTTCATAAATAAACTGACCGGGAGCAAGTCACTTTCCAGTAAAGTGAGCAGGTCCATTATGGCACTGACTGGACCTGCCCACTCATTATAGGTCACTGTGGATAAGAAAGCTTTTTATGCACTTAATGTGCACGGATAATAAATGGAACGAAATGCTGGGGGGGGAGTTTGACATGGTGTTTGTGATTCCACTCCATATAATTTAACCCATTCAATCTGGGAACGCATCTGTGTCATCATTTTAGATTTGAGCTACAGTATAACCACTATTTTATACTTTGGGCTATTCATGGCAGATATAGAAACTCATAGCGCGGCACCGAGTGCCACGCTATGAGCTTGTAGATCTGCTATTTTTGAAATTTCTTGAATATTTGTGCAAATCTTTGAATACATATATATTTTTGAAACAACATTTTAAACTAAAATCTTAGCTTCTGGAGGTCCCTGGAACAAAATATTTTACAAATGTTCGCTTTAAAAATATATATATTCAAAGATTTGCACATTTCACGATTTTTAAGATTTACAAGCTCATAGCACTGCACCGAGTGCCGCACTATGAGTTTGTAGATCTGCTATTTTATGAATAGCCAAAGTATAAAATAATGGTTAAAGTGGTTCAAATCTAAAATGACAGATGCTTTCCCGGTCTTGATGGCTTAAAAAGCATAGACATCAAAGAAAGTGAAGCCGACCTCACAGCTATTGAAAACAGCTCCTGTGACAGCAATTTGACAGCCCTCCTGCATCACGGAGGCATTTGACTGCGAGGCAGAGCACCTCATAATGATTCATGCAGAGTGGGCCCTCCAGCTAAATGTATTCATCATGCCCAAGGGCATCCAAAAAGTAGAATCAAAACAACACACAAAACAGCTGTTCCAGATACCATATAGAGAATAAGTATTCTCCACCAGCATGCAAACCAGAGCCACGTCTGCCTTCTAAACTGTGCTCCACATGAAAGACATTATGCGAATGAGACGCATGAAAAAGTGACACTTTGCATAGTGACCTTATCCTAGGACGGCAGCATAAGAGTACTAGGCTAATCACATGGTGATTCAGTTGACCGGTCAGTTGTGGTGTGGATGGACACAGCTCTGCTTGCGGCGAGGCTCTAAGGATGGCAGGAATATTTAACCCATTAGGACCTGAGGCCGATTCTACAAATGCCTTCTAAATCAGTAGTTCTCAAACTTTTTTCCTGCCAAAGACCCCCAAATTGATATTTATTTGGCTGCGGATCCACGTTCTGAAAATGTTTTGTGCCAGTGACTCCCAGAGGAGATTTGTGTTAAAAGATTTCAAAATTATTGTCTCCGCCAGGCCGAAAGGCATGGCGAGAGAGTATGTTTTACCCCCTGTCCGTCCGTCCGTCCGTTTGTGTGTCCGTCCGTTTGTGTGTCCGTCCGTTTGTGTGTCCGTCCGTCCATCTGTCTGTGAACAGCTAATCTCTGGCACCGTTGGCCCGGTCGCTGCAAAACTGTGCACACACACTCCCTGGATGCCAATTCAGAACCTCTGCCCCAATTTTTTTACATGGACCTGTTATAGCGCCACCAGGAGGCCAATTTGTGCAAAACCCATTATTTCATATCACTCCTACAGATTTTATCCAAACATCACGCAAATCAGTACACAGTATCTCTATAGTCATGTGATCAACACAGATCTGTCAGATTAGCCATATTCTATCTTCATTGGCTACAGTTGCCTTCCAAAGTTTGCAGTTTTGCTCCATTTTGAACTAAATGCCTCAAATCATGAACGCAGCTTGCGATTTCCGTGAAATTTCACACGCACATTCCCACTATGCCGAGGAACAAATGCCACTTGAACGTTTTCAAATCAGCCTCATGGTGGCGCTATAAAAGGCCAATTTGCATTTGTAAGTGTAACTGCACCGATCTGCGTGAAACTTTGCACGCATACTCCCTAGAGGCCAAGGAAAAACATCTGCCCTGCATTTTTCACATTAGCCTTTTATAGCGCCACCAGGAGGCCGACTTATGTAAAACACATATTTTGAGATTAAGCTTTCATATTTTATCCAAATTTCACGCAAATCGGTACACATGATCTCTATAGTCATGTGATCAAGATGGATCTATTTGATTTTTCATATTCCATCCTGATTGGCTAACATTGACATCTAAAGTTTGCAGGAGTGGCCCGTTTTGAACAAAATGCCGCAAATCATGAACGCAGCGTCCGATTGTGGTGGAACTTTGCACGCACATTCGCACTACGTTGAAGAACAAACGCCACCCTTTTCACATTGCCCTATTATAGCGCCACCAGGAGGCCGATTCTTATTTTTTATATTACTCCTACATATTTTGTCCAAACATCATGCAAATCAGTACACATTATCTCTATAGTCAAGTGATAAAGATCATTCCGTCCGATTTTTTATATTCCATCCTGATTGGCAAATTCTGAACATTGCTGGCCCACAATAACCTACCTGACCTGGCGGAGACCTGTGCTCCGAGGAGCACTTTTTCTAGTTCAAAATATTTCTTCTTTTAAAAAAAATATTTTTCAAAGAAATGCAAAAATAGCAGTTGTGCAAGCTCGCAGCGCGGCACTAAGTTACGTGTTGTGAGCTTGTAGATCTGCAAGTTTTTAGTAGCCAACACTAAGATCTAAAATGATTTTAGTGGGCTAAAATGAAAAGGAAAAGGATGGCCAAATGTGACAACCACAATGAACAGAGGAAGGAAAATGATAAACACAGCGTCCTTTTCCGTGAAAACATGCTTTGGCAACAGAAATACATTTCCCAACATCAGCCCAAGGGCAACACATCATTAGTTTGTTCAACAACAGTGCCCATCGTGTGCCCTTGTAGGTATGTTTGCGGTGTGGCAGAGAGCAATCAGACACAAACAGAGAGAACGTGCTGGAGGAAGTCCAATGGTGTGGTGCTTCAAAATGGTCACAGCACACTTCTGCCAAAGGCAGACTTGGGCGCATTAATTTAGATCAGAGCATAATGTTGGGCTGTTTCTGGTGTACAGTCCGGGGGAAAACCAGATGGCAACTCCAGACATTAGGTTAGGAAAACAATGACTTCAGAGTGCATCTCCCATCCTACCAAACGCATCACAGTAAATACTTGCTTTGTTTTAGTGTTCATGGATTATCTTTTTAAGGCAGTACATTACAGAGTTTGTTTTTTGCAAAAGCCTCAACAACATAGTTTTTTCCAAGGACAGTACAGTTTAGGTATTTATAAGGATATCTAGCCTACTGTTACTGTAGATGCTTGGGGGCATTGCAGCCCAAATAATAGCACTACATAGATTGAATCCTTCACCTTTTTCAGATATTGACAAAAATATATGCAATGTATTGCTTTTTTTTCTTCCCCCACAAGCAGAACAGCCCATGGTGCATAATGAACGTCCCAACATTCATGTCAGGTGGTGAGAGCTCACGCTGTGCAGGCTTCTCCTTATGAGACAGATATCCAGAGGGCTTCCCACGGAGTCAGTCTCTGCTCCCCTGTGTAGCCTACAGGCTGGCAGGACGACGAGACGACTCACCCCCCTGTGCAATAAACCTGTCATCTTCAAGCCAAGGAACATTTTCCTTTCATGGTGAAAGGAGAAAAAAAGAAAAGAAAAAAAAAATATATATATACTATATATTGTGTGTGTGTGTGTGTGTGTGTGTGTGTGTGTGTGTGTGTGTGTGTGTGTGTGTGTGTGTGTGTGTGTGTGTGTGTGTGTGTGTGTGTGTGTGTGTGTGTGTGTGTGTGTGTGTGTGTGTGTGTGTGTGTGGGGGGAGTGTGTGTGTGTGTGTGGGGGTGTGTAAAAAGTTGAGTTAAGTATAAATAGAAGATATATTAATATGCATGTCATGTATTTGTATATTTCAGTTATTTGTCATATCTGACCTGTGCAATTTTTGATAACAAAGCCTAAAAAGGGAAACGGAAATTAAATGTGTATTATGTTCCAATGTTCAAGGCCAAAAAACACAATGAAATCCTTAATCGCAATTATTTGTGTGACAATTAATCGTAAATGTTGTAATCGTGACAGCCCTATGTGTGTGTGTGTGTGTGTGTGTGTGTGTGTGTGTGTGTGTGTGTGTGTGTGTGTTGAATTTCTTTCTTCCCTCACCGAATCAAGCAAACAATCGAGGCAATAGTGATGCAGGAAAAAAAAGGACAATATCAATATTTCAGTGAAAACATCAGATCAATTTCTACTATCCAGGTCACTGGAACCGGCCCGAGGAGAGCCTATACTACTGTAGGTATATAGGCTGCTTTAAGGTTTCACACAACGTAACAAACATGCCCCGCTGGGAGTATTTAGTCAGTAACCTGTACTGACAGCCTGTCAGGTAAATCTGAAACCAGAGACAGACAGAGCGAGCTCTCAACCCGTCTGCCGGCTCACCTTCTTCACCTTCTTCTCCAGATAGATGGGTCTCAGGGTGTAAAACACAAGTTAAGTGTACTCAGCTCTTTCAGGAAGTCTAATTAACACAATGCTGCTGTGTAGCGCAAGGGTTCCCAAACTTTTCCAGCCACGACCCCCCTAAATAATCATATTTTTGAACTGGGGACCCCACACTGACAAGCACTTGGAATTGTAGGCATTACCTTCAGTTTGGTAAATATTGTGAAAATAGCCGATCTACAAGCTCACAACGCCTCGTGAGCTTGCAGATTGGCTATTTTCACAATGTTTGCCTCTTTCTTTAGTAATATTTGGCCAATTTGGTATTAAAAAGGTCTTTAAAGTCATTCAATTGTAACTTTAAGCATGTGCAGATACCCTGTATACACTTAGAAAATATTGGTTTGTTAATAATAATAATAATAATAATACATTTTATTTGTAACGCACTTTATATTTGAAACAAATCTCAAAGTGCTACAGGATTAGTTGTTGCACATTAAGCTAATCATCTGGGGGGACACCCCCCCCCCCCCCAAAAGAAAATAACTGACCCCCAGTTTGGGAACCACTGGTGTAGTGCAGCACCCCTCGACCTAGTGACCAAGTGGGGTCGTTTTACAGACCAAAAAATACCAAACACGTTATATTTGATATAGAGTACGTGGATCCCGACTTTACGATAAAAAAAAAGAAATCCATTTCAACGGTGACAGGTGTTTGCCGAGTGGCCATACTACTGTGGTTTCAAATGAAAACTGCAAGTTATGCAAACATGATCCACTGCACAGATCATGCAACACACACACACACACACACACACACACACACACACACACACACACACACACACGCACACAAAGAGACACACGCGAGCACACACACACACACACTGTAAACAAATACATGATTTCACTGATATAGAAATTGAGACCAATACCCTCAATGTAAACATAAGACAGACAAATGTTTACTTTACATTATCTGAGGATAAACACAGACAAAATAACACTGGCTGTCCCAAGACAGAAGAATGTGGACACAAAGGACTCCGTCCGGCTGAAGAACCATTTACCAAAAGCCTGACTCCGCACAGCTGTGCCCCATATCTTCCCAAAATGGCCTTCTGTGCTTTTAGAGCACATTAACTCTCCAAGGCCTCTCTCCAAGCTATAAATAAGGCCCTAATTTGGCAATTAAAAATAAAAGGGAGCTCACAGGTGAGCAGTATAGGCTACAAGTCATCACCATAACGTCCAACGAGCCAAAAAAACCTCTGTAAGTCAAGATGCTGCCCATGCCGTATAGGAGTGGTTCTCAACCTTTTCAGGCTGTGACCCCCAAAATATCATATTTGAACTGGGGACCCCCCACCCTGACAAGCACTTGGAATTGCAGGAGTTGGGGCATTACAATTTGTCTGACTCCGTTCCACAGATAAATATTGTGAAAATAGCAGATCTACAAGCTCACACACGTTGTGAGCTTGTAGATCGGCTATTTTCACAAATGTTTGCCTCTTTCTTATATCATTTGGTCAATTTGACCAATGGTTGACCAGTTGTACAGTAGTTTGTTGATCATTTCTGATGCAGTAATAGTCTTTTTTTCCATTTCCCCCCAAAATCATGTGGGGACCCCCCTGGGGGTCTCGACCCACAGGTTGAGAACCACTGCCTCATAGGAGTGGCAGGGACTGGGAGTGACTGTCCAGTGTGTCCAGAGGACATATGATATTCATCCTGCTCATAAATTCATAGCCTACAGCCAGCCTACAACGCAGCCAGGTCCCAATACACAGCGGAAGAAAGGGTAATATATCCTGGCAACTCTCAGCTTTGGGGGAGGTTAAAATATTAATGGGTCCCCTGCTAGGTGATGGTGCAAAAGGTTATACCTTAGCCTACTACCTCAAAGCTTTCATAAGGCAAATCTGGAGACAAAGATCAAACAGCAGCAGTCATTGACAGAAGAAGCACATAAAAAAGACCCCACACAGGGATAAAACTTTAGAACTGTTAAAACTGCCAATGTTGGGGTTGGGGCTCTCTGAATTATTAAGCATTTCATAAGCATCCATCCTAATAACTGTAAGATCACAGCAGCCTCGTTTTTTTTTTTTTACCAAAATGAGGAGAGAGAGGGGCTGGGGATACATGAAATATCAGGGCGTGAACTGTCATAAAAAGCATGTTGTGCTGCTGTTACAGTATCTGTTGTGACCAGGCAGCAATAAGGCAGAGAGAGGCTTATTGCAAGACATAAAAGCCCAAAGCGATCGCAAATTATTTTCACAACTCCTAACGGCTATACCAACCCGCACTGTGTCGATGCGAGTAATCTAGACCAGACAGAGGCTGTACTTCTGATATGAACCACACAATAACACACGTTTAGGCTACAGCAGCCAGCCAGCATCGTTCGGGATCACCACCAAGAGGGGATAATAAAGCAAAACAAAAACAAACAAAAAAAACGTTTTTTCTTACCATCATATTGCCCTGCATCTTGGCGGTCTCAATCAGATTCTTCTCCTTCATTGTCGGGGGTTGGATCGGATCTTCTTTTTGAAAAGATTACTTGTTATTTCGCAGACTTTTCCCGACAGTAAAGGAGCCCCCGCTGATGTCGAGTCTGTGAGAGACCTTTAGTGAACCACTTCATACAGTATAATAAAGGTGGGTGGGCTTTAAAAAAAAAACAACACTGATCCCTCTTGGACAATAATATTCGCCACGCTACGGTGTAACCTAACGGTTAAAACAGCCTGCAAACAAATACAGGGGAACAACTTTAGGCTACGCACTCATTCCAGCTCTGGATCAATGTCTCTGATGTCGCTGTGAACCTTCATAATAATCATCTAATGTTCCGCTTCGTTTAGTGGAGGAGAGCAAAAAAATAATCGCACTCCCGATCAGCACGCCACGGTCCCCTCCGCTTCAAAGAGTATAAGGAGGGGATGATTCCCATTACCATGGACCGCACGTCAACTAACGACGATATGGCAGCGCGGCTCACACACACGCACTTCTGACAGACAGACAGATACAGACAGTGAATGAATGGCCTCCTGTCGAGCACAGCTGCCTGGCTGAGTGTCTGGAGGTGTAGTGCACTGTGGTGAAACAGCCTACACAGTGAGTAGGCTGTAGCCTGGTGGTGGAAGAAGTAGGCTATACTCACATGTTTGTGGGCTACTTAAGTAAAAGTAGCAATACCACCAACAGGCACACAATGTAGAAATACTCTGTTACAAGTAAAGGCACCAGTATTCTACATTTACCTGAGTAAAAGTACAAAAGTATTGTATTGGCATCAAAATTATACTTAAAGTACCAAAAGTAAAAGTACTCATTATGCAGAAGGTGGTCCCATTTCCCAAGTTTTCATTTTGCAAAGTGACACTTTGTGAGCTTGTAGATCTGCCATTTCGAAATTGCTAAATTATATATATAGAGAGAGAGAGAGAGAGAGAGAGTCTGAAGTGGTTTTGTAATAGCAATCGAAATCTACTAAAGTTTTTTTTTGTAGTGGAGTAAAAGTACAATATTTGCCTCTGAGATGTAGTGGAGTAGAAGTAAAAATATAGAAAATTGAAAATACTCCACTAAAGTAAAAAATACCTCAACATTGTACTTAAAGGGATATTTCACTTTCAAATAAAATAAACATTAAAAAAATATATTTTAAAAAAAAGAAAGAAGTTATGGCAAAATCACGGCCCCCTCACACATTAGTAGGACACTCTAATGCGTGAGGGGGCCGTGATTTTTCCATTACTTTTTTCATTTATTTTTAATATATTTTTTAAATGTTTATTTTATTTGAAAGTGAAATATCCCTTTAAGTACAATATTTCAGTCAATGCACTTAGTTACTTTACACTACTGACTGCCTACAGTAGCCTATCTGTCAAACAGCTACTGGCTATTATACGTTCAAGAGAGGAAAAGTTTTCCTCTCTTGAACAAGTCCAACTTCATCTCTCTCAGCTAAGGGGTTCTTGGGCTGAAAAAAACGTTGAAGAGCCCTCGTCTAAGGTAAATGGTCAATTAATAGGAAAAACAAAAGAGCTACAAAGTAATGGAACATCAAACTTAAGCGTATGTCTGCACTCTGAGCAATGCTATATACAATTTGTATGATAAACATAATCAGGAGGGGGTACCAAAGCCTAAACAAGTAGCCTAACGAACATACTGTAATGCAGCTATTATAGCTACATCTAATAGCAGCCTATCTAGTAAACAACAAGAAGAGATACAGAAAGATGAGTGCTATAGGGGTGGGTGCATAGAGTTATAATAGGGTGGGTGAGGTGAAAAGGTGAGTTTTTACACTGCAGTGGAAAATGGGGAGAGAGTCTGCAGTCCTGACTGGGGGGTGGAGGGGGGGGGGTTGAAGAATTGTAGGGGTCTCTCTCTCTCTCTCTCTCTCTCTCTCTCTCTCTCTCTCTCTCTCTCTCTCTCTCTCTCTCTCTCTCTCTCTCTCTCTCTCTCTCTCTCTCTCTCTCTCTCTCTCTCTCTCTTCCCCCCCAGGGATTAACAAAGTATTTATTTTCTATTTATTCTCTCTCTACACTATTCTACCAAAATACAGGAAACAATATTCCATAGTTTAGAATCCATTCACTCCTTTTTTGGGAGAATTATGCAGCAGGAGCACCACCTGCTACATCTATGGGCGACATCCAACGAAATCTCTGCCAGTTTGTGGCTTTTGTAAATGTTGCTCCCTTTGGGAGTATGAATGACTGAATGTTCTTTTGTCTTAAAAGGGGTATTTCACTTTAAAACACTTCTGGGGTAATTCTCACTCTGGCTTTTGTATGCACCTCAGACAGTATTTAAGTTGCTTCATTCAATGTGTATATATTTTATATTCATTTTATCAGACCATCCTATATAAACCCATTGTAACTTCAAACTCCATTTTAACCATGTTAGACTAATTGAAAACATACATCCCTGCTTCTGGTGACTGATATTGTCCTACTATTGTGTGAGGAGGCCGTGTTATTTCAATTAATTTTTCATTTATTTTATTTTATTATTTCATTTTATTTTTATTATTTTGCATTTTCAAAACATTATTAAAAAAATTGAAAAAGTAATTGAAAACAGCCCCTCAAACTTTAGAAGGACAATATTGGTCACCTTAACCAATGATGTGTGTTTTCAATTAATTTAACATGGTTACAATGGAGTTTGAAGTAATAATAATAATAATAACTTGAATTATATAGCGCCTTTCAGAAACCCAAGGACGCTTCACAATACAAAAATAAACAAACTATTGGCCAAAAGCCTGATTAAACAATCAGTCCAGTGTTGGCGTCTGGCGAATCTCCATGGGGAGAGAGTTCCAGAGGGCAGGGGCTGCCACACTGAAAGCTCTTATCGCAGAGGGTCTGCTTATTGCTGTGAGGCGTGGCGAGTCAGAAGACCTGCAGGTTCCGCGCTGGGGAGTAATCCTCGAGGAGGTCTGACAGGTATACCGTGCATGGCTAGGGCATGGAGAGCTTTATAGGCGAGGAGGAGCAGTTTGTAGGTTATGCGGAACCTAACCGGAAGACAGTGGAGGTGTTTGAGGGTGGGGGTGATGTGCTGCCAGCGTTTGGTGCGGGTGAGCACTCTGGCAGCTGAGTTTTGTACATACTGCAGTCTGTCCAGGGCTTTGTTGGGGAGCCCGAACAAGACTTAAAAACTGTCTGGGGTGCACACAAAAGCCTGTTTAGATGTTAAAATGACCCCAGAAGTGTTTTAAAGTGAAATACTGCTTTAAGACCCATCCATTATGGGATTATAAAACACCAACCAAAAAACACAATTATAAAATATTACATCCTATATATAGCCAATTACAATTGGAAGGACGGGTTGGCGGGCGGACCTCTGACGTCACGCTCATCTCACCATGACTCAGCCATAACCATATAAGAAGTTCCCAATCCAGCTACGCCCAAATGTGGAGTGTGTTGCCTAACCTCCAATGGCATCAGGCATCAGGCGCAAACAAATCAGTCAGCTCCATATAATTATGGGCACAAAAGGGGCATGTCCATATATGGGGACAAAAGGGACATGAACTAGACAGAGATCCTGTTGTGCAGAGCCACAGATCCGGCCGCTATGCCCATATTTGGTCATGTGCAAATATTGGACGACGGACTTCAAACTCACCGCGCGCAACAGCAAGGACTCGAGGGGGTGCGGTGCCCGCCGTCGAGTAGTTTGGATATCCAGTTGTCAAGAACCGCCGGTCCAACCAATATGCCTATATATGAACATTCCAATATATGGGCATATACTGATGACATCAAGTTTCTCCATATATGGGCATAAAAGGGAAAAGGATTGACAGAAACAGAGATCTCCATATATGGCCTTAAGGGACACAAGTAGACTGATACAGATATGCCCATATATGATCACAAAAGGGACACAGACGGGTACAACAGGTGCTCTGACAAAACCCCAACACCACTCAGACATATTGGTCGGATCGGCGGTGCGACGTAGGTGTGAGGGCCGTGTAGTGGCCCGAAACTCTAGTTGTAAAAAATAACAGATACACAATAAGCACAATTTACACAAAGAAAATACTCAAATAATATTTGTAATAATATTTGCCCAAATAAATGTCACAGATTTTGTTCTCTTTGTTCTCTTATGCCAAGCTTTTGGCGCCGCATGGGGTGCAAGGCACACATTACGTTGTGTGTGTGATCACGTTCATTTTACTAGTTAGACACGGCTCAAACACACAGCTCTACTGTGTGATGTTAAGGCTCTGAATAACAGAGGCGTTACATTAATTAACACTGTCTTTTCCCTTTATTAATAATAATAAATATACATCAGACTTATATGCGCTTTTCTCAGTACCACGCTTTACAAAACAAATTAAAATAAACAACTTTATTAGGACCAAAAAAAAGTTAAAAGGCTAAAACATAAAGCCCAAGAAGCAGAAAGGGAGATTCGGTTTGAGTTAATCGGGGAAACCAAGTCTGAAAAGGTGTGTTTTGAGGGAGGCTTTGAACACGGCAAGAGTAGGGGAGGCTTTGATGTGAGGTGGGAGTGGGTTCCAAAGGGAGGGGGCTGCATCTGAAAAAGCCCGTCACCCCAGGTGCGTTTGTTGGTTTGTTTGGGGAAGTCCAGGAGGTTGGCATCACCAGAACTGAGTGAGCGGGAGGGGGCGTGGCGTTGGAGGAGGTCAGAGAGGTGGTGGGGAGCCTGGTTATTGAGGGCCTTGTAGGTGGTGATGAGTATTTTGAAAATCAATTCTGTGTTTTACAGATAGCCAGTGAAGGTCATGGAGGACTGGAGTGATGTGGTCACTGGATCGGGTTCTGGCGAGGAGGCGGGCAGCAGAGTTTTGCACATACTGGAGTTTCTTGAGAACTTTGGAGGTGGCACCGTAAAGGGGGCTATTGCAGTAGTCGAGTCTGGATGTGAGTCTGCACTTGGTATTTAGATGACAATTTGGAGGAGAAGCAAACAATGTTCTGCTGTGGAAAAGTGAAAGTGTGGGACCATTTAGCAGTAAACGCATCTGTGATGTCTCGACATATAAGCCCTTGCTCATTCTCAGTTATAGTAGTTCTCCTTTATTTAAACCACAAATTAGCCGTGCATCCTGTGCGTCCTTGTGTCGGAGCTCTATGGATAATATTAACGACTGTTAACTGCTGTCCACTGAGCAGAGACGGATAAATAAAGCAGGGACATTCTTACAGGATAAGAGGTATTATGAAGAGATATTCTATCAGCAATAATAGAGTAGAATAAATGCATCTATTTTTATCCCTTTCTCTCTCCCTCCCTCTCTCCTCAAGGCTCGTCTCCGTGCAAAGAAAACGGCAATTGCCCAATGCAATAATACTGGTAATCTAGGCCAGATCATTAATTATTCTTTTTAACCGTAATGAGTCCCTCAGAAATGGCATCTACAGTACCATGCTGAACATCAATGTTATTGTGTTGATTTCAGATGGATTTTGATTGGAACGGGTGGACCAGATGCCGTGGCATAATTCACATCTTCCTCCTGCAGCTTAAAAGCTCATGTCCAATAGACATCTGTCTGTGACATATTGACATATCAACTTCATATTCACATGCTCATTCTTAGTTAGATTATTCTTTCAACTGCATATAAAAGCGTGACAGAGACGCAGTGGTAACGTGCACTGCACGCTGGGAGCCCCGTTTGGATCTGGTCAATATCATATTAATGATGGCCCTACAGTATACAGGGAAAGCCATGAGCCTATATGGATTCACGACATTACATGATAAGAGGTATGTGAACACATCTTATATCAGCAACAGAATAGACACGCTACCTCTCTCTATCTATCTTAAGTCCAAGTTTTGGCACCTATACTTTCAAACGCAAATCACAAAGGACAATACAACACAAACGTGGAACTCTGTACATTCCTGATATCATTGATGTCACAGTCATTACAAATCCACTCTTCCTCGGTTCCTCCACAACCCCCCCATTATGGCACGCTGGGCAAGACCTAGCCGGTTGAGTTTCTAAACGGAAGTGCCGGAATTTGGCGGATGTACCGCCCAAGGAAATGATGCTGACGCTTTACAAATCTTTTTACATTTTCCGTGAATGAAACGAGTATTGTAATTGGTCGAAAAATATAGTTTCCGGGGGAGATACGTACGACGGAAGTCCCGCCCCCTATAGACACTCTCTGCATTAGGTCGTGACCCCGCTTTTCTCTTCGCAGATGAATAAAGGCTAGGAACGAGGCTACCATTATGACTAGTCATAAGTGCTCATCCACAGTCAGTTCTGGGAAAGAGAAAACCTTTCATAGATTTTGTGTCACAGTGATCAAACACCTGCACTTTAACTCAAACAGGGAAGAGGAGGGACACACAAGAGTGGTACAAAAACAGATGAGTCAGCATCATTCAGTTTGCCCAGTATCCACCCAATCTCTCAAGGACATGAAACTTAGTACGTCTATAAAAACCCTGAGTAGTGAGCCCTCAACCTTTCCCTCACAGATGATGGTAGGCGGAACTTGGAGCCAAGCAACAGAGCTTCGCAAACTCACAGCAGCATGTCAACAGTCAACTCCTGTTGCTGGGATCCAGAAACAGCATGGTCTCCTATAATTATCATTTAAAAGCTCCCCAGAATTAATTACCGTGGACGAGCCTGTCAAAACAACCTAATGGGGGCGACAGCCTCCCTAGACTGCAGCTTATCTGCTGACAAAGAAGAAGATACCCAGAGGCAAGTGCCTAGATATACAGTTGATATGCAGCTGCTCTCCTTTGCTGCACGCAAGCATGCTGCGTTGTTAGCTTGAAAAGCAGCTCTTTTCTGCAAAACTGCCGTGTTATGTTTTTGGCAATCGGCACCATTGTGCAATGGAGTATCAAATAAGCTTAATGGTCTTCATGTACAAATGGAGGTCATTTGGATTGACAAAACCACACTTAAGTATGTACTGTACTAATCATATTTCCCAACACCTGCATCTCCATCTACCGCCCAGCCAATAAGGGTTTCTTTTTAATAAGGGGCTGATTTGAGTGTTTTAAAAGTGACAAAATCTTGCCCCGACAACATGGCCTACACTGTGGCATTTAAGTCCCCTGGTTTATTCCTGCCTTAGACAATAAATACACCATGTTGGAATTCATCATGTATGCGGGCGGCTGCCAAGGGACATCTGTGGAAACAATGTTGGCCACACGTAAACAGACCACAGCTGTCTGGTGCTAAGAGTCGGGGGAGAAAATGGCTCATCTGGGATTGGTATATCCACTGGCCTGGTTGCCCGTTCAAACTGCACTGGCATACAGTATGACACCTTGAGATATGAGGTGTATCTGAAATTGCTCAAATGTAAACTATCAGTAAACATGTTGTTCATTTCACTCTGAAATGACTCAAACGGGTCAGTTTAAACCAGTGGTTCCCAAACTTTTTAGCACAAGACCCAAAAGAGAAATTGCTCTCCCAGGGGTCTCCCAGACACCCAAACTATAGTGAATATAGCAGATCTCAACAGCTCACAACATGTTGCTTGTAGATCGACTATTTCCACTTCTCCCTAAAAGTAAAATTTGTGGAATGTATGGAATTTCCTGTAATTATTTTGATTTTTTTGTTTTTAATGTATGAAAAACGGTTATGACTTAATATATATATATATATTTTAAAGGGAATATTTACTCGCGACCCACACAAATGTGTCCGCAACCCACAGATGGGTCCCGACCCACTGTTTGGGAAAAGGTGTTTTAAACTGACCCGTATGAGTAATTACAATTTTTTAATGAATAAAAAAGGCATCTTAAACTTTACAGAAATAGAGGTATTCCTACCAACCACTGAGTGGGCAAGTTACACTGACCGTGACGGTGTCACCACAGATTTGATTAACCCATTACCACTCAGAACCTTAATTTATATATATTTTTAAAGGTAATATTTACTCGCGACCCACACAAATGTGTCCGCAACCCACAAATGGGTCCCGACCCACTGTTTGGGAAAAAGTGCTTTAAACTGACCCGTATGAGTAATTACAATTTTTTAATTAATAAAAAAATATATTTTTTTTACAATCACTAACTCTGTGGACTCTGTCACAGTATAGAATGAGTCCTTCCACAAAAGATGCAGCTATATGATGTCCAACCACATGTTGTGCCCTTCTCAAAACCTCGAACTGCTCTATGAACTAATGTCACAATATCTGTTTTTTGATGGGAGCATTTCAGTGGGGACGGTGAGTCATGTAGTTTCCAATGCTGCTTCCGGGTACCGCCGCAGAATTGATTCAATTTTCTCCAAACACAGACGTTCACATCATCAACAACACAGAGTCACATACCTGTCAGCATTGCCAGACTCGTTTTTTATTTCATTTTTGGAACACAGTTGTTGCATGACGAATCTGACGTCAGTGACGTCAGGCTCCCACTCATTTCAATGAAAGTTGCTCACCGAGCGCATACTCCCTGGAAGTACCTCTCCTTCCAGGTTTGATGACATCATGGGGCCATTAGCATTTAATTTAGTGACCTTTATGGTGTCTACGTCACAAACTACCTCCATGTGCAAGCCTGTGAGTTGGGCTCATTGGTCAAGCCCTTGCAGCAAAGCTTTGCTCCAAAAGGCTCCCTGGTCCTGGGGTCTTGGTTCACAGATTCACACTACGAACCTACCCAATGCCAATCACAGTATGAACCTGCCCCTGCCTATACTGCCAACAGTGTTGCCAGATTTTACGAGAGAAATAAGCAACCAGGTCTATGAAAACAAGCCCAAATGAAGCGACTAGGCCACATGAGAACTTTAAACATATACATTGGCTATTTGAAAATAGCCGATCTACATGCAACAAAAAATCTTGCAACAAAAGTGAAACATTTTAACAACACAAATCTGGTAAGGGGGTCCCTGGCACAAAATATTTGCAGATGTGGGGGTCCGTGGACAAATACATATTCATTTGGGGGTCCTTGTCATAAAAATTTTGAGAACCACTGGTTTAAACAACATCAGGAAGGAAGCCCAAATAAGCAACTACACTTTACAAACGAGCCCAAAAACATGCAACCCGCGACTACCAATATTTACACGCAACTTTACAGAAAAACAAGCCAAAAGTCGCTTATAATAAGCAGACATGGTTGCTTACTGCTAACCTTCACACTATGATCCTGCCCCTACCTACTGCCAATGTTCACACTATGATCCTGCCCCTGCCAACGTTTATCCTGCCCCTACTGCCAAAGTTCATCCTGCCCCTGCCTACTGCCAACGTCCACACTATGATCCTGCCCCTGCCTACTGCCAACATTCACACTATGATCCTGCCCCAACCTACACAATGCTAATGTTCACACTATGATCCTGCCCCTTGCCCACTGCACTGCCAATGTTTACAGAGTGCTATGAGGCTGCTGCGGTACTGATGGCTGCAACAGGAGTGGAATTCTAAACAGAAACCACACAACAGGAGGCTGGTTAAACTGGATCCTTGATTTGATTTGATTTGCATTTGTGGCATCTGGGTGCAGAAGTTTGTGTGTGAGAGGGTTGAGAGAGTGTTGGGGTGTGTGCGTGTGTGCGTGTGTGTGTGTGTGCGTGTGCGTGTGTGTGAGAATGAAGCAGTGCCTGCCTGTGTGTGTGTGTGTGTGTGTGTGTGTGTGTGTGTGTGTGTGTGTGTGTGTGTGTGTGTGTGTGTGTGTGTGTGTGTGTGTGTGTGTGTGTGTGTGTGTGTGTGTGTGTGTGTGTGTGTGTGTGTGTGTGTGTGCGTGTGTGTGTGTGTGTGTGTGTGCATGCTTGCGTGCGTGCGTGGTAAAAACATTCCGCTTGTCCTGGTTCATCTTGGACTGACGGGCGCGTTTCAAGAAAACACTTCAGACAAAACCCAACATTCACTCTAGACACAAAGTCATTAAAGTTGACCAAATCTAAAATGGATTGTCCCGGTTCCCTGGAGGAAGGAATCCGGAGCACAGCCTTCATTCTAGTGACAGCAATCATCCAGCACAATAAGCAGAACTGGGACCATCTGAGGAGAAATCGATGGTTTCATTATCAACTCAATTACTCAATAGTATGATACATCCCTCTCAACCTTCATCACGGTGTCCTCCTAAACTCATGACAACTGGAGAGATTTCCTCTCATTTCAGGGTGATGAGGGATTTGTTGACGGCGGCTCACGGCTCACTGTATTCCAAAATTCACTACATTGTGGCACGCTGTGAGGTTGCAGATCTGCGTATTTTTTAAACATTGTGAAAATAGTTAGAAAGAAATGGTCCATAATGATAATGCCCAAAAAGGGACGGCAGGTTGAAAGTTGTTAAATGCAATAAGAACCAACACGGTTGGCTACCGCCTCGACTCCTGGATTCACACTCACAGCATACAGAAACAAAAGTGGGTCATCATGGTGTGGTGGTTCCGTCTGACACCTAGACTTCAGCAGACTCTCGAGGGGAACAGCTCTCAAAATCGAATGTGCTCTGGTCTGCCATGCGTACATTCGGGTATTCCTTGATATTTTGGCAAAATGTTGAAAAATAGAAAAATAACTGAACTGAATGAAAAATGATCATCTATATCTACCTACAAATGCATGATATCTGCAAAGAACCTATTTTCTTTCATGACATTATAAGATAAAGATGCATCTTAAAGTTCACAAAAATAGAGGTATTCATACCAACAACTGAGTGGGCAAGTTACACTGACCGTGACGGTGTCACCACAGATTTAGTTAACCCATTACCACTCGGAACATAATTGCTCTACGTCCCACTCACAGATGTGAGGACTATTTGTGGCCTAGATATGTGAGCAAAAAGCAAGCTTGCTTAGATGTCATTTAATAACATAAAGAGTGTGTGTGTGTGTGTGTGTGTGTGTGTGTGTGTGTGTGTGTGTGTCAGCATGACCATCAACAGAGAGTTAAAATGACCCTGACACCCACACACACACCCACACAGAGAGAGAGCGAGAGAGAGAGAGAATTAAAGGTACAATCCGTATGTTTGATGTTAGAGAGAGATCATTGCAACAATATAAAAACGTGGGATTGGAACCGCCAACCCCAAGGTCTCCAAGAGGTAAGGCCGGACACCTGGGTTCAAATCCCAGTTGGGTTTTGCTGTGTGTGTGTGTGTGTGTGTGTGTGTGTGTGTGTGTGTGTGTGTGTGTGTGTGTGTGTGTGTGTGTGTGTGTGTGTGTGTGCACGTGCGCCACATACTATAAGGGGTGATGCACTAAGTACTCTGGCAACGGGTACATCGGGTATTGCATAATGAATGGCATGCGTTCCCAATGGGCAGTGTACCCAACAGGCATCTGCCTATTGGGTACACACACACACACACATTATCAAATATCAGTGGTGGAAAAAGTTCTCACATGTGTTACTTAAGTAAAAGTATCAATACTGCAATAGAAATACTCTGTTACAAGTAAAAGTCCGGTGTTCAAAATGTACTTGAGTAAAAGTACAGAAGTATTGGCATCAAAATGTACCAAAAGTACCAAAAGTAAAAGTACTCATTATGCAGAATGTCCCATTTCACAAGTTTTCAAATATACAGATAGATCTACCAGCTCACAATGTGTCGCATTGCGACGCATTGTGAGCTTGTAGATCGGCTATTTTCAAATGGCCGAAATGTATGTGTGGTTAATGTATGTTTTGTAATAATAATCAAAATCTACAAAGTAACTAGTAACTAAAGTTGTCAAGTAATTGTAGTGGAGTAAAAGTACTGAAAGTACTCCAGTAAAGTAAAAATACCTAAAATTGTACTTAAGTACAGTACGTAAGTAAATGTACTTAGTTACTTTACACCACTGTCCAGTGGCGCGGGAAGGGGGGGGCTATGGGGGCTGCAGCCCCCCTGGTGATGGGAGCAGCCCCCCTGGTGATGGGAAGAAAAAAAAAAAAAAAAAAGTTTTATTTTATTTTATTTTTTATAATATATATATATTTTATGGATCATAGCAGTCTGTTACGGTCATGGATGAACTTCAACCTGGTGTTTACACTGTCTTTCTGCCTTTTTGTGTGGGGAAAAACACAGAAAACCTAGCCTGGCTCCACCCCCTGAATCCTTTGCCTAGCATTCAGGGTCTGGTGACGCTTCCGAAGGCGGGTGTTCCTCGGTTGAAAATCTGACCGACGAATCGGGATCGGGACAATCCAGTATGAACCAATCGCGTTGGTTCATAGTGGAGTCCCACTTTGGCCACGCCCCCATCTCAGAACTCCGCTGCATTGAGAGGGCTTTCAGACTGAATAATGGAGTGAAACGAAATGAAAATTCAGGCTGAGTGTCAGGCTACAGAAAACCGCCAAAAAATTGCAAAAAAATCGCGCGCGGGCGCGAGGAGTCCCCCCCGACGCACAGCCCCCCTAGGTATTAAGGACTTCCCGCGCGCCTGCCACTGTCAAATATAATGAACTGACAACACATTTGTCCGTGGTTCATGTAATATGAGAGAGAGCCCACTAGTTCTTTCAGACCCGACAGTAATTTGGCATCCCTGGGATTTTCTCTTCAGTATCAGTACAACCGTCAATACAGCATTAACCATCAGAGCACTAACTGACCAATGTTTCGCAGCGTGGCTCTGAAGGAGGCTAGCCATCTATGAGAGGGTCTGCGTGTGCGTGTGTGAGCTAATCGTGCAAACCGCAGAACCAATCAGTGCTTAACTTACTTTTGCACACTTCTAGTAGGCCACAGAAGTACCACCACTATTTGTTTTTCAAATGTTTTGTATTTGAATAAATATCTATCTATCAGTATCTATCTATCTATAAATGTGCAAAATTCATGTGTCCGTGCATGTGAGTTAGTCTGTCCTTCTCGTATCTCGAGAACTGACCGACGGAGCGACTTTAAACTTGTGTGTATGTCGCCGAGGACCTGGTGGAATGCGGTGCCCACGGCATCAAGGATAGGCGATTGTCCACACCCATCCGACCGATATGCCCATATATAGGCATAGAGATCCAGAACCACCGATCCGATTGATATGCCCTTATTTGAGCATAATGACATCAGGGATCTCCATATATGGGCATAAAAGACAAAAGAGTAGACAAACAGTTACATAAATCTCCATACATGGGCATAAAAGGGACACAGACAGACAGATGAGTACAATGGGCACAGCCACATCGTTCCCGAGTACTGTCTAGTTTATTTACTTTTAATAATTGCATAATGGAGGTCAATGGGGCCATGACCGGGCTGAAACCTTTCCCAAATTCGACTAATCAATGACATATGACTCATATGTCATACATATGTCATAGATGACTGATGTCAGATGACTGACATTGCAGTCTGGCCACTTGAAGTCTGAGACCGGAATCTAAAAGAATCATAGACTTTATTGTCACACCTTAGAGATACTTTGCAGTATACAGGGAACTCCTCCGTCTCTGAAAACATGTCATCCCTCGCTCGAGCTCTGTCCCATCCAAGGTTGAACCATATCAATCATCCATCAGAGTTTACCGGCTCCGCTTCACAGTCGAACCTTAATCGCAGAAATGTTACAACCCGAAGAAGAAAGTTGTCAAGCGGCACCAACCTGAATGACTCCGTAGAATCCATAATTTCTCCTTGTGCAGAGGCTCGAGTCCTTGTCATCAACACCGGGGGCACGATTGGAATGACCCTCCGTGATAACGTGTTGGCCCCAAAACACAATGCTTTTGTGGAGAACCTACGCAGGCTTCCTAACCTCCATGACGAAGAGTATGCGCAGCAGACATGCTTGTATGATTACTATGATGAACCAGAGAACATCTTGGTCCTCCCCCAGCATAAAAACAAACGGATAGTGTACTCTATTTTAGAGTACTGCCCTCTGCTGGACTCATGCAACATGACAACAGATGACTGGGGCAGACTTGGAAAGGATATTGAGAAGAACTACGAGAGCTATGATGGTTTCGTGATCCTCCACGGCACAGACACAATGGCGTACACGGCTTCTGCCCTGTCCTTCATGTGCGAGAACCTGGGGAAGCCAGTCATCCTCACTGGCTCACAGGTGCCAATCTATGAGATGAGGAACGACGGCCGAGGCAACCTGCTGGGGGCGCTTCTGATCGCCGGACAGTTTGTCATTCCCGAGGTCTGCCTGTATTTCTTCAACAAACTGTACAGGGGAAATCGCGTGACTAAGGTGGATGAACGGAGCTTCAACGCTTTCACTTCTCCTAACCTGGCCCCACTGGCCAATATCGAAGTGGACATCACAATCAACTGGGACACGGTTTGGAGGGCCAACGCAACGTCAAAGTTCCGCGTGAGCACCGTGCTGAACCGCAACGTGGGTTTGCTCAGACTCTTCCCCGGGATCACTGCTGCTACTGTCAAGGCATTCCTGCAGCCGCCCATGGAGGGTGTGGTGCTGGAGACGTACGGCAGCGGGAACGCCCCGGACAACCGCGCCGACCTGCTGGAGGAGCTGACGAAGGCTACAGACCGGGGTGTCATCATCGTCAACTGCACCCAGTGTCTGAGGGGGAGCGTGTCGACGTCGTACGCCACCGGCAAGGTGCTGATAGACGCAGGGCTGATAGTGGGCTGTGACATGACTCCGGAGGCCGCCCTGTCCAAGCTGTCCTATGTCCTCGCCAAGTCGGAGCTCGATCTACAGGCCAAGAAGAGGATGATGGGACAGAACCTCAGGGGTGAGATGAAAGCGGACCTGGAGGGAGGCAAGCTCTCCCTGAGTGACAGCCGTTTCATTCAGGCCATTGCTAAGTCTCTCAGCATCAGCTGCAATGAGGAGCTGGAAGCCATCCGTGAGGCCCTGATGCCACCGCTGGCATGTGCCGCTGCCAAGAACGGTGATGTGGAGGCTTTGGAGGCCATCAGGCAAATGGGCAGTAACCTGAGTCTGGGTGACTATGATGGACGCACCTCTACATATTGCTGCATGCGAGGGTCACCTGAAGGTGGCGCAGTACCTCCTGAGTCATGGGGCCACCGTGTATGCTAAAGATCGTTGCGGCGATACACCCCTACGCAACGCTGTCCACTTTAGACACATGGATGTAGTGAAACTGCTAAGGAAGGCAGGAGCCCATTTCTCTAGACATGAGCTGGAGGAAGCAGGCACTGAACTGTGCAGAACAGCGGCCAACGGTGACCTGCAAGGCCTGGAGATATGGAGTCTGGCTGGAGCCGATCTGAATAAACCAGGTTATGATGGACAGACGGCCATTAGCGTGGCAGAGGCTCTTGGCAACACGGACGTGGTGATGTGCGTAAGACAGCTTATGAGCCCTGAAGCCCAGAACGGAGGAGTGATCGAGTTCACCACACCGCCATCTGGGTGCTAGGATGGTGCTGGATGAAGCCAAACTGGACCTGTGCTCTTACTCCATTCATTTATACAACAAACTTGTCTCCATCAGTCTGTTCTCCGGTTTCACACTCTTAAGCTTGATGTGTACTTGGTTGCACGCTGGTGTGGTGCGCCGGTGGGTTGGCAGATCTACAAGCTCACAATGCTTTGCAGTCTTGTGGATCAGCAGTTTTTTGGCATGCAACACTGGCGTGCACAGTGATGGAAGAAGTACTCACATGTTTTACTTCAGTAAAGGTATCAATGCAGCAATGTAGAAAAACTCTGTTACAAGTACAATTCTAGTATTCAAAATGTACTTGAGTAAAAGTACAAAAGTATTGGCATCAAAATATACTTAAAGTACCTAAAGTAAAAGTACTCATTGTGCAGAATGCATAAAATGTATTAAAATCTCTTGGAGCTTGTAGATTTTCAAATGGCCAAAATATGGCTGAAGTGGTTAATGTAGGTTTTGTGATAATAATCTAAATCTGCTAGTAACTAGCAACTAAAGCTGTCAAGTAATGCAGTGGGGTAAAAAGTACAATATTTGCGTGACACTTGTAGAAGGGATCATGCAATGGAGTATAAAATAAGCTGTATGTCCTTTAGCCTCTCCTCTAACTAAACCTGTCCAATTCCATTTTACTTCAAGCCATTGCTTTTAGTTTGGGTCCTTATCTACAATTATAGAACTGAAGTATCCAGGCACGTGCACACGTAGACATCAACGAGCGCTTGAGCCCCTGGCCCTTTTACCTGTCTGTAAAAAGGGCCCTCTCTCCAGCTTTTACTATGGTGAAAGAAATGCAAAGGCCCCCTCTTAAGGCAGCATTCAATAGAATTGCCTTTTCCGAACCCTCATGAACTTAAATGCAGCATTTTATGTTGACAGAATTGCCCCCTGTGTAGAAATCAATGCCTTGCACCGCATCTCCACTAAAGGCTTGATTATACTTCGCTGAGAGCAGTGTCGCACACCGTAAATAGCCAATCTCCAAGCTCACAGCGAAAATAGCTGATCTCCAAGCTCACAGCGCGTTTCGGCCCCTGCCCACTAACATTCCCTGCACGTCCCTGGAAGTACTGTATCTGTCCAAACCTCTTTGAGCACAGCTTTGAACGGATAGCACTCTGCCCAGAGTGGGCAGCGCTTCAGTCGGTGTGTGTGTGTGAGTGTGAGTGTGAGTGTGTGTGTGTGTGTGTGTGTGTGTTATATCGTACCACAGCAGTTTGTGTATGTGAAAACATGCTATCACGTTGACTGTTCCCATGCTGCCCCGCTGTTCCCATGTGGATCTCGAGATCAACACTGAGGACTTTACTGCGCATACGTGTAGAATTACTAAAAGATCCTTGTTGCAGGTACACGTATTCACACACTCAGATTGAGTTGCTATCTTCGCATATGACACCCCCGTAGTAGGCTCTTTATTTTCAACATATTTTCTTCTTTTCGTTTCCTGCAAAGCTGATACACCCTTTATCAGATTTTGTGTTGTTCGGCGATGCTTACATTAGATTTGACTATAAAAAAGAGACCTAAGAACTAAAGCGACACACTTTATCAAAGAGAGGAGAAAGGCCATGGCGAGAGCTACAGTATTACACAATCTGGATAAGAGTCTCATGCTGACCTTCCTTTCCTTGGAATGTCAGGGTGAGAGATCATTATCGCCGTTAATGAATTCAGCAGTAGATAAATGGTGCCCGGGGATGTAAAACGCACATTTATCTTACAACCACGATGTTGGGGGTCTTGGTGGTGAAGGCACGGCACTGTACAGAGCAATAAAGACCTTGATCTGATCGCAGAGACAACACAGTACAGCCTCAACCACCAGCCTTGAACCCCAGCGTCCCTATTCTGGGCCTCTGTGAGCTTGCAGATAGGCTATTTTTGGCAGAGATTTGTGGTAGAGTAATGTTGTGGCCGCCGGCTCAGGGACCATAGCAAATGAAGGCAAACGGGAGAGAGAGTTTTAACTAAAGGTGAGTGATTTTATTTAAGGAAATCACGATATTAAACAGAAATGCTGTTTCCAGCGAACAATAAATCAGGGAAACACACTGGCAAACTTAACTAAAGCAGTGCAAACGTAAATAAACCAAAATGCTCTTCTGTGGCCATGGCCCAGCAGTGTGGCCCAGGTGGAAGGAAGAGGAGGAATGCTCTGGGGAGAGACACTGTGTGCCTCTAATCCCCTGATTACCTCCAGCCTCTAACCAGCACACAGCAATAGAAGACAGGCACACACAAACCCTGGCAAAGGCCATACACACATCACAGGAGAAGAACATGCGCAGACCAGTGGTGGAAAGTAACTAAGTACATGTACTCAAGTGCTTATAAATAAGATTTTGAGATATTTTTTACTTTGATAGAGTACTTCAAATGTTCTTTAATGTCAGACCTATATACACACTTTGGCCATTTGAAAATAGCAGATCTACAAGCTTACAGCTTGTAGAGCTTGTAGATCTGCTATTTTCAAAGGCATTTTTAAACATTTTATACATTTGAAAAGTTGTGAAATGGGACCTTCTGCATAATGAGTCATTTTACTTTTGGTACTTTAAGTGTATTTTTTACTTTTACTCAAGTAAATGTTGAATACCAAACTTCTTCCATCACTGGACCCAGTATACAGCGATCCCTGGGGGACACCGGGCGGACAAGTGGCTGTTGTTTTAAGTGCAGTAACAACAGCCAGGTCGAAACGGTCAAGATTAGATTCCTGTTTCTCCCTCTTTTGGGGGTTTGTTTTGGTTTAGAGAAAATGTCTCTGGCCATTCCTCTACCACCTTCCTAGCTGGGTTTCTACATAGGTGTTCACCCAGGTTACACAATAATCTATAAAAGCTGTCATATACATCCAATGTGCCAATTGGCATTCAACTAGATCCGTTACAGCAGGCTCTTGTGTCTGTCCAAGAAACCCACTTTGCATTAATAGAGCCTTTTTTTTTGTATATTAACACAGCATACAGCAATCACAGCAGGTTCCACAACACTGCAATATCACCTACGTGTCATTGGAGTGTGAGAGGGGAAAGTCAGAGTAATTATTCTTCGACTTAAGCAGACTTTAGTGCTCTCCTGTCTCCTCCATGAAGGAGGCAACGGGTTTATCTGAATATTAATGGAACTGTTGCCTTGAACAGCAGGCGTTTGTCAGGCACTTGGATCAGATTCATCACTTTAACCTGCTCTGGTCTGTTCAGGGACAGGTGATGAGCTTCCACAGCGCAGCAGCTGGCTTCAACTTCAACCACGCTCACTTTGACAGTTCAAAAGGACACGCACGGCAAATCATGTCCACACATGGGAGGGAATGGGTGTGTGTTTGTGCGAGGGAGAGACAGGCCGTCGTATGTACGTGCCTGCGTGCGCGTGCGGAGCGTGCGAGAGAGAGAATTACACAACGAATAAAGCATCCATCCATGTTTGCGCCCTTTGCCCTGTTATTAAACTTATCTTTTTATAGGCTGCGATAAAGGCCTACGGTGGCCTATTGACTGTTCTAGGTAAACACCAACAGGCTAGATCAGGGGTCTTCAACAGGGGGTCCGGGACCCCTAGGGGGTCCTCAGAGTTACTACAGGGGGTCTGCCAAATCTTTGTGTTATGATTTTTTTTTTAACCTTAAACACTTGAACCCTGATATCCCTTTTCAGAGGAGAACTTGAGCCAAAAATTGCAGATCTACAAGCTCACAACGCCTCGCGCTGCGAGGCGTTGTGAGCTTGTAGATCTGCTATTTTTGGCAAAGAGGCGTAGAGGGAAAAAAGAGCAGACCAAGAGAACAAAAAAAGTTTAATCTGAAACACAATTTTATACAATATAGAGGAGGGGGCCCCTGCTTCATCTCTCTCTCAGCTAGGGGGTCCTTGGCCTGAAAACGTTGAAGACCCCTGGGCTAGATTATTTGGTCCAATGAGGATGGAATAATACATAGTACTGTATGTGAAAAAGCTGTTTGCAACGTTGTGTGCTGTGTCTCCAATGAGTGAATGTAAATTTAAGCCATTTAGCTTACACTCTTTAGTATGGCGGCCGCGATGTGTTGTGTTGTGTTGTGAGTTATAGATATAACCTCTTATATCTCCTTAGTGCACCATCATATTTCAGATCTAAAGTCCAAACAACCAAACAGTCCCTTAAGTGGGGTCTGGGGACCCTCAGGGGTCCATGGAGGGGGGTTCCAGGTGGTTGTGCTGCGCTGCGAGCTTGTACATCTGCTATTCTTTTTTTATCTTCAAAGAAATCTTTGAAAAAAAAATAAAAAAATTGAGTTGGATTATGTTCTCTTCTGGGGGTCCCTGGCACAAAACCTTTTCAGATGGGGGTCCGTGGCCTTAATACATATTAATTTGGGGATCCTTAACACGAAAAAGTTTGAGAACCACTACTACAGCGCCGTAGAGTTGCAGCAGAACAGACCGTTGTGGCGCACTTTTAAAGAATCATGCCTTCTGTGCTGTACTCTGCAGTCTGTGAGCAACAGGCTGGCCCATGCCACGTTATTATTGGCTTGTTTGACCGGCCGATTTGGCCTGGAATGGACCGGCCCCAAACTACGCTTGGTTATTGGACTTATCCATAGGGGTCTGACAGCAAAAGTCAACGATCTTTAAGTCCTTAACAGAGAATTGCAAGAGAAGGACAGATATATATCAATTTGGGGGTCCTTGGCACGAAAAGGTTTGAGAACTACTGATTTAGAAGGCATTTGTAGAATCGGCCTCAGGTCTTAATGGGTTAAGACGATACTAAATCCTGTCAATAAGCAATATATGAAGCATGGCGTTAGTTCATGCAGGGCACGTTCATGCACGGCAGTCATATACGCCTCAATGTAATCAGCTGTCAGTCTGCTGATTGCTTTCAATCAGCTACGCTTTTCTACACACCAATCACACCTAATTCCCTCAACAAGGCGGTCCGTTTAAATACGTCTCCCTCCTACACTGCATCTCTGCTTTTCAATTGCCACACGCTGCTGCTGGCAAAAGCTTGCCTCCACCACCCCAGCCTCCACCTTAAAGTTCAGAGTCTTGCATTAGTCAAACGTTTAAACTGAATGTTGAACTGAAATCCATGTGTGCATGGCTCTAAAGTAAACTAGAATTCAATGTTTGCAAGTCAATTCTGATTAAATATCTTGCTATGGGCCTGCTCTTGTATACCTGAGGGGGGTTTTGCATAGCGTTCCCTGATTTTGCGTAGCATGCTGCTGAGCAAAATTTAGGGAACATCTTGAATCTGTATTCTATTTGTTCCTGACTGAACTATAGTGACAATAACAGCGAGCAGATCTGTGTCATGCTCATGGACACGTGTTGATGATTGAACTCCTCCTTTCCACAATGACTCTGCTGCCCAACTAACACTAAGTGCACATTATGTTAATTTAAGGTAAATTTTTGGTGTGTGACACAGCACACAACCGAGTATGAATCAGGCTTTGTCATCGGTCTGATTCGTTGTGCTAGTAGGCATGTTTAACCACCTGGATTCAAACCCCGGTTTAGGATATCGTTACTGTCGGGCAGAAACCTCTTATCTCCATATTTCAACTCTTTGTGTTTAATTTAATGGCCTACTTGATCATACTACAGCGTCACACAAAAGCATCAAAAGTAGCAGATCTACAAGCTCAAAATGCGTCGCGAAGCGCCGCGTTGTGAGCTTGTAGATCTGCTACAAGCAGATGTTTTGGTTTACACCAGACAGAGACAATATTAAGGCGATCAGGCAGTTTCACGTTGCTAGTTCATGCCCAACCACATGTCCTGCATCATAGTATAGCCATGGCAAGACATGTAAAAAGAAAAGAAAAAACATTCTTGTATTCTGAAAAATGTGACAAACTAAAGCTCCATTCCTGTGACCTTCTGATCACAACAGAGTCACGTAATTTGAAATGTGACGCATTCACTGGTCGCATTCACGTCACTGGGGAAAATGATTATGAAATTCATGGCAAGCCTGCTGGATGTCAGGGTATCTTTGTGAAACACCTCCATTTGGGAAGATTAACTACAGGAATATGCTCTGTCTGATAACAGGAGACACACACACACACACATAAACACATATCACATTTCCCAAGGTGGTTTCTGGCACAATGACATGTCCATCAATCACGCAGGGAGTAATCGCAGCGATCATTGTCAGTATGCAAATTGGTGGCACCTTTCTATGTCGTCTGCATGCATATTCTGAACATATGAATGCAAATACGTCTTAACCCATTAAGACCTGGAACTGTGTCATTTTTAGATTTGAGCTAAAAAGCATTATTTTACACTTTGGGCTATTCAAAAATAGCAGATCTACAAGCTCATAGCGCGGCACCGAGTGCCGCGCTACGAGCTTGTAGATCTGCTATTTTTGAAAAATCGTGAAAATGGGTGCAAATCTTTGAATATATATATTTTTAAAGCGAACATTTGTAACTCAAATCTTTGCTTCTGGGGGGTCCCTGGAACAAAATATTTTGATGGGGGTCTGCGGCCAAATACATATAATTTTGGGGGTCCTTGACATGAAAAAGATTGAGCACCATATGTAAGAAACATACGTTTTTCAGAATACTGTTGAGATTTAGGAGACATGTAGAATTAGGCTTCAGGTCTTAATGGGTTAAATAATACACATTTGGGTGGGGGCTCCTCACTAGTGAGTTAGTAGGATACAACAGCAGTGACAACACACTGATGTGTGAGGGAAGGAATCAATTTGCAAACGACTACATTGGGAGAAGAAGCAACAACATAAACAATTATCCAAATAAATACATAATTAAGGACATAAATAATGAAGTCAGACCAGATACAGACCATGTGTATATTATGCATGCTTATTGTTGCTGTCGGGCAGAAACCTTGTATCTCTACTTGTATGTATTACGCGGCTTGGTTGAATGCTTATTCTGATTGGTCAATCACTGATTACAGCTGTGTGTTATTTCTGAATAATGAGGCTGAGCTCAATAACAGACCGCTGTCTAATCAAAGGCTCAGAGCACCTGTGCCGTATCCAACACAGTAGCCATGTAAAACAAACACACAATATAATTTACAGCTAAACGTTGCTCTCAAGAATATTTTAGCGAGAAATAGACAATGCAGTACAATTGATTATTTTTGATCAACACTTCCTGTTGTTTTCCGAGGCGACGCGTTGCACTGGACGCACCGTGACCTGGCATAATTGAATGGACTACTTTCATTACCGTACGCAATGAAATCCTTAGTTTTGTTACTTTTGGGTCAATTTACTAATTTCTTTATTAAGCAGCCGTGTAATAAGGATGATTAGATCCCTTCGCTTCGCGTCAGGATCTAATCTTCCTGTCGGGGTTTATTTCTCAACAATGACCGGCTCGCCATCAATTATCCCTTGTATGTGGTCACCTGCTGCTGCCAGTGGTGACCTCAGGAAGCTCCAGGTTGTCCAGAAGACAAGCTCACTAAGATCCAATGCAGGGGTCTTCAGCAGGGGGTCCTCAGAGTTACAACAGGGGGGCCGGCAGATCTTTGTGTGATAGGAACTCTTTTTTTAAATACATTAACCACTTGAACCCTAGCATCCTTATTCTGAGTAGAACTTTAGCCGATCTACAAGCTCACAACGCCTGCGCTACGAGGCGTTGTGAGCTTGTAGATTGGCTATTTCCGGAAAAGAGGTTTGGTGTAGAGGGGAAAAAGAGCAGACCAAGTACAGAGTGAAAGGTCAAGTTTTTACGGTTTAAGTGGATACATGTCTGAAAAATACACATTAACATGAATCCAATATAAACTGATGACAGTGCTGTCAAACAAGTTTATGAAGCTATCTATGAAAAAGTTTAATCTGCAACATGATTTTATACAATATGGAGTGGGGTTCTCAGCTCAGGGGTCCTTGACCTGAAAAACATTGAAGAATCCTGATCTAATGTGAGCTTTATGCATGCCTGCCTCTCCTGGCTTACAGCTGAGAATAGTGTTGTCTTTCAATACACTTGTGCTGTTCAAGTCAGTCATGAGCAGTAAACCTTGTCCAAGAACCAAAGTTTTAATGAGATCTTTTATTTATGGGTAATTTTATCTCTTTGGAATAACCTGCCTTGAAACCTCTACGACATCTACAGTAGATTAACTTTTAAAAAGGATCTTAAATCTTATTTATCGCTGTGAATTATTTTCTCCTCCTCTTCTTTTTCTCACATGTAAGTTCAGCTGTCTTATTTGTTAGTTTCAATATAATTAATAATGGTTTTTCATATTTCTGATTATTGTGGTAGGCCTATTCATTTTTCATTATTATTATTCTGCTTTCTTTTATTTATATTTTTTATGTTGATTATGTATTGTGTGTTGAGAATTGACAATTAATAATTTTGTATGTGCAACGGTATTTGTTTGTTTTAGTTTTTTAATGTGGACCCCAGGAAGACTATCTGGTTCCTATGGCAACCGGCTAATGAATAAAATCTAAATAGAATCAAACCTCTACCCAAAGGTTAATTGTACTTTAAGGGCTTTAATCACACTCAATTAAAAACATGCTCAAAGATGAAAACTGTGAGTCTGTCACCTACTGTGCTGCAAAATGACATGACATCTTCAAATCAAGGTTTTACTGGCTGGCACCAAGGACTGGCATCAAAGCAGACGCCTGCTGTTTTGAAAATTACATGATAACTTCAAATCAGAAGGTTGTCTGGCGGCGCCAAAGCCTGGCATCAAAGCAATCAATCTTGAATCTACAGCGCACAAATTATGGATGGGCAGGGGTTTTCTATCAAGACCCTTCATCTTTCAGTTTATCAATCATCGGACTGAGAGTCTAGACTCTACACAACAAACACGGCACATTAAGATAATGAAGAGAGAATAATTAAAGATGCTGTACACACTTTGGTAGGGCAGTCACGATTATGAAATTTAAGTTGACGATTAATTGTCATACAAATAATTGCGTAGTCTAGTAGTCTGCTATTTCTGCTATATTTGGAAAATGTTAGAAAATGTATGAACATTCTTCAACATGGAAACGATTATGACGATTATGCAAAATAATTGTGATTATCTCAAATAATTGCGATTAGACGATTATGTAATAATCGTGACAGCCCTACACATTGGGGTCCTTGGGTAGAGCAGGATATAATGAAATGGCTATGAACTATTGTATACTAGGCAGACATACTGTAGGGTCTACAAATATACAATAAATCAGGCTAGCCAAAGTAACACACGAGAGTAGGTTGCCTTTCTGTGTTGCACCTGCACACCTGTCCCACTTTCCATTTTCTACGGCATGCTGCTCAACTTGGATCGCTGCCTTCTCTCCAGAGGCTCACAACCCATTAAGTGAAACTAATACAAACAGGCAGCGAGGCGAGTTGTATTGTGGAACCTCAGGAATAAATACCATTCTTGAATGACATGTGTCAAACTTTAATGACGGATCAAATTTGCCGCTCAATTAAGTGATGGAACAAAAGGTGGACCGATCCTCCTTGTGTGAACTTTGCGCTCAAATTTCCTGCCATTGTTGGCAACAAAGGGCAGTATTGGCCAGTCTCACACAATGATATGGGTTTACATGGGATCTGCCGTCATCCATCTGCAATATTAATGAGAGAGTGGCGTGCGGGCCAGCGGAGGCTAAGCAAAACAGCCCAGTGTGCCGTGCCGGCGTATGCGTGCCTCCTGGGGCGATGATTTACAAAGCATTGATTGGAGGCTCACACACTCACGGGGCCAATAAAAGCCGTTGTTTATGTTCGGGCCAGAGAGTGTTCACTGTCAAGTGGAATGGCAGCTCGTGTTTAGGGCCAGGGTAGAATACCACGGGAGTTCAGGCATAGTACACGACAAATCATGTCCTTTTAACTGCCGGGGACGGTCCGACCCGTGTGCAATGGATTATGCAATGGCTCCACACAATAACTCAATGAAATCGTCTCCAGTGGTTATATATGAAAATGGGGTTGGAGAATGCTATGCATTTCAATAAAGTCTACAGATAGCAATCGTGTGCAGCGCCAGCGAGACAAGGACGCTCGCTTGACAAACATTGTGTAAAGTCAAATGGGGGAGAAATGACTAAGTGATGCGATGCATTGCATATAATCAAAGGCAGCTCTCTGCATACTTTACCACTTGAACCTCAAAGCATCCCTGTTCTGGGGACCTACAATATGAATACGAATCTCATATCAACTTTGGAGGGGACAATTACATGAAATTGTCTCAAGAGCAATTCTTAACATTATTACTGCTAGGCCTACTACTGGGAAATTGATAGGTACAGTAGTAATCTGAAGGGTTGTCCCAACTTGGGGGGGTGGGAGGCAGTGGCTCAAACCATTGTGAGGCAAAGGGCAGGGTTAAAAAAAATGGTTGTATGTACTGTATATATTCAGCAAAACTGCTTTCATCGCGTGTTAATACTATTGAAATGACATAGCTATGTTTACTGTGATATATTGATGGAGAGAATGCTACTGACTGGAAGGGCAGCGGGGGTCATCACTCAGTAGAGCCAGTAGAAGCCCTAGAAGCCTACTTTATCATCAATTTTAAAGTTAATGGGACCATAATTTACAAAAACACATAATCATGGTCATTGAAAGAAGACTTATGACAAGTATTTATGACAATGATTACTAAAGGTAATAAAACCAAGTGTAAAGTCTGGTCAAAATCCCCATTGAAATCAATGGCGAGGTAATCCTTCTGCAGCCAGCAGGAGGGGAAATAGCGACACCCTCTAGGGCCATCGATGAGAACTGCAGTTGCGAATAGCACTTGCTTATTGGCTTCATATCCAGCGGAGCGTCCTTGCCACCTGATCCCACTGACAGCTCAGTGGAAATGAACAAAAGTGTACTCTTGCCGTCAAGGTCCTACGGTATGTAATTCCAATCAGTTTCTCGACACAGCGAGGTTAGCCTTGTTTGACAGGTTAGGTGGAGCGAGTTCTCCGAAGGCCCAGAGGGGGATCTGCCTGTGATTTTACGATACCGTAAAAGCAGGGGTCTTCAACAGGGGGACCCTTAGGGGGTCCTCAGAGTTACTACAGGGGGGGCCGCCAAATCTTTGTGCGATAGGATAATAATTTTTACATTAACCACTTGAGCCCTATAGCATCCCTATCCCGAGGAGAACTTTGGCCAAAAGTAGCAGATCTACAAGTTCACAACGCCTTGCGCTGCGAGGCGTTGTGAGCTTGTAGATCGGCTATTTTCAGCAAAGAGGTTTTGGTGTAGAGGGGAAAAGAGCAGACCAAGTACAGAGCCAAAGGTCAAGTTTACTAAGTATACGGTTTAAGTGGTTAAATGTCTGAAAATACACATTAACATGAATCCAACACAACACGGATGACAGTGCTGTCAAACAAGTCTACGAAGCTATCCATGAAATGTATGAAAAGGGTTTTATGTGCAACGCAATTGTATACAATATGTAGTGGGGGTCCCTGCTTCATCTCTCTCTCTCTCCGCTCAGGGGTCCTTGGCCAGCAAGAACGTTGAAGACCCCTGCTGTATAGCTCAAAATGCCTATCTCAGAACCGTTGGCAGCTGCTTGCCGTTGTGGTGCCATTGTCGCCCACCGGGGGGACCCGGCTGAGTGGTTTTGATATGCTGTCAGATGGCGCTGTCGTGACCCCGGCAATTTGCGGAGGCTCAGAGGGCCGGCGAGGTTACGGTGACTCGTGTGATTACACTAGTCCCTGTGGTGTCAGTCATCTCACGAAGAGAAAGCACTACCCACAACCACATCACAGGCTCAATAACAAAGGCACTGGGGTGGGGGTTTGTTGGGGGGGACAAATATTGTGTCTCTGGCATGTGTGTGTGTCTCTGACATGTGTGTGTGTGCGTGTGCGTGTGTGCGCGCGCGTGCGTGCGTGCTCTAATTCGTGTGGTCCATCTTACACAATCCCTTTTGGGATCTCCCATATCATACATAAGTGCAAGCAGGGGAGTGTGGTAGCAGCGCCTGGTGATTAATTAGTGAATAATAGCAGTATTACACACACCGGAAGTGCCAGTGAAGCACATTTATGCAATCTGCATAGCATCCATGATGAATCAAATCCTCTGCTGGTGTTCAAGGTGAAGAAAACAAACAAACAAACAAACAAACAAGGATTCCTTCTACGCTTCCTTTCATATTGCATAACACTGCTCACAAAGAAGGTCATATCACGAAGAGAACATCAATAATTAATTAGTATCTCTTTGTTTAAAAACAAATCTGAGAAACCTCTGAGAAAGCAAAACAATACAATATTCTGTGTGTGCGTGCGTGTGTGTGTGTGTGTGTGTGTGCGTGCGTGCGTGCGTGCGTGCGTGCGTAAACAGCACAAAAAGTGTTTGGTAGATTTTGCATCATTTGCAACAATGCTTCTAGGCAATAACTTACATGGTTGGGAACTTGGGATGCCTGTTTATATACCTTTTAAATGGAGCCCCATTTCTAAGTAACGTGCATTTGTGGGCTTGCACCCATGAAAAATACCCAAGTACCCATGGTATCTGGGGGACCTGGGGGTACAACAGTACATGGGCTACCTGGGAGAATCTGTGTCTCCCCATAGGATTCCACGTGGGACCGATCCATAACGTCCTATAGATCATTGGTTAACAATTAAAAAAGAATAGCAGATCTACATATATCTGCTATAGCCAAAGTATAAAATAAGTGGTTAAAATGATTGTGACGCTATATTAACTAACCCCCCCCCTCCCAGACCACCACTGACCCAGCACAATGGTAAAAGGCACTAGCAAAACGCAAAACTGGAGAAGAATCAGTCAAGAAGGATAAAGAGAGAACAATTGTCTGTAATCAGTTGGTCACCACATGCAAACCATTTCTCTTTTTGCCTCACCTATTGGACCTGTAGTCACTTTCATTCGCACCAAAGCAGAACTTCGTTGTTTTTAGCAGTATGTATTACATTACATTACAGTCATTTAGCAGACGCTTTTATCCAAAGCGACTTACAATAAGTGTATTCAACATAGGTAGGGAACGAAAACTACTAATCACCAGAAGTCTTTAGTGCATTTTCTGCAAAAACAAGCAACCAAGAGTATACCTAGCGCTAAGGTAAAAGTGCAATATATCAGCTACCTATTTCCTTAAACAGATGAGACAAAATAGCTAAATCAAATGAGCATGAGCTAAAACAAATAAGTGTATCGACTAAACAAGATCCAATAAACAATACAACAATAGAAAACAAGCGTTCGTACAACTAGTTAACAACAAGTAGGTCAGGCAGAGAGGAAGGGTAGTGTTTCCTGAAGAGGTGGGTTTTCAGCCTTCGGCGAAATATGGGCAGTGACTCTGCTGTCCTAACATCAGTGGGAAGTTCATTCCACCACTGTGGGGCCAGAACAGAAAAGAGTCGTGACTGTGTGGATCGGCCAGAAGGACCCTTGAGTGACGAGGCAATCAGTCGCCCCGAGGTGGCAGACCGGAGTGGTCGGGCAGGGGTGTAGGCATCGACCATAGCCCGGAGGTAAGAAGGAGCTGTTCCTTTCACTGCCCTATAGGCTAGCACCAGGGTTTTGAACTGGATGCGAGCCGCTACGGGGAGCCAGTGTAGAGAACGGAGAAGGATGGTTGTGTGGGAGAACTTGGGGCGGTTGAACACCAGACGAGCCGCAGCTTTCTGAACAAGCTCCAGAGGTCTGATGGCAGATGCCGGAGCACCAGCAAGGAGGGAGTTGCAGTAGTCCAGGCGGGAGATGACAAGAGCCTGGATGAGCACCTGGGCTGCCTTCTCCGTGAGGAAGGGGCGAATCTTCCTGATGTTGTAGAGGAGGAATCTGCAGGACCTTGTCACTGATGCGATGTTTGCCGAGAACGTCAGTTGATCGTCCAGGGTCACACCCAGATTCTTCGCAGTCCGAGTTGAGGTCACCACAGCATTATCAATGGTGATGGCCATGTCTCGGTGCGGACAGCCGTTCCCCGGGAGGAACATCAGCTCGGTCTTGTCCAGGTTGAGCTTCAGGTGGTTTGTCGACATCCACTCCGAGATGTCAGCCAGACAAGCAGCAATGCGTGCCTCCACTTGGGTATCAGAGGGGGGGAATGAGAGGATCAGCTGGGTGTCATCGGCATAGCAGTGGTAGGAAAAGCCATGGGAGTGGATGACAGCACCAAGAGATGTAGTGTAGAGAGAGAAAAGAAGAGGACCCAGAACCGAGCCTTGGGGAACCCCAGTTGTGAGCCTGTGTGGTTCTGACACAGACCCTCTCAGCATCACCTGGTAGGAGCGACCCGTCAGGTAGGATGCAAACAGGGAGAGTGCAGAGCCTGAGACACCCATCCCCTCGAGGGTGGAGAGGAGGATCTGATGGTTCACCGTGTCGAACGCTGCAGACAGGTCCAGGAGTATCAGGACGGAGGAGAGAGAGTTCGCTCTAGCGGCATGGAGCGACTCCGTCACTGCCAGGAGGTATGTATATTCTGCCTCTATAGACACACTATCTCTCTCACATACGTGTGTGTGTCTGTGTGTGTGTGTGTGTGTGTGTGTGTGTGTGTGTGTGTGTGTGTGTGTGTGTGTGTGTGTGTGTGTGTGTGTGTGTGTGTGTGTGTGTGTGTGTGTGTGTCTATACTTGCGAGGACCAAAATGTTCCCACAAGTATAGCAGTATATGAGAAATATACTATGTATATTTGGCTCCTATAGCTGTCTTGCCAGTTAGTCATATTGATAGTCCTACAGGTGGTTGGTCACGGGCGTGTAGGCCTGTCATTGGGGTTTAGTGCTTGTGTTGGCTGTTTGCTGTGCTTAGACAACCACAACAGTGGTATTGTGTGCATTTTTACAGACAGTGTGAATGTGACAGTGTGTGTGTGTGTGTGTGTGTGCTTTCAGGTGGCAGTGAAACTTTAGATTGCCCCTCACTTCCTTCCTCCTGTGTGTGTGGACACTGGACACCAGTGGCACTCCCCGGCTACACTGGTAGAGTATTGGAAATGGTGTCATTGGAACCATTTTGTCATTTTAAATAGTACTGTGGTAATAAAGAACTATATTTTTAACCTGGATTTTCCTTGCAGCTTTATGAGTCATTCAAGTATCTGCCCTGAGCCAAAATGAAGAAAAGAAATTGAACAGGAAACACATCTCTGCTCCTCTTTCCTCTTTTAAACCTGACGGTACGTTTTAACAGCGGGCGATCAGCGGGCGATCAGGATAGTATTTTCCGGAAGTGCATTATATGTCTATGAGAGCCGGCGACTACTGGCGATAGGGCGAAGTGGGCGGGGGGGCGATGAAAGATGGATTTTCTTTATCTTTTGGACGATGTCGCCGGCGATCGCCCGAGAGTCGCCCGCTGTTAAAACGTACTGTGAGGCTGTATTCTGAACAGTGAATGTATGTGGTATTCTAACCTGGTATTCTGTTCCGGGCCTTGGTGCCCGGAACAGAATGCATATAAAATGCCACACGCTCTACTGTATTATTGGGGGATTAATTCCCATCTCTTCAGCATCAGAGAAAGAGATAGCCAGGTGTTAATGAGCGGCGTCAAGGGCTGCAATTCACAGGGTAAAGATGACTGAGGTAGGCAATCCACTGCACTGCAATCCACTGCACAAGCACCGGGGCACTCTCCACAAGAAGAACCCAAAGAAAGCCTCAAATCAATGGTCATTTCCATAAACTCCGACGAGGGACTATCCAGCGATAACCATGCATTACAAAGGGCCCACAGTGCAATGAGAGAGAACGAGAGAGTGAGAGATCAATACCTGGCACATTTCTGCTGATGTCTGCCTTGTTGTTGCCCGACAAAGCCGCTGTAATTAAGAAGTCCACTCTCTCACTCTGAATGGTTTAGTGCCTACTCTCCTCCATAATTCCTTTATCACTTCTGTTTGATCAGTAGCTGAGGCACCACAGCCATTTTTTTTTAAAATCTGTATTGTATTTGTATACATTGTTTCGATCAAGTTACGGCTCACCGAGGCTTTGACTGGGCTACATGATAAGCCGCCTTGTTGTATAACTGATTTCTTTCAGCTGATGGAGATTTAGTCTGACGATCAATCTCTTATCTATTGAAGAGCAGCAGATCAGGCATATTCACAGAGAAAAACTGTCAATTTGTTTTGTATTTTGGTCTCAGGCTCTCAGCTGATAACGGTAATGTTTAAAATGTCACTGTAGGTGCCTGGACCGCTACGCCAGCGGTCCAGGCACCTAGGCTCCAAAGGCTGCCTGACAGCACGTTGTGGTTTCGAGTCCCGATCCCGACAGACTTTGCTGCATGTCACTATTTCTCCTCATTTCCTGTCAGACTACCATCCTATCAATAAAAGCCAAAAAAGAAATATTTAAAGTGTCACTGTCACACTTTAACAATGAGATAAAGTGTGCGTGCGTGCGTGCGTGCGTGTGTGTGTGTGTGCGTGTGTGTTGATTAGCCTAATGACTCCTATTCAGCTCATTTGTGACTTGTGTGTTGTTCATGCAATGGGTTTTTACAGTCGCACAATAACCAGAACAGCCTACTGTGACCACCAGAATACAGAAGATAATATGCACATCATGTTGTTTAACAGAATACAATTAGATATAATAGAGTCTCAGGACATTACAGACTCTGGCCTTAACTCCAAAATAAGAGTGCAACTATAATGCCATGAAGAATAAATGCATGGGTAATGAAGACAATAATAAATAAAAGGAGAGATTAATGCAGTGGGACTACATGAAGTATAAAATAGCCTTAGTTATTAACTCAAAGCCGACCCTGGCACTCCATTAATCAACTTTACCACCTAACTTATTTATTCTACATTTGTTTTAGCTTGGTTAGACTTATAAACAACTGGATTACAAACCGCATAACAACTCATTTAAAAGTGAGAGAGAAAATGAGTTTCATCAACAAACTCCATCAAACCTGTACATGTATTATCACAGTGCTCTCTGGTGGTCATTCCGTGTTCATGCAACAGCATTATCGAATCAAATTACAGTTTGAGCTCATCAAGCAGGAACACACTGCAACACAGACAGTGGTGTAAAGTAACTAAGTACATGTACTCAAGTACTGTATTTAAGTACAGTTTTGAGGTATTTTTTACTTTACTAGATTATTTCCAATTTTCTGCACTTTTACTTCTACTCCACTACTGTACATCTCAAAGGTAAATATTATACTTTTACTCCACAACAATTATTTGATATTTGATTACTTGAGTTACTAGTAACTTTGTAGATTGAGATTATTATAACAAAACATACATTAACCACTTCAGCCCTACAGTATATACATTTCAGCAATTTGAAAATAGCAGATCTACAAGCTCTTGTGAGCTTTCTACTTTTGGTACTTTAAGTAAATTTTATACCAAAACTTTTGTACTTTTACTTGTAACAGAGTATTTCTACATTGCAGTATTGATACTTTTACTTCAGTAAAACATTTGAGTACTTTTTCCACGACTGAACATAGATCCTCTGTTATTTGTTATTTTAATTAATTATTTTAAATCCATAGAACACAACCAAACACACATCAACGAAAGGTATACTATCCAGTGGTGGAAAGTAACTAAGTACATGTACTTAAGTATTTTTTGGGGCTATTTTTACTTTAATGGAGTACTTCCAATCTGCAATAATTGTACTTCTATACTCCACTACATCTCAAAGGCAAATATTGTACTTTTACTCCACTATAATTATTTGAATACTTTAGTTACTAGTTACTTAGTAGATTTTGATTATTACAAAACCACTTCAGACCTATAAACATACTTTGGCAATTTGAAAATAGCAGATCTACAAGCTCACAATGCGTCACATTGTGAGCTTGTAGATCTGCTATTTTCAAAGGATTTTTATACATTTGAAAACATGTGAAATGGGACCTTCTACATATTGAGTACTTTTTTTTTGTAAATATATGTAAAAATATATTGTACATATATTTTGATGCCAATATTTTAGTACTTTTACTCAAGTCAATTTTGAATACCGAACCTGTAGGCCTACTTGTAACAGACTATTTCTACAATAAGATATTGATACTTTTACTTAAGTAAACATGCGAGTACTTCTTCCATCCCTGATACTATCACACCACAATAATTCCAAAGTGTCTTAGTGTCAATATCTACACCCTTCCTTTAAAATGCATAATACATCTTGTAGGCATTGTGCTGTTCTCATTAGCAACACATGAGGTCATCAATGCTCCCTGCATCACCAGTAGCCTACCCATGTGCATTACTAGGCATAGAATGTTACTTTTCCCTGTTACATAAATCATTTCCTCTACAGCAGCAGTTATCAGCTCCTGGAGTAGTGTGGTGGTGTTTACCTGCAGACACACACTGCCCTCTTGTGGTGTTTTGGTGATTTTACTCAGTGGTGGAAAAAGTAAAAGTAAAAGTTTCAATGCAAACTTTACATTTGCAACTGCACTACTTTGCAACTGCAATGTAGAAATACTCTGTTACAAGTAAAAGTCCGGAATTAAAAATTTACTTGAGTAAAAGTACAAAAGTATTGGTATCAAAATGTACTTAAAGTGCCAAAAGTAGAAATTACTCATAATGCAGAATGTCCCTTTTCACAAGTGTTCAATGTCCCATTTCACAAGTTTGGTCACGGAATGACCACCACAAATAAAATGTATAAAAAGCTTTTGAAAATAGCAGATCTACAAGCTCATATTGCATCGCATCGCGGCTATTTTCAAATGGCCGAAATGTATATAGGGCTGAAGGGGTTAATGTATGTTTTGCAATAATAATCCAAATCTACAAAGTAACTAAAGTTTTCAAATAATTGTAGTGGAGTAAAAGTACAATATTTGCCTTTGAGGTGTACTGGAGTAGAAGTAAAAGTACCGAAATAGGAAATACTCCAGTAAAGTAAAAAATACCTCAAAATTGTACTTAAGTACAGGACTTGAGTAAATGTACTTAGTTACTTTACACCACTGTTTTTTTTTTACTGTATGTTTTGGTAGACGCCCCAAAATGTCCCTGTCTACCAAATCAAATAGTGAAAACACCAAAATACAGCAGAGAGAGGACAGTGTGTTTCTGCAGGTAAACACCACCACACTACAGCAGTGGCTCATGACTGCTGCTATAGAGTGATTGAGTGAAAAGATTGGTACAAATGTGTATTATTCATTGTTTTATGTAAACACAGGGCAAAGTTACACACAATGGCATTAACACTGCTATTAAAGCTGCAGTTTACTGTCAAGGGAAACGGTAACGGTTCATGTTTCATTATCCAGGTGTTTGTACTGTCAAAACCTGTCATGACTATGGCGTATTTCAGTGGTTCTCAAAGTGGGGTCTGGAGACCCCGCAGGGGTCCTTGAGGGGGTTCCAAGGGGTCCCCAGCAAAATGAGTTAATTTAGTATTCCAGGGACCCCCAGAAGCAAATATTTGAGTATAAAATGTTTGCTTTAAAATATGTATATTCAAATGTTCACTATTTTTGAATAGCCAAAGTAAAATATGACACAGATGCTTTCCCGGTTTTAATAGGTTACACCACCTTTAGGCCAAAATGTCCAGTTTCACACAAGATCTCTCACAACCCAATAGGCCACCACGATCTATCCTCTAGTGCAGCCCTCAGGCCAAAAGATGACAGGATAAAACCCTACTGATATCAGTGACCCCGTGGCCTTTCCTTTAGCGCCACACTTGAGCCACTTTTCAGTTGGGTGTAAGAAGCAGCATGCACTATGTGGGCAGTCGGTCAGGCTTTGAGCAGTAGTGCTCAAACTTTTTCATGTCAAGGACCCCAAATTGATATGCATTTGGCTGTAGACCCCCATCTGAAAATATTTTGTGCCAGGGAATGGGACCCCCATACAAGATTTGTGTTGTGCATATATATATATATATATATATATATATATATATATATATATATATATATATATATATATATATATATATATATATAAATGTGAGCTTGTAGATCATCTATTTTCAAGGTTAAAGTAAACTGATATTGAAATATTAAAAGGATAGTTCACCCCAAAAAAAAAGACTTTTTTTCTATCGATTAGTCACCCCATGGAGACTTGAATTCATGGATATTTTTTGGTTTTTGTCGCATTCCTAAGACAATAATTTGATGACCAGTGGACCGGTAGGCAGCGGTTCCGGTAGGAGACACAAAGGAGACTTTTTGTGTCTCCTATACCGGAGCCGCTGCCGGTCATCAAATTATTGGCTTAGGAATGCGACAAAAAAAACAAAATATCCATGAATTCAAGTCTCCATGGGGTGATTAATTGATAGAAAAAAAGTCATTTTGGGGGTGAACTATCCCGTTAACTAATTTTGCAGGGGACCACCGGCTGGAACCCCTCCCCCATTTGAGAGTAGCACACACACACACACACACACACACACACACACACACACACACACACACACACACACACACACACACACACACACACACACACACACACACACACACACACACACACTAGTCTAGTTTGTTTAGTGGCACACAACGTATATAGCTCAGATGAAAAGGAATGACACCCGACAGGTGAGATCAAGACATAAACCCAAAGGGTTCATGAAAGGCAACCTCTCTGCAACAAGAGAAGATGAATGGAGAATCAATCGTGTCACATCATCTTGTGTTCTGGCATCCCCCCCTGACGGGGATGATAAGCAGCCTGGGGTTCGTGCTTCCTCTCTCTCTCTCCAACTGATGCTGCGTGTTGACACAGAGCCAGATGTCAGTGTTGCCAGATTTTGCAAGAGAAGTAAGTAAGCAACAACCAGGTCTATGAAAACACCAGCTGAAAAGAAGCGACTGTTATAGGCCACACGAGCACTTTATAAACCGATATGCATCGGCTATTTGAAAATAGCAGATCTACAAGCTCACAGCACGATGTGTTGTGAGCTTGTAGCTCTGTTATTTGCAAAAGAAAATCTTGGAAAAAAGAAACATTCTAACAACACAACATTTTTATGAGGGTGACGGTAGATTTGGCGGCGGGCGGGGGGGGGGGGGGGGGTCGGTGGACAATTACATATTTATTTGGGGGTCCTTGACATCAAAATGTTTGAGAGCCCAAAATAAGCAACTATACTTTAGAAACAAGCCCAAAAAAACAGACAACCCGCAACCACCAATATTTACTCAAGCGACTTCACAGAAAAAACAAGCCCAACGTCGCTTATAATAAGCGGACATGGCAACACTGGCCAGATGTGCTGTGACTGAGTCAGTGGAGGAGAGCCCTCCTCCATACATCCTTGGTGACTCAATCTCTCCCCTTTCCATCCATTTGCAAAGCGCGCGCACACACACACACACACACACACACACACACACACACACACACACACACACACACACACACACACACACACACACACACACACACACACACAGGTTCTCATCCTACAACACTCCCTTTCTACCATCATTTCTCCAACAGTCCCCTTTGCCTCCCCCATCCCTTTGTCCTCCACCCCCAGCCTCTTATAGCTCTCTCTTCTCACCCCCCCACCCAATACCCATACTGTCTTCCCTGTGATTTGCTGATGTGTGCAGCATATCACACAGCAGTGACAACCTGTAATGTGGGTCATGCCACCATAATGAGTACAGGCTGCACGAGGAATCAATGCATTCATCTCATGGGAGAAATCAATCATTATCCAGTTATTGCTTTAGAAAAAAATACGAGGTATACATTTATAGTAGCAGCAATATAGCTGTACTGTACACCAGTGGTGGAAAGTAACTAAGTACATTTACTTAAGTACTGTACTTGAGTACAATTTCGAGGTGTTTGTACTTTACTTGAGTAATTCCAATTTCCAATACTTTTGCTACTCCTCTACATATCTCAGAGAAAAATTTTGTACTTTTACTCCACTACAATTATTTGAAAACTTGAGTTTACTTTAAGGATATTTTGATGCCACTATACTTTCGTAGCTACTTTTACTCAAGTAGCCTACATTTTGAAACCCGGACTTTTACTTGTAACGGATATTTTTTTCATTGCAGTATTGATACTTTGTTCTTAAGAAATGTGAATACTTTTTCCAGCACTGCAGGCCTACACACAACATCCTGTTAAATCTCTGACGAATCGGTGTTTATTCATTTAGATTCAGAAATACAAAAAGTGATGGACATAATCTTCCCCTGGATCACTATCCATTTAGGCTACTTGGAAGTTGGAAGGTAAGCCATGATTGAATTATTACCCTTCAGTTATTAGGCAGCAGGTATCATCGCAGAACGCAAATGATATGCTCAATGAATGGATGATCAGCTAATGAAACAAACATCCGCTAAGAAGACACACAAAAGTGCCACAGTAAAGTCTCCAGCTGCGCAAAACCCATGTTCCTATCATAGGTTCCTATTCAATAAACCTAGTGGTTGAAAACCACTGCAATACTGCAATAAACCAAACCAACTGTAAGTCAAGGTGAGAAGTATAATAGCTTAGCTAGGCTGCCCTGGAGAATATTATGTTCTGCTGTCAACATTTGGAATGTACACTCCAGACTCCAAGTTCAAAGTTCTCTGAACGTTTGTCCTACCTTTGCTCCTTTGGAGCATCTGCGGTATGTGTTCGTTGCTCCTGCTGTTTGGTTCATTGCCAAAACTTCTGTAAAAAACAAAAAAAAACAAAAAAAAAATAATATATTTAAGAGTTTGAAAGTTATTCATGCAGCCCATAACTTCATCATAATTAATTAATTAAAGACGGTATGGGGATGTTAGTATAATTAGATTTTCAATTGGAATTGACTTTTTTTTAAAGCATTTATCTGATATTCGTTTCAGAACAAACATCTAAAAAATATCTTTTTCCATTTTCTTGTCCAGAAAAAAATATATGAAAATGCTCCATTTTGGTGATTTACATTTAAAAGCTATTTTTTTAAGTCAATTAATTGAAAATCAAATTATACTAAGATCCCCAGACCAAACAAGACTAGCCTACTGCACTGACCTGGTTTGTCCAGATGTCCAGTCCACAGTCCAGATGACAGACAGACGCCTGTGGTGGATTTACAGGTATAAAATAAGTGTCCAACTTCACCGAAATCTGACGTGTTGCAGTGCGTTGACCAGATTTCAAGCCGTCCTACCGTTGTTCCAATTACGCAGTAATCCAAGTACAAGCCGCGACTTGACAGCCAATCTTTTACCAAACCAACACTTTTTTGCAAGTACAAATATATCCGGGTCTTACAGGGTTAAAACAAACGTCCAACCCGTTTAAATTGACCAATAACTCCAGCTGTGCGGACTGGAGAAATCATCCGTTTAAATGTCAACGCTCTGAAAACACAAACACACACGCCTATGTGTTGCGCACCGATTGCGCAACCGCGTAAAAGTATCAGTACAGCAGCTCTTGTAGCCAAATGAAATGTAGAGGAGAGCTGAGAATATGCTGGGACTTGAGGAAAGTGGGGAGTGAGTGCTTTGCATCAGCCGATCGCTCCTGTCTATAGATGGAGTAATAGCTCTGCATACAAGACTCCCAGGGGTCAGACCAAGGACCCCTTAGCCGATAGAGAGACGAAGCATGGACCCCCACTCCATAGGCCATTGGTTCTCAAAGTGGGGTCCGCGGACCCCCAAGGGTTCTTGAGGGAGTTCCAGGTGGTCCCCAGCTAAATGATGGATAGTTAGGAACTAAATGGACCGTTATGGATCTGTAACCCTGAGAGGGATACTGAATAAAAACGGTACCCCATCTGCATAGTAGCCTATAAGCCAACACATTAAAACAAAACAATTAAACAATTGCAAAGTAAGCAAAAAAAAACAATGTAACATTCCATGTAAGTGTCACAGCTTGCTTAGTGTTCCTTCACACACATGTCAGGGTGATAGATAGACAGTCATTATTACTGTACTTTGATCGATTTTCAGTGGGGAAAAAGCTGCTTGTTAACTCCTGCAGGGCAGAGCAGAGATCAGAGGGAGAGAGCTCCATCCATGATGCCACCTTATCAACGCCTTATAAGTATACCTAGCAGGCTTTATTTCATACACAATCTATTTACAGTAATGCCACTTGTATGCAAATGACAAATCCGTATATGAGAACTCCATAAATAGCTAGATGAATCAATTAATCAAAATAATCGATTAATCAATTATCAGAACTGGGCTCGCCCACTGGTCATCAGTGTATGTTGGATTCATGTTAATGTGTATTTTCAGACATTTAACCACTTCAACCTTCAGTACTTGTAAACTTGACCTTTTGACCTTGTCCTTACCCCCCTAGGGGTCCCGGAGCTCCTGTTGAAGACCCCTGTACAAGAGGAATTAACGCTCAGCCCACTTTCCACAGAATAATTAGGTGGGCACAGGGAGAGTGCACACGCTCAAAAAAATGTATCCTGCAATTTATCAGTGTGGACATAAGTGTATTAAACTCAAGTAAATAGGCTACTCAAGTATTACAAGTAGAGATTATGAAGTAGCTACTGTATATATTTCCCTTTTCAATTTCAATGCATGTATTGATGTAGAACGTTAATAAAGTAAGAAATCAGAAATGGTCTGAAAAAAAATAAAAAAATAGTGAAAACAAGCTTAAAAGCCATAGCCATGAGACTGTTTTAATTAAATGCCCTATAAAGAAGATAGGACTTCCAACTTCTTAAAAACAGAGAGCTTGCCATTCTAAGTTCAAGTGGTAGAAGCAGAAGGCAGTCTCACCACTGTTGTTGTTCTTCAATACTTTGGGAACACCTGCGAGGGCGGATAAAGACAGAATGTTCTGGCTGGAACATGAAATGAAATCGAATGGAGAATCTCTAAGTGCTTCATAAACAATTAAAATGGCTTTAACCACTCAACGTGTTGAGCTTCTCGATCGGCTATTTTCAGTGAAAGTTTTCCCCTCAATAACAAAAAATACAGCTATGATCGTTATTGTATCGATTTATTTGTTAATCCAGTATTCACTAAGACCAAGCATCAGACAAAATAGGTTTAAGGTAGTTTATTGAATAAACCCAGGAGTATGGTCGTTTATGGGCGCGTCGCATGCACGGCATGGGACGTGCGGCATAAACGGCCAAGGATGCAGAGTGCATAATGGTCATCTAAGGTCATCACTACACGCTAATACACGCAAGCGTGGAGTGTGCGGCTTAGATGGCCAAGGGCATGAAAAGGACATTCTGGGTGCGTGGTCATCTAAGGTCATCACTACACGCTACATGTATTTCTAAAGTGACAATTTAATGACTTTTAAGACCTTTTTAAATAAGTCTAAAAAGAAGCAAAATGTAATGCCTCAACTCCTACAATTCCAAGTGCTTGTCAGGGTGGGGTCCCCAGTTCAAATATGATTATTTTGGGGGGTCCCCAGTTCAAATATGATTATTTTGTGGGTGTCATGGCCTGAAAAGGTTGAGAACCACTGCCCTAGCCACCCAGATTTAATGTGAGAAGTGGGGACAGGTAACTCAGGACTACTGTACATTATTGTAGCAATATGGTGTCATATTCAGGGACAAGACAACAGCAGGGATTTACAGTAGACCATGACTTTCTCAACAGATGATGAGACCCAGGCATCACAGCCTTTCCCACTGTTTGAAAAGACAAATGGTGCACAGAAAGGCAAACTACAAATCAACAACGGGAAACGTTGTGACCTTGTAGATCATCTATTTTCAGCGAAGATATTTGGCATAGAGGGGAAAAGGAGTGAATCAAGTACAGAGCCAACACTGGTCCAGTTTGCTAAGTATAGGGGGTTTAAGTGGTTAAATGCCATACAACTGTGTTTCTCCTCCATTTGTCACAAGTGCTGACGTGGTTCATTTGGTATCAACACGCTATGTCAAATCACACCATTAACCCTGCAAGACCCGGATATATTTCTACTTACAAAAAAAAATTGTCAACCTTTCAGATGGTGTTTTAGGAGTACTTTGGAGAGGAAAATATAATGTTTTTTAAAAAAAATAGTTTTCGTAAGGTTTTATTGAAATGTTGTAATATTACAACAGTGGGTCTAACGGGTAGCAGAATTTCCTATAGGCCATTTTACTCACTGTCAGAATAGCATGGCAAATGTCTATATACTTCACTAAAACAACTTAAGGGTTCATTTATATGGTTATGGTTTATCATTTGGCCTCAGAACAGTATACATTATGAAGCCTTATTGATCGCTGAGCTCAGGAGGTTTTAGATTTTACGGTGAAATCAGCAGGTGCACAAAACCACTGAACCAGAGGCAAGGGCCACTATAAGAAACATATTGCAGGTAAAAAAATAACTCCTCTCTTGACAATGAACTGAAGACAGCTTCTAGACACCATTTATTTTCCTGTGCCTCAGCGTTATGTTGTATACGTTGTCTGTGTAGAACTAATCCGTACTCTATTTATTTATTATCTCACTGCAGACAAACCATCCTTGAATGGCTGTTTGCATAGATACTTTATATTATTTTCAAACCATGACGATGGAGCAAACCACTGACATAGAAATATTGTTATGCGTCATTTGGCGGCAGAGTATAGGCTACTAGTGTCAGTCAGCAGCAGAATGTGATTCATTTTAATTCAAGAATTCCGGTTTGGATGCTGTTAGTCTTCACTGGTAAAAGGCAGTAACCACACACACACTTTCTTCCATTGTCTTATTAAATCCTTATAGCTTGTTTCTATCATTCACTTTAATTCCATAAATACATTCTACAAGGCTCAAGAGGAAGAAGAAGAAGAAAGTTTCAGTGTCTCAGACCATGTAGCTGATGAAATATTAGAAGCAAAACCTTTGTTTCTGTGAAAAACTGGCATTCTCATCATGTCACTGTGTGGGAGAAGCTGCCATGATAGTTGTCACGTCTCCCAGAGCCTGGCTGTTTCTAGCTGTTGACTCTGTATCTAAATCAGAGGATTGAACAGCAGCGGCAAGCAGGGAAAACAACAGTAGCTTTCAGCCCAAGCCAGCCATATTATATCCCCCAAAAAATTATACCAATTCTGCTACAGCACTGACTTCACTGATACAGAATATTGTATTCAGCTGCATGGCAGCGACATCAGTTCTCTGAAAACATCAGACAAGCTCAAGTAATACTCAGCTAGCCAGACTCTGAGCACAAGAAAAAAATGACTTATTAAGAGCTGAAAATAAACTTTGGGTAAAGCTTTAAAAGTCAAGAGGCAAAATACAAGCGGATGGAAATGGGTGGCTGGGGGTTGCAGAGAGGCATGTTATTATAATGGAAGCCTTTCCAAAGGGTCTGCATTCTGAATATCGTTAGAAATTATTTTGATTTGTTAACCTTTAAGGCTGATCTACAAGCTCACAAGACATTGCAGCGTGACGCATTGTGAGCTAGTAGATCTGCTATTTTCAGTGCATGACACAGGCATGCAACTGAGAATAACATGGCTTAACGGTGCTTTATCACTCCTACTGTGCTATTGTAGGGTTTCTCAAAGTGGGGTGCCTAGGGTGCCGTGACGCAAGTCCAGGGGTGCCGCAGAATCCCATCAGTTTAACCACTTAAGGGACCCGCATGCTACCAAATGAGGTGGTCACCCTATCACCCTTTAGGTGATAGAGAGAGCGCTCTCTATGATAGAGAGCTATCATAGAGAGCTGATAAGGTGATAAGGTGACCACCGAAAATGGTAGCATGCGCCCCCCTTTAGACCCTCTATACTTAATCAAACGGACCTGTGAGTTGCACTGTACTTTGTGCGTTCCTTTTCGACCTACACCAAATGTCTACATCAAAAATAGCGGATCTACAAGCTCACAACGCGTCATGTTGTGACGTGTTGTGATGCGTTGTGAGCTTGCAGATCGGCATTTATGGGCGAATGTTCCCCCCAGAACAGGGATGCATGGGGTTCAAGTGGTCAAACGTTGACCACTTGAGTTATTTTCAATCTGTCCTAATGGAAACTGATATTCTCTCAAGTTTTCCTTACATACTGTATCTTAGGGGGAAAGGTTAACATATTAACATACCGTAAAATATGACATAAATAATAGTAATGTGCTATAAAGTAACAATGCAATTCAGGGTTGCGGTGGATGAAAAGGTATTTAAAAGGGTGACCAAAGTTTGAGAACCAGTTTGCTATTGGGAGTATTAATGTGAGCCATGTTGCCTTCTATGTTGCTGTAACCAGATCATTGAATAATGCATGGGGATTATCTCATTTTCTAATCTTTTTCCTCCAGATGGCATTCTAAAGTTATTTAAGATCTATAGGTAAATAGGTAGATCGATCTAAAGATCTACCTATTCCTTTTTTTCTTTATCTTTGTGGAAGCCCTCAATGCAATCAATGCAGTTGCGGATGAGATGAGTGATAACTGCAGTATCCTGATTTTTTTTTTAAACATGAGGAGGGACTCATGTCATATAATATGTCTTAGTATGAGATGGCAAAGAACTGTGAAAGAATGAATTCGCCTTTTGAATTGCAGTAGTCTTTCTCTACACATCTGCAGACTGCAGAGTCATTCACAGAATACAGAATAAGACTATTATGGATGTGTGTTGGAAGGTAAAAAAAAACATATTGAGATGAGAAAATTGACACATGCCATCTTAATGCTATGTTAATTTAGCTGCTGTCACTGTAGCTGCCCTTGTATTGTCAGTGGAGGGGAATGATGCCGTTGGACTGACAACACCACAGACATGCGGATTGCTGAACATGTAAGGAAGACTGTGAGGGCCCTTGGCTGAGAAGCTGCATACAAAGACAGATGCTATTGTTTCACGAATACTGGGGTGGGGATCGAGTGCGAAATGTCATGGGGTCAAAACCGATGTCCAAACGTCAAGAAATATCAAGGCAAAAAATACAAAGGCAAAACTACAGGCCACAGCATACCAGCACAGCATGAACACAGTAGTCAAACTGTTTGCCCATTCCCAATCAGCAACACCTGTGCTAGATAAACAGACACCACATTAAGTACCTGGCCGCTGTGGCCTTGACCGCACCCTCTAATGACAGAGCTAAATACCATAAATCAAAAATGGCTCTTACAGCATCAAAACACAAGAGTCACATGCTTCTCCTGTAGAGTGTCTTGCTTTGTTCTTGCAGGCAGTGTTCACAAATTTAGACTCAGATAAATCCAAATTCGTAATAATAATACTATAGGTGTGTTTTTTCTTTTCAACTGAATTCCCCTTAGAGTTCAAGACATGAACTGCAAACTCAGTTAGACCTTAAAGGTAGTGTAAGTGATATGTTTTAGTGAAAACAAAACGTTTTTTGTTAAAAGGCACTTTTGTCAAAGCACTATATTCTGATAGTAATCATTGCTATATAGTGTTTGTTCAGTAACACAGGTCTCCCCGTCTCTCCATGCTCTTTAATCAACAGAAAATACATTTTCAGGGGGGTTGCAATTTCAGCCAATCAGGAGAGAGTACCCATTTGTCAGCTTATTTCACTTGTTTAATCTGTATCCTGTGCGAGTTCTCTCTCCTGATTGGATACTTACCAAAGAGCTGGAGAGACAGGGAGACTCCCGTTACACTATATCAATGAGGACTAGAATACAGAGCTATTTAACACTTATTTCAACCCAAAAATATCACTGTACCCTACCTTTAATTGACAGATGGTGCCTGATAGGCCTAAAGCGCCTCCTACCCCAACTGTTATACATACTGCTGTTATACACTCCATGTGCCAAAACTCCAGGCTGCCAGATACTTTATGCAGTGCCATCTTTAAAGCCAAGAAGTGTTCCGTTTGGCAGACCTGCTTCACAAGTGGTCTCCTAACACTCATGGAAGTGTGCGCGCACGTGTGCGTGCGTGCGTGCGTGCGTGCGTGTGTGTGTGTGTGTCTATGCTTGTCAAGGATGTGCCAAATCTCAGTCTAACCCAGGGCACTATGGAGGGCCACTGGGAAACAACTTACAAATGCAAAACTCCCCTGTTGACCCATATTTACAGTTATGACTAAAAAGAAGAAGATACGAGTACACATAAAACCCAGCAGGCCTCCTCTTGGATGCTCGGTTTATTTGAAACATAAAAGAGCGCTGAACCAACATGATGAAAAACCATATGGATTCATAACTGCTGAAATCTGCAAAGAACTTCATTAGAGTGATTGATGCTGGGAGTCTGTGAGGCCGACTTTGAAATGAGCAGAGGGGGGATATCTGCCATAGCTTAATAAGGCATGCCAAGGCTGAATCTAACCCCTTAAGATCACTGCTTCTCAAACTTTTTCATGTTACTCCAAATGAATATGTATATATGTATATGTATATCAGAAAAGATTTTGTGCCAGGGACTCTCTCATACAAGATTTCGGCTGTTAAAATGTTTCTGTTAAAAAAGGCTATTCCATCGTAAGCTTCCCCTGATGGACAGAACATTCTGTCCAAAAGTGGTTCTGCTTACGATGGACCTCACAGTTCCCTCTGGTGAAATATTAAAGTGGTAAAACTGACGGCGCTCGGGTGGCACAGCGGTGTAGTGCCTGCCTGCACCACCGCAGAGTATGTGTTCCTACGGGCAGTGGTGAAAAGTAAGTTAATTTACTCAAGTACTGTACTTTTACTTTACTTGAGTATTTCCAATTCTCTGTATTTTTACTACTCCACTACATTTGAGAGGCATTAACCACTTCAGCCCTATATACATTTAGGCCATTTGAAAAAAGCCGATCTGCAAGCTCACTCTAATACATTTTTATACATTTGAAAACTTGTGAAATTCTGCATAATGAGTACTTTCTACTTGTGGTACTTTAAGTACATTTTGATGCCAATACTTTTGTATTTTTACTCAAGTACATTTTGAATTGCGTATTAAAGTATTTGTTGGGGCGACACCTGTCAGCATGGAGTGTTGTGCGGGAGGACGAAGGCTCTACGTCCTCCCGGTGGGGGCTCCTCACTGGCAGGTGAGCCAGTAGGATACAACAGCAGTGACAACACACAAATGTGTGTCGGGAGGAATCGCTTGGCAAAATGACTAAATTAGGGAGAAAAAGGGGTAAAAAGCTCAAACATCTTTTATTGGTGAAACTGATTTTGATTAAGTTTATTAACTAATTTAGCTGGGAACCCGCTGGAACCCCCTCGAGGACCCCACTTGGAGAACCACTGCCTTAGGTTTAGATTCTTATGCAATATCTATTCAACACAAACTCATTGAAATGTATTCTTCCAGTTATGCTTCATTTAACAGGCATTCTATCCAAACATTATTTTGCTCAACCACACAGATAAATCGATCTGTCTGTTTGCCTGCATGTGTCCACATCCATATGTGTGTGTGCATGACTTTACACAAAAGTAAATAGTTACTTATTACTTTACTTATTATTTTCTCGCCCCCAGTAATTGCATTCTTTCTCCCCAAAAGTCTTACTTTGCATTTTCAACATTAGCAGTTGTTTTTTTCCCCTTTTCTGCAGCCTACATTGTAAAATCTTCATTGTTGATTTAACTCTGAAAAGTGTACTGTACACATGACATGATGGGTCCGTTTGGTTCCATTTGTACACTCATTTGAATTAAATGAACACTAAGACTTTTACTGTGTATGAATTCATAACTTACAGACTAAATGAAAACCACACCTGGGCTCAAACTGATAATGAGACACAAGCTTTGAACAACTTCTGTTGTTTATTAAAGCAGTTAAGCTCCAAACAAAGTGCTAGGCCAATAAGGCCATATGAGTCCAACATGTGCCAGTGCATTTCATTGCACTCCAAAAATATGAACATTAGCATAACAAGTTTGTCAAAGACTGAAATAAAATATAAAACTTTTCGTCAGAAAAACTAACATTTCTATATGACTGGCCATTGAAAGCATCAGTCAGGAGGACTCAGGACACAAAACATGCCGCTTCAAACTGAAAATATAATAAAGAAATCAAAAGTGTGCATACAGCAACTATAGTTAAACAACAAAACCTGGCCCATAGCAGGCATCCACAGAGCATGACTAATAACTATGCCTACAGAATGTGTGAACTTTTCATAAAGTGCTTAATTTCCTTAAATAAAATAAAAAAATCTGTATGACTGCTATTTAGTGCATCATTCAGGACACAAAACATTGCCCTTTAAAACCGAAAATATCAGACAAAGAAATCAAAAGTGTGTTTTGATTAGACTGAGGAGTAGGCCTACCGATTCCCACAGTACCACCAAGGCTCGTCAAAATAGCAACGAGTTACTTTTGGAAAATAGTAACTGTAATATGTATTACTCAAAACGTGAAACTAATTAGTGTGTATGTGTGTGTACGCAAAAGCAATAAATGATCAGGAAACAATTATACAATTAAAAACACATACAATATACTTGTGTACTAGCATAGCTAGTATACAGTACAAAAAAGAAAAAGGCCAGTGATTGTTATAGAGCATCGCAGTTCCCGCCCACTTCCTGGTTTTTCCTGGTGCCGGAAGGAAAAACTCAATGCATTTTTCCCATTGACATTTCCAAAAATATTTATATCAATTAATTTAAGCCTAGAATCAAGCCATCCAGGGTCCTGGTGAATCATGACCATAAAACGTTTTTTTTCTGTGATTTTTTATATTTAATTATATGATACTATATTTAATAAATACCCTTTGTTTTGCCGTTTTCAAAAAATATATAATCACAGAATCAAACGTTTTATGGTCATGATTCACCAGGACCCTGGATGGCTTGATTCTAGGCTTAAATTAATTGATATAAATATTTTTGGAAATGTCAATGGGAAAAATGCATTGAGTATTTTGCGGTGGAACCCGGAAGGGGCGGGAACTGCGATGCTCTATAGAGCAGTGGTTATCATGTCAACTTTTTCATGTCAAGGCCCCCCAAAGTTATATGGATTTTGACCATGGACCCCCCATCTGAATTATTTTGTGCCAGGGACATTGAATTACACAGAAGGATTTGACACAAATTGAATGCCGTTTCTGATAACACACGTGTATAGTAGGCCTACAGTACAGTACAGCACTTCAGGGTTTTGCATACGCCAAAACTTTAATGGCTACACGCCGCTTAAAGTGGTCACATTATTTCATACAGTTTTACATGAATAGAGGCCTCATTTAGTGTCTGAGAAATTATATCCCAGTCATTTAAAAAGACGATTTGCTGCAGAGCATTGCAGTGATAATACCCGAGCCACAGCATCCTCCATTCTCGCCTGCCATATCTCCACAGTTGGTTGAAAGTGTAATCTGTGTCAGTATCAATTCGGCATAAATTAGTATCGAAGGCTGAGTCTGTGGGAGAGAAGAGAGGAAGTGTGAGTGATTGCGGACCTGCTTTTAACACCCTCAGGCCCCCTCCACCACAACATAATATGGAAATGAGTTGTGTGATCTTATTTTGATCAACGCCGCAGCGCGCAGTATGAGAGAACTCCCATTTTGTTGCTGTTGGGTGGAAACCTCATTACGTCCAAAACGGTTCCTTTTTAATACTAGAGGCACATCCAGATGCCCTCACACCTACGCCGCACCGCCGATCCCACCGATATGTCTGAGTCATAGTGTCGGGGGCTTTGTCAGATTACCCGTTGTCCCAGTCTGTCTGTGTCCCACTTTGTGCCCGCATATGGAGATGTCTGTATATATCAGTCTACCTGTGTCCCTTTTATGCCCATATATGGAGATCCCTGATGTCATCAGTATATGCCCATACAGTATATTGTCATGCCCATATTTGGGCATATGGTTTGGATCGGCAGTTCAGGGTTTGTTTATGGTTATGTGTGAGTCGTTGTGACGTGGCCGTCAGTCTTAGTCTTTTGAATAACACACCATTTAGTCTTAGTCCCATTTTAGTCTTCTGAAATTGTTTAGCCTTAGTCTTAGTCTTGGTCGACTTTAATATCAAAACCTTAGTCTTAGTCTTAGTCAAAAACAATTACACTGCAGCAAATTCTGATTTAGTCTTAGTCTTAGTCTTTTGAATAACACACCATTTAGTCTTAGTCCCATTTTAGTCTTCTGAAATTGTTTAGCCTTAGTCTTAGTCGACTAAATATAAAAACATTGAGTCTTTTAGTCCTAGTCGACAAAATTAACACTGGTGGCTGTGGTCCCCCCGCCCGCCGGCCCTCCCATTAGCCAATATTAGTAAAGTATTAGAGCCTGTTAAGGAAACTGTATATATTGTCCATACAGAAGATGAATGCATGCAGTAAGTCCAAGTTTATTTAGAAGAGTATCGAGCAAGCCAACAGCATATTCCTCCAACAGCCTTGCATGTCCTTTCCTTAAGCCCATCTTCTCCCAAAGATCTCCCATGAAATCATGAAATGATAGATCAATATTTGACAGTCCAATACTGCCATAACAAGCCATGCAGCGATCGAACCGGGAACCTTCTGATTCCCAAGCGGCCGCTCTATCTCTTGAGCCACTGCTGCATTATGATGGTGGAATGATGTAATCAGATTAACCCATTACAGTAAGACCTGAGGCCGATTCTACAAATCAGTGGTTGGTTCTCAAACTTTTTCGTGTCAAGGACCCCTACATCTATATACTCTATATATATATATATATATAGGGTTAAGAATGTGATCGACTTTCAACTTAAAATAACCCCCTCCCTCCCTCGTTTATGCTGCAGTGTGGTGCAAAGTGTACAACAAGTTCTGTTGAACAACCGCCAGCCATTCCAGTCTTCTTCGCCACCGCTCTGTGTTTGTGCCACACTCTAATGAAGTAAACACAGGGGCCAGGGGCCATTACTTTGCTGTTTCTGTATATATCTTCAATGAAATCGTCGCTCACTGTGGTGAGAGTGTTGGAGACACATCCATATTTATGCAGCTCTAGGGCTGTTTGCGAGATCTTTTCCATTTACAAGTGATGACAAAATAAGATATTATGGCAAACTAATTTAGATGCATGTCTCAGATAACCGCATGCTTTCCAATGCACATAAACATATCAACAAATCCCCCTCTGATACAATGTTTTTTGTTTGTTTGTTTTTTGCAATGTCAGTATCGTTATACAGTCGGGCTGTATTCACGGCCTGTATATGCTTGCAGGAGGAGATTATGCGGAGAATGACAATTTAGCCTTTCTGCTGATATATCAGCAGCATCAATCTGTGGGCTTCACAGCACTGTGACTCCAGAAGGCGAGTTAGTTAATACTTCACATCAGTCAGCCTTTTCAAATTGATGGCACATCATAAGAATTGTCAACATAGGCACAGTATCAGAGATAACCACTTTTACACTTGACTGGCTTATCTATATCTATATATACATGTGTATATCTATACATGTGTATATATCGGCTATTTTCAAATGGCCGAAATGTATATAGGGCTGAAGTGGGTAATGTATGTTTTGTAATAATAATCAAAATCTACAAAGTAACTAGTAACTAAAGTTCTCAAATAGTTGTAGTGGAGTAAAAGTATAATATTTGCCTCAGAGATGTAGTGGAGTAGAAGTAAAAGTATACAGAAAATTGGAAATACTCCAGTAAAGTAAAAAATACCTCAAATTGAACTTAAGTACAGTACTTGAGTAAATGTACTTGGCTACTTTACACCTCTGAATACCTGTAAGTGCATTTAGTGTTAATGTGCAGACTAGAAATGACATGGTGTCAGACAAAGCATGTAACATGAAATGTAAATGTGTAGATTAAGAATGCTGCTGACCGACCAAGGAGATATCTTGGGAGTTATTTCTCTTAAACCTATTAATAAGTTAGGAGCGCAAACATCAGCCAAAATTCTCATCTCCTGACGCCTCTAATGATAGGCATTGCAAATTCATAGAATTCCTTCTGTTCACATGGAATTCACCTCCACTTTATGCTCCTGAGATCAGACATTTATGAGGACTAGTTGAGCAGCACAGGTAATAACGGAATTTACAGGGAAGGTGCAAACTAATTAAGGCTTCTAGCCAATTACAGGATCATGGCTATGGCTCTGAAACAAATAATGATACCTCTCTCGCTCACTCTATTTGTTATCTCCCAAAATTATGAAAATTGCAGATCAACAAGCTCACAACAACGCATCGCATTGTGTTATGAGCTTATCAGTCTGGGAACCTATTCGGTTAAATATATATATCTGTTTTGAGAGATTATGAGCTTATAGATCTATATTCTATTTAATAGAGCTTAACCGTGTCAACAATCTGTGTTCAAATACGTGTAATTTTTTATTTTAGCATTGGCTGTCTAAAATAGCAGATACACAAGCTCACAGCGCCCCCCCCTCCCTCTCTCTCTCTCTCTCTCTCTGTGCCAGAAAGTAATCAGAACCATATCTTGTTAACACGAGATATGGCTTCCTGCTGTCCCTTAGCTGACAGCAGCAGGAATGATCTAGTGCATTGTTACATGACAAACAACACAGCCTCTGCTCTCCTGACAGGCAACTGTCACTTTCACTGGCATTTGATGAGAACTCAACAGGAAACATTCACATTCACTGACAAAAAACTGTTTCACAGGGTCTTTCTCAGTTGCCTGTGTGTGTGTGTGTGTGTGTGTGTGTGTGTGTGTGTGTGTGTGTGTGTGTGTGTGTGTGTGTGTGTGTGTGTGTGTGTGTGTGTGTGTGTGTGTACATGCATGTGCACACACATGCACAGATTTAGCCAAGTGCTGGTCAAATTCCTTTTGTACATATTGTAATTAGCTGAGAAGGCTGTTTTTGAGGCCGAACTTCTTTTCCCTAATTGTGTGCGACAGAAACAAGACAGTGTTTTACACAACATTGCATTAATAAAAAAAAAAAGGCTTTCTTTATCTAGCACATAAGCATAAGGCTTCAGAATTAAGGTCAGTTGCTGTATCAGTAGTTGTATTATAGAGAAAGAAAAGCTATGCAAAAACACTCTGTTGGTGTTACGCATCAGACTCACAATATGTCGCATTGGGAAGCGTTGTGTGCTTGCAGATCGGCCATTTTCAGAGATTTGATGTAGAGCGGGGGGAAAAAGGTGGGTTTAAGTACAGACCCCTGGGGGAACCCGGTCAATACTGTTTAAGTTCTTAATGACACACATCCCGCTTCAGCGGGGGGTTCTGGTTATAAAGGAAGGAAGAAGGGGGTTGCCCACATCCAGTTCGCCGCTGGTTGCTGGACACAGAGAAACAGTTTAAAAGAATAAAAGTCCACACAAATAGCATTGCTCCTAAAAAGTGTTTTTTACTTAAAACATAGAAAGTGGTACAGCTGGTACAACGTTTCGGCCACACTTCATCTTCAGCAGGTGATCACCTGAAGAGCAATGCTGGTGTGCTTTTATTCTTTTAAAGGAAATGTACGAAAGGGCCTTTCTGTGTGGAGTTTGCATGTTCTCCCCGTTTCCCCTAGGGTAAGTACCGTCACAAAAAACATGCAGTAATCCTGGTCTCTATACTGCCTCCCCCTGGTCAGCCGGGGCGCCTGATGGAGGGGAAAGGAACTGGTTGGAATAACGTGTTCCTTCCACGTGCTACTTCCTACCGGGGAAACTCCCTCCAGTCAGGTGATAAGAAGCGGCCTGCTCACTCCTCATGCGCTGAAGGAAGCATGAGCTCAGTTCGGGGCTCTCCCCAGGCTGGCAGAGGGACAGTAAAGGAAATGTAAACATGTTATGTAAGGTTCTGGGTTACCCTTCGTAGTTGAAAAGACCCACAAGTGGCAGTGTTTTGCAGGTGGGAAGCCGGCAGAGCATTGTGTCCTTGTTGCTGCACTATACTAGCGACTCCTACCGGTTAGTCCCCTGCTTAGCAGGGAGGCGAACTGGGGAAAGCAGCATGAACATATGTGCAAGGTACGCTTTCATGTTGAAGCAGCTCACTGACACTGCCAGGTGAGAAGAAGCAGCTGCTGTGGAGGCGTGTGGGAGTCTAGTCCTTTCCCAAACCAACAGTGGAGGTTGGCAGTGACAGGGACTGCAGTACACATGGCCATGGGACAAATTGGGGAGAAAAATAATAACATTTAAAGAAAAAACAACAATACGTTTGTTTTAAACATCTCTGCTATGGTAACAACACTTGTGGAGATGATCAAATAGAATTATATTGCTAATTTGGTTGTTTATATCTAAACTTCAATTAATTGTGCATTATGTTGTTAATCTTTGTGCCTTATGAGATGAACTAATATTTAGTAGCTTGTAGGAGCCAAGATGTCTCCGCTAGGCCTGATAGCTGTTGTTTTGGTACAGTACATCCTGTCTTGTTGTGGTTCAGCTTGTCCTTGTAGCAGCTAGTATAGATTTTTTTTTTGCGGTTCTGGGCGGATTGGGTTCGTTTTTATCGCGGTTCTGGGCGGATTGGGTTCTTTTTTTTTCCAGTTTTTGGTTTCTTTATTTTGGTTTTAGGGTTAGGATTAGGAGTTAGGTTAGGGTTATGTTATTTAATTCATATTTTTGATTTTACCAATTAATTATCACAAAAAACAATTTCTGCCTAATAAAATATTCAAACAAAATGGGTTTATACTAATGTAAAAATGTTGGTTATATGGCGGTTTTAGGGTTAGGTTAGGGTTGTGTTATTTTGCCTAATTTTACTGATTTAATATAAAAATACTATTTTAACATTCATTTTTTATTATTCTAAATGACTTGGGGATGAGTAGCCCTGATCACCTCAAGGCAAAACACAGGCCGAGGCACAGCCAACTGCCAAGTAGGAGTAATATAAAATGTATTTTACCCACCACTGGCTGTTTCAAATAATGAGCAGAGCAGAGGAATTGAGCATCAACCATCTACGATTATCAATAGCTACTGTAAACTAAAGTATAACGAATAGAAGGTTTGGCACAGAGGCTTGTGAGTTTTGTTCAGAACATGAAGTTTGCTTTATATTAACTTAGTAAATTTACTCATCACCAGGCAGCCGCACTTGAAGTTGGTTTGTTTCAGGATAGACAGACACTAATAACAAATATAATGAAGCTGAGAAACTTTGGTCAACTTCATTATGTATGTACAGTACTTGCATAATACATGGTACTTTGGATCTGATGGATAGGGTTCTGTGCAGACTGCAGTCCATTTGGAAACACTGGACCCTACCTGGTCGTAGTGTCACTGTTGCCTGGGCTGGTCCAGGTCCATTGCATTGCTCCTAACATTATCCCAAAAAAATCCTTTGATCACTGATGACCGACATTCTCCGTGTCCTCCTCTTCACTTCGGTTTTGGTCAGTCCATTCTCCTAACATTATCAGAATGGCAGCTGCTAAATCCTCTGATCTCTGATGACCGTAACATTCTCCATATCCTCCTCTTCAATACCTTTGGTTTTGGTCAAACTACCCCCCAACTTGGAAGCACCAGGAGGTTGTTTGTTTATAATTATACACTACGAATCCTTGGATTTTGATGATAAACTCCCATTAGTTTGAGTCGTGGCTATTGATATGGTTATTTTGGGACCGTACCTATGTTCCCCGCTTTCCTAGGAGAGCGGGGAATATCGGACCTAACCTAAACCTAACCCTAACCATAACCTTAGTGGGGAACATAGAACCCGGGGAAAATAGGTAAGACCCCGTTATTTTATGGAATTGTCCATTCAGATAACAAAATGTTACTTCTCTGTGAAAACAAGTGTGTTTGTTGGACATTACAATGATACGCCATCATGCCACCCTTTTTCGTTTTTGAAAATGTACGGAATTCTGGGTTTTATCAGCACTGCACACAGAGCGCTGAGAGTGGGGAGTTTTTACTAATATAATGAATTACCTTGTTTCAGTACTTTTTACATGTGAATGAGTATCATTCTTGAACTAGGTGTAGTTCGAGGTGTAGTTCTAGACTCTATACAGCATTCGGAGATTGTGGAACAGTTGTCTGGCTACGTGAGACTACTTGAGTTGAGCACAGTCCATAATACTGTTCTGTATCAACCCCCCCTCTTTCTCTCTCTCTCTCTGTTAGGAGGAGCTAACATGTATGGATCAGTTCACATGAAAGAATGTAGCCTACGCCACTAAATGGACAATATCGTAAAATGCAACTTAATTCATGGTACACTTTAGGGTTTGTGTCATTATAGGGACAAGGCCACTTGGCCTTAAGTGTAAAAAAAAGGGAACAGAGATGCCAAGTGCCAGGGCAGCACAGCTTTATATAAATAGCCTAATTAAGCTCAAAATGCTAAAAGAATATATCCTGAATTAAATAAATGTTCATCGTAGCAAAAAACAACAACATCTATAGCACATGTTGGGGTTAAAGATTCTGATAGTAATCATTGATATAATGCTTGTTCAGGGTCTCCTCAGCTCAATTTAATAAACATAAAATATTTAGTTTCAGGTGGGAAAGCAATAAGGAGAAAGAACCCATTTATCAGCGTCTGTTTTATATTGTTCCAGACAGTTACTAATGTGTTTTGTTAATCTTCCTGTTTCATAATGTTTACTTGTTTATCCTGTATCCTGCATAAGTTGTCTGCTGATTGAACAAAATTGGTATCCTGACCTGACATTTTATTTTCTGATAACTAAAGAGCTGGAGAAACACAGAGATCCCAGTTAATGAACAAACACTCTATGTCAGTGATTACTATTGGAATACAGAGCTATGTAACTTAGCAAAACATATCCCTTACACCCCCTTTAAATGCATCAGTGCCAGTTTACACACATGAATACATTATTTCTGGTTGTAGGGTCTTAAACTCTATGTATCTAATCATTAGAAAACACAGGTAGTGAATGTTGTAGACTGTTTTGGACACTTGTCCCATTGTTAATGGACAGGTGAGGATGGATGGGCCAAATCATTTGCATGTATTCCTTTCATTATGATAAGTAGTGACTAGTGAGCATATAGCCCCCGCCAGACATTTGCATTACAATTATTTAGGCTGGGAAGGATTTAGCCTCCAGCAACAACACCTTAAAGGTGACAAATAACTTAAGCCGTGTTTCATCCCCATATTTAACCTTTACATAGTTAAACCTGCATATGAGAACTTTATAGCAATAGCAATTTCACACATTGGCATTGTCCTAATTAATGGCCTACTGGCCTACGTTTTGGATGGTTTGCCTTTCAAACAAATAAACCTAAATCATCTCTTCATGATGCTGACCACCTCCAATAAATGCATATTCTCAATTTAGAAAGCTTGCCGTTCCCGCCCTAGTAGTTTAGTGGCATTATGTTAAGAGTTTGACATTGACCATTTAGGTCACAAGATAATGTTACCAAGACCATTTTATTGTTACACAACAATGTGACTTAAGCAATTTTACAACCTTTGTTGGCTATTATTGTAACAATCTAAACAATACACATGGCAACACACAGTGAACAGTTACACAAACCCAGTAGTTTGTCAGCATTTTACTGCACTATTATTTACTGCATATCAATGAACATAATGATTGCGTGAATATGAATGAATATGACTTGCTAAATCCTGACAAATGTGGACAGACACAGTGATGCTCATATTGTACTACCAGTAACTGAATAAGTAAATGAGCTGGAGGGAATAATGCTATAAAGATAAATAAATGTAAAAAAAAACGACAATAAAAAAAATGAAATTCCATCATGTTGAATAGAAAATAAGATCCATACACAAGATAAAATAAAAATCCATCACGAGAAACTATTAATGTTTATTTTCTTCAGTCATGTCGATTGTCAGATTATCTCTATGCTTTATCGTTCCCATCCTGGATAAGACTGAATGATCATATATGTGTCCCTGTGACTAACTTAAACTAAAGGCTAGAAGCCCCTGTATGAGTCCTCATGTGACTGTTTAGTTCACCCTTGTGAGTACAGCCTTTACCACACACTGTACAAGAAAATGGCTTTTCACCTGTATGAGTCATCATGTGAAATTTTAGATCACCCTTTTGAGCACAGCCTTTACCACAAACTTTACAAGTAAAGGGCTTTTCACCTGTATGAGTCATCATGTGTAATTTTAGATGAGTCTTCAGAGCACAGCCTTTACCACACACTGTACAGGCAAAGGGCTTTTCACCCGTATGAGTCATCATGTGCCTGTTTAGTTCACCCTTTTGAGTACAGCCTTTACCACACACTGTACAAGAAAATGGCTTTTCACCTGTATGAGTCCTCATGTGTGTTTTTAGATGACCCTTTTGAGCACAGCCTTTACCACAAACTTTACAAGTAAATGGCTTTTCGCCTGTATGAGTCATCATGTGTAATTTTAGATGAGTCTTCAGAGCACAGCCTTTACCACAAACTTTACAAGTAAAGGGCTTTTCGCCTGTATGAGTCATCATGTGCGTTTTTAGACCACTTGTGCTAACACAGCCTTTACCACATGCTGAACAAGAAAGGGGCTTCTCACCTGTATGAGTCATCATGTGTTTTTTTAGATTACCTTTGTGAGCCCAGCCTTTACCACAAACTGTACAGGCAAAGGGCTTTTCCCCTGTGTGAATCAGATGTACCTTTTGATTAAACATGTTGTCACATTCTGTTTGTGTCTTGTGTGATTTCAGTGTGTTTAAAGCTGACTGATCTCTCCTAGTCTCCTCCCACTCATCACTGTCTTCAGTGTCTGATTCAGAACAGTGTGAAGAGAGGAGCTGGTCATCACTAGTTGGTTGTGATGTTTCACAGTCCTCTACATCAGCTTGTGTGTTCATGTGTTCAGTTGAGGTGCTGGCTACAGGCTCTGTCTCTCTGTTTTCATCATCATCTTCACTTTTCACTGCTAGTAATGTCAATGTTGATCCACCAGCCTCTTCTGGTCTTTGAAGTAGCTCCTCCTGTTCCTCTTTAATCTGTGGAAGTTGTGGTTCCTCCTGGACCAGACTGGGACTCCTCTCATATTTTGGAGATTTTGATTCTTCCTGAGCCAGACTGGAGCTCCACTCCTCTTCAGGGGAAACCTCCTCTTTACACACATGGGCGAGCAGGAAGTCTAGGAAAAAAGATACAATGAGACTCTATAACACTTTACATGATATCAGTTCAACAAATACAAATAACTTTACAAACTTTACATGATATCAGTTCAACAAATACAAATAAATTATGCACACTGGATAAAAAAGCCCTGCTGTTTTAATTGCTTTATTTTCCTTTGTTTCCTGTCTTTAGTAGTTGGAAGAACTTCAGCTGTAAATAAACTCTGCTGCGCTCTGTGCTGAAAATAATGTGGCCCTTTGTTTACTTTGCAGCTCTCATAGAAGATGCGAGGCGAGCTGAATGAGAGGCGGTCCCAATTATGTTTTAATTACTTGTAAATGTTAGATCAGTCTTTTGATTAGTTAATACTGAAGTAGAATTAACTGCACAGCTTCAGTGAACCCATTCATACTTTTACAACCGAACCATCGTCCAGCCCACTTTCACCAATAAAATAAATAAAGAGTGCTTAAAACTTACTAAGATCCAGGTGGTCTTCAGGTTCCTGTTTAATAGAAACGGTCCTGGCTGGAGAACTGATCTTCACCTGCAGAATGGACTCCACACACTGATCTGGAATGAAGGAATACAGTACGAAATTAATAATAAGGACTTTGATGTGACCTACATAAGGAGGACTAGACTATATATAGAGACTATAACATGTATAATATTAAACTTTAAAAGTAGGTGTGAGAATAGGCGTGTGGAGGGGGAAGTTAAACTCAGTCATCAAAATGGAGCCTAATGGTTGGTCTATTGATCTACAAATAATGATCCCCAAAAACAGATCTACAACCTAACACGCACGACATGCAAACACTGTGTCATACCTGCAGTGTGTAGTTTGATGTAACAGACATACCTGCAGTGTGTAGTTTGATGTTGTGTGTGTAACAGACATACCTGCAGTGTGTAGTTTGATGTTGTGTGTGTAACAGACATACCTGCAGTGTGTAGATCGATGTCCATATCAAAATCAATGTCCAGCAGTTTGTTTTGTTTCTCCAGCAGAGTTTCTAGTGTCTCTCTCTCTCTCTGGAAGAGGTTGCACATGAACTCTGCAGCCGCACTGAGGCGCTCCAACACAAACACTCTGACAAGCTTCACACAACAAACATCAGCACCATGCTGCTGTTTGTCCAAAACACACAATATCTCCTCTCCCACCGACGTCATGTGTTCATTTATCTTCAGCCGTACAGACTCCATTTGACACGTTTTTACCTCCTTTATGACACGTTTTTCACCAAGACCACAACACGCACTTACTCTCGGGTCAACGTGTTTCACACATGCGCATTGAAGGATCCAGGCATCGTTGCCTTCTTAGTGCCTTTCACCCCCTGGTGGAAGAGGTGTGTACGTGTAGATAGATGTAGCTGTGGAAAGACAGTCTGTCCTCCCTCACTGTGAGTCCTGAGAGTTTAACTGTGGTGTGTCCTGGAGTCTGAGCAGGAGGACAGAGTGGAGATTTGGAGTGAAAACACCACCTTTTATCTTGAAGAGGAGAAACACCTCCTCCCACCTCCTCACATTCTTCCAGTTCACTGCAGTCAGGGTCCATTTCAATGTGAAAGGCTCATAACAAAAGACAGTGCAATGATGGGCCATCACCAGAGAAACATTTACATAGATGCCAGTTCCAATGTGTTTTGTTTCATCAACATATTGACACAAAAACATTTCACTGACTTCTTTACACTTGTAAATCTGTGATGACACAAAAGTGGATTCTGATTATGTCAAAAGTTAATTTAGAAGTTTAGCTATTGATATGGTTATTTTGGGACCGTACCTATGTTCCCCGGGTCCTATGTTCCCCGCTTTCCTAGGAGAGCGGGGAATATCGGACCTAACCTAACCCTAACCACCTTACCCATGATATCATGTATATTAATGCATATCTATCACCACCTAGAATATTGTCTCCGACTCCATTTGCCTCATCAATTATTGATTGATCCAGAATTCCGCAACAGTTATCCATGCCAAACAACAAATCAGGTAGAAAGAGAAATGCAGTGACCGAAAGGTTCTGTGCTGCTCATCTGAATCACTTTCTTATTTCACTACCTCTTCTGTCTGAGAAGTGAGCACAGAATTAACAAACTGCAATTGGAATATTAGCTTTATAATATTTCATTCACACACATTACCAGCAACAAACACTTACACAAGCAATAACACAGTACTGTACAATACAGTACCAAGAAGACCTAGCCCCCAACATAGCAAAGACATGGCAGAAGCACCACCTCACAGCCCTCAGATGCAAAGTAAACAATACCAATAAATGGATAATCAAAATAGAAAGTAATGAGTCTACAGTGTAGATTGGGGTCCCAGAGGTGAGATGAGATGAGATGAGAAATACTTTATTATCCCCAAAGGGAAATTGTGGTGTCACAGCAGCACAGTGTAACAATAAATAAGTAAGCAACAGACAAACAAAAACACAACGAGACAGATGGACACAACATAGACCAGGGTCGACAACATGCATTTAGGGAGGTCAAAAATATATATAATCAAACAGGGGGTGCTTAAAATAAAAAAGTTAGTTCTCAACCTGTGGGTCCCCAAATGATTTAGGGGGGTCCACAGATGATTTGCTTAATGTGCAACTTTTGTTTTCTCACTCAACAGTAAACAAACCAACATACAGTATAAGCGTATACAGGGTATCTGCACATTTCTAAAGTTATAATTTAAAGCTGCACTGTGTCCCCGAATATCCTATCCCTCCCACTTCACTACTGAACAGGCGCTGAATTTAACCCTATATGTTGCCGCTATAGTGCAACAAAAACATGTGATTATTGTGATCATGAACAGTTCTCTTGTTTGTTTGTTAATTGAATGAAGCGTGAACGGTTCTCTACCACAGATAGAAGTCAGACAACCAAAGCTGTTTCTCTGTTTCATCAAGAGACAAAATGTGGAGATGCTTCATCAACAATGCATACTAGGAACCAGGCAATGCGCCCACATTTCTGTGAAAATGTCGATATCCCAGGTATTGTCACAGCATGCACACAGCTCGGCTGCTATCAATCATCACTGACAGATATCCGGTGTCTCCTTTCATGACATTATGAAAGGAGTCTTGTCACTCTTCCTGTCTCGATGGGAGTGGTGGAAAGAGAGATTTAATCGTGTTCATATCGCCCAAGACTGACATCGCAGGAGAAGCATAAGTTATTCTGTTTTAGATCAGAGGAGTAGCACACATACTGTACTCTATATCAGTGTTTACCAAACAGTAGGTGGGAGACATTTTTGGGTTGCGGACCCATTTTTAAGGGTCGCGGGTAGATATCCCTCTTAAAATTGCTATTTCAAAAGATTTTCAAAAATCCCCCCCCCCCAAAAAATCTCAGTATACAAAAATATAACGTTTTCCAAAATATTTTCATGAATAACATTTAAAAGATCAAAGAAATTCAATAAGTAAATAAAGAACTCTTAAGAAGTGAAAATAGCACATGCAAGCTCACAACACATCGCGACCACTGCTATTCTTTTCTCAAGTTGCGTACAGTTTCATACAGGAGTGTGCTGTGGTACAGAAACACTAAGAACAGTATGTAGCATAAAGTTTGTATATCACACGACATGACATGTCTACATCTGTGATGTTAAATCACATGATGCGACGTGCATTGTGAGCTTGATGCAGATCTTCTATTTTTGGCAAGCGATACGGTCATGCAACAATGTATAAAAGCAGGCTTTACAGATCCTGGTGTTATACCTTTGAGATTAGTATAGACAGACAGACAGTCATACTCCTCTTCGAACAGAGAAGAACAAGAGGTCTTTCATAGAACGGGAGCTCTGTCTTTTCTTTAGATACTGAGAGAAACAGTGTGTTGTTTAAGCCCGGCTTAAAAAATATGCCTTGAACTCTAAGGCATATAGAACACAGGGTTTTTCAAGGGAAGAAAAGATCTTCATCCAACCGTCTAAAGAAGGTGGTTGACAGTGAAAATGGAGCATTCAAATAAGAATGGAAAAAGAACTATGCGCTCATCCTACCCAGTTGTATGCCTATGTTTTGTTGAGTTGTATCTGTCCACATCGTACCAATTGATTGCACTATGAGGGGTTGAGTGCCACAGTGTGCCGTGTTGCCTGATTCATGGTTGTCTGTGCCTGCCATTCACTCTCAACATGGATCAAATTATAACTAGACTAGGTGCAATTTGGGGAAATTGCAAGCCTGGTTTTCCCGACGCAAGTGGTGGGTTGCGGCCATCGGGACCTGTCAACTCCTTTGACCTGTCCTTTTAGTGTCCTCATGTGCCTCCTTTCTCTCCTCTACCTGCCCTGTAGAGAAGGCCATGTGTTTTGCCTGTATCGACATCCAGTCCACGGTTTACAGTTCGGGTAGAGGTCTGATTGATTGAATACTTTATTCAGAAGGTTGCAGAGAAAAAGCACATGGAAGTACAGTTTACAATTCAGGGTCAACTAAAATGGATCACTCATAAAAGCCGCAATGGCTTGTTTAAAATGAGATCCCCACCTACTCAATTCATGGAGAGATGGTCCTGATGGTCTTTGTGGATATCCACATTTCCTCACAATATTGGATTTAATGAGGTCACTGCCGTCAGACTGTCAAGGGAGGGGCCTTGGTGGACACCTCTCACCTTGAAACTGCACCCTAAGAACACTGTCAGAAAAAAAATTGCCTTTTGGGTGGAATCTTGGTGTTTGGCCGATGGGGGTAGGGAAACTACTGACGGTATTGCCATGACATTTGCTGTGTGCAACTTCCAGGATGAACCCCATAGTTACTTTGATGGCCTTGGCCTTCCTAGCACCACCCTTTGGGGCAAATGTTCTACTTGCACACAGTACATTGTACATTTCAAAATGTAATAGCCGGATTTGCTATTAAACTTGCTGAGCACATAATTGTAATGACACCATGGCCAATCAAAATCAGAATATGTTTCAGGCAATCAGGCAAACTATGCCAGAACCACGCAAAAGATTACAGAAAGAAAGCATTGCATCCATATCTCTAAGACTTAAGACAATAGCAGGGTGGGTGAGCAGAGCTAAAGGCAGAGTTGACTCTTTTCAGATTGTCAAAAGTAGATTCCTTTGAGGGAGGTTTCGCAGCTTGAGATAGCAAAGCCAAGTCTCTTTATCTATTCTCTGCATACACTGCATCTGAAAGTAGATTGGTGTAAAAAAAAAAACTATTGGCATACCATTTCTAACAATTGGCAGTTCCACTACTTTACACATCTCATAAAGTATTGAGGACACTCTGTTCTTGATAACACACACCTCCCAATCCAATTAAAAGGAATATGATAAACACCCTCACATCAGTAAATCAGTCGCTCCCAAAATAGTGAGGACTAACAGCCTCACTATTTTGAACCTTGTTCCTTGCTTTCTTCCTTCTTCTTAGAGTAGCCAATTATTTTTTACCTCCTTTTTCTCCCCAATTCAGTCGTTGTATCCTACTGACTCACCTACCAATGAGGAACCCCCACCGGGAGGACGTATAGAGCCTTCGTCCTACTCCTCCCGCCCAATACTCCCGGCTGACAGGTGCCGCCCCAGCCCGTAGGATTACATGCAATGACTGACCAATATCACCCTCCCCGCCCGGCTTCCCTACCCTGAACACGGACCACTTGTGTTCGCATAGACGCCTGACAAAGCTAGATGCAGCACTGTGGATTCAAACCCACAACCTCCGTGGTGGTGGGCAGGGACTTCACCATGGCGCCACCCGAGCGCCTCTGTTGCTTTCTTCCTTAATCTAACCTCTGCTGCATATGGACACATACATCATCATACATCGTCTTGCATGTTCTCTTATAATGTCGTTAAAATGGCTTGCCATGTATGATTTTGATGAGAAATCACATTGCGATGCCATCTTGTACAGTAACCTGTGATGGATTGCCCTCAGAGAGCTCTCTGCCGAGGAGGGGTTAAATTAAACAGCTATGCCAGGAAGACGGATGGCCGCTGGGCCGACTCCATTTCTCTTCCGCACTGATCACTTTATTAGTGAAATCATGCTGATGGAGTGATGAATTTTCATCTTCTGTCTCATGGGCCAATATGAAATCAAGCACGTGTTAACATAGGTTTCCAAAATGAGGGAAACACTAGATAAGTGCGCTCCTCAGAGAGCAGATATCCTCCAGGCCTGGTTGCCTACCCATGGCTGTGCCAGTCATGGGGCGCAACCGCCAGGAAATGAGGAAACTGCTAGGAAAAGTTGGTACGATAGATGGAGCAAAGAGGCCCTTCAACATACAATTCCAATTTGCATAGAATTTTGCGTTCATGATATATAGTGTTTTTTAATAAGAAATAGGCCCCATTCACACATTTGTGAAGACAGTTACAGGGTATCACAACCCAGTTTGACGATTATTGACACATGACTCCAGAGGCCATTTGTGCCTAATTTGGTGGAAAGATGAACGTTTCGGCAACAGTGACATTTGTATCATGTATGGTACCTATCGATGTGTAATTGCTTTTGGCTCTATGTTGTTCAGAGGCCCCTCGATGTGTAATTCAAATTGGGGGCAGACATGTATTCATGATTTGAGGCATTTAGCCAATGGTAGCCAATCGGAATGGAACCTGAAACATCTTGATCGCATGACTCCAGAGAGAGTGTACCGATTTGTCTGAGTTTTGGACAAAATGGGTTACAAAATGGTGGGATAAAAAAAGAAGAAAAAAAAGAATAACAATCTGCAGGAGTAGTAGGAAAAAGTGCGTTTTGATGAAAATGCTGAATGGCGGAAAATCTAGTGAGGCATAAATGGGCATGGGGAGTTATTGTGTCGTAATCCAAGGACTTATGTATTATGGCACTGAATGCCTTTGAAACATTTATAGCATTTAACATCTGCTACTATTTTGGAATGAAATCCTTTGACTGCAGACAGCAGATAAGGCTTTTCAATAGACTTCTTGCAATTTTACCGGTCATAGTTAGCATAGCTAGCATCCAATATTCTCTTTTTTGCCTCCACTGAAGGCAAAAGAAAAAACCTGATTTGCTTGGGTACACCCCACCCCCAGCCCCCACCCTTCATCCCTCCAAAGAACAGAGATATACTCCTTTTGTGCACATTGATATTCTGTGACTGTTTTCTATGCCTCTGTAAATTGTTTACTATTGTTTGTTCTGTCGTGCTGATTAAATGTTCTGTACAGCACATTGGTACAAACAAAAGTTGTTTTTAAATGTGCTCTATAAATACACTTTATTTGATTTTATTTGATTGATGCCACAGATCTCAAATGCCTAAGAATATATGCTCTGAAGTGGGGTTTTTTCCTCACAGATCACAGACAATCTCTGAGTAAAACCCATGCCTGTCAATCCCAGACGTTATTCACTAAAGGTACAAGAGAACTCCGGGATTAGGCATCAGAGTGTGTAAATTGCTTTATTGGTTTTCCATCCACCCACATAGGAACTTCTGCTGACCCAGTTGGCAATGCCTTTCAGCTGTCTGGCTCTCTTTCTTCCAGTGGTGGAAAACGTACTCAAGTTTACTTTACGTAAAAGTATCAACACTGCGATGTAGAAATGCTCTGCTAGGGCACGGTCCCACCGCACTTTTATTTTACCTGTGGGGCAGAATCTGCCAATGCTTTGTCAATGCAAATGCGTGGATTCCTGGTCTTGCGAATTTTTTCCATGAATCCACGCATTTGCATTGACAAAGCACTGGCAGATTCCGCCCCAGAGGTCAAATACAATTGTGGTGGGACCGTGCCCTTACAAGTGAAATTCCGTTATTCAAAATGTACTTGAGTAAAAGTACAAAAGTATTGGCATCAAAATATACTTAAAGGGATATTTCACTTTCAAAAAAACTTTTATCGTCTACTCAGGCCTTTGTGAGCCCAGTGACACAGTTTTTAAGTTGCTCGATTCAGTATTTAGACATTTGATATTCAGACATGCCCCCTTCCTATACAAACCCATTATAACTTCAAACTCCATTTTAACCATGTTAGATTCATCAAGCACCCCCGTCCTTGGTTCTGGTGAATGAATATCAAATGAATATCAAATATATAAATACTGAATCGAGCAACTTAAAAACTGTCTGGGGGGCTCACAAAGGCCTGAGTAGATGATAAAATGACCATACGTTTTTTTGAAAGTGAAATATCCCTTTAAAGGACCACAAGTAAAAGTACTCAATATGCAGAATATCCTGTTTCACAAGTTTTCAAATATCTAAAATGTCTAGAAAATCTTTTGATAATAGCAGCTCTACAAGCTCACGACACGTTGTGAGCTTGTAGATTGGCTATTTTCAAATAGCTGAAGGGCTGAAGTGGTTAATGTATGTTTTGTAATACTATCAAAATCAACAAAGTAACTATAACTAAAGTTTTCAAATAATTGTAGTGCAAAAAGTACAATATTTGCCTCTGAGATGTAATGGAGTAGAAGTACAAGTATTGAAAATTGGAAATTAAAAAGTAAAAGTTCCTAAGAAATTAGTACAGCACTTTCCATTTTGTGAGTTTCACTGATTTCCACACCTTAACCAGGTTGTAATGTCGGGTCTCTGCTCTATACTATGTAACCCTTGGGACAACTTGTTTGGATTTGGCAGTTCAATTTTTTTTTTAATATACTAATGGGAGTGCAGGGATCTTGACTCCAACACAAAGTAAATGTGTCATAACACAGCATTTATCACTTAATCATAATTATTACATTTAGAAATGTATCCTATCATCACACAACTTAACTATATCATTAAAGTAAATGTATTTTGCTTCAACGTCTTTGAAATACAGTTAACTACCGGTATATGTAAGTCTAGGGCCCGTGGGAATACGGTCAACTAAGTATAGGGTTAAAATGGTCAATGGTGATGTTTTGTGCTACATGTAGTGCGTGCGTGCGTGCGTGCGTGCGTGCGTGCGTGCGTGCGTGCGTGCGTGCGTGCGTGCGTGCGTGCGTGCGTGCGTGCGTGCGTGCGTGCGTGCGTGCGTGCGTGTCAACTACTGTGTAAAGAAAGACGTGCCTAATGTCCCTCAGAGCTATCACATACTGTATCCCTCACACTGCCATATTGCCATGGAAACACTCCATGTCACACTTCCTTTGACAGGATTATAGTAGGCCTATTAGCTGTGGGCAAAATGTTTGGAAAACTTTTTTTTTTTCTAATATCATTTACAACTTTCTGTTGTAACAATGCTCCCTGACTTGACATATTGTAGAGGTTGTCTCCCAAACGTCAAAGACTTCTTGCCCTGGGTGTCTGCAGCTACTCATTGTCAAGCACAGTGGTGTAAAGTAACTAAGTACATTTACTCTGTACTGTACTTAAGTACAATTTTGAGGTATTTTTACTTTACTGGATTATTTCCAATTTTCAGTACTTTTACTTCTACTCCACAACAATTATTTGAAAACTTTAGTTACTTCGTAAAATTTGATAATTATTACAAAACATACATTAACCACTTCAGCCCTATATACATTTTGGCCATTTGAAAATAGCCGATCTACAAGCTCACAATGCGTCGCGATGTGATGCATTGTGAGCTTGTAGATCTGCAATTTTCTAACCTTTACTTAAGTAAGAAATGTGAGTACTTTTCCCACCACTGTTGTCAAGCATATAAACCATTTGCCAGAGTGACTTCCTCAAGAAACAATCTATTCCGCTGCCAGAGATACTAGACCACTTCATTCCAGCAAAACAAAACCAGAAAGAAAAACAACCAATCGGCCTCCTATGTTCCTTCTTTCTTCCTCCAGTCCTTCTGATAAGTCGAATGAAATTATTTTCTTGTTTTTTTCTTCTTTTCTTATCATAATATATTCATACTGTGCAATAAAACAGTCGGAGGATCAAGCAGCCCAGGGAATATCAAAAGGAATATATTCAACATGGGGGCTGTGTGGGTTCCTTGGTTTTCTGTATTTGGTTTATAAAAAATATAAATAATAATCAAACCATGCTAAAGGTGCCCGCGGAAGAGCAGTTTCAGAAACAGAAAACTGAATACACTGAATGTACTTGAAGGAATTATGAATTATTTGAATTATTTTCAAGTAATTTTTTTGCCCTTTAGTGCCAGGGCCATTTCATGTGTCGCTGTCGGGCAGAAACCTCGATGTAATGTATTTAAACTTTTAATATTTTCTTTTTCGTAAATTAATGCCCTACTTAAGTAAAAATACTCGTTATGCAGAATGTCAATTTAAGTTTTCAAAATGTATAAACATCTTTTTAAAAAACGACGCGTTGTGAGCTTGTATATCGGCTATTTTCGAATAGGCAAAGTATATATATATGGCTGAAGTGGTTAATGTAAGTTTTGTAATAATAATCTAAATCTAAAGTAACTAGTAACTAAAGTTTTCATATAATTGTAGTGGAGTAAAAAGTACAATATTTGCCTCTGAGATGTAGTGGAGTAGAAGTAAAAATATGGATTTTTTTTTTTAAATACTCCAGTAAAGTAAAAAAATACCTCATAATTGTACTTAAGTACAGTACTTGAGTGCATGTACTTAGTTACTTTCCACCACTGGTTGTCAGCACCATATCCATGGCAACGCCAGACAAGATGACCGTGCCCACTGTTTCTGCTTGCATTTCACAAACTTTAGATTGCAGGATTAACCCTAATGATTTAGGTGACCCCATGGGGTTTCCTCTCAGGAGCGATGTGGCCTCTTTGGTCAAACAGGGCTTTCTTCCCATGGAAGAGCAGTCCCATGGGAAGAAAAACTGAACACACAGAACATAACACCAATTTCATGCCAGTGAAGAATGTTTTTTGCCGTTGGTCAATAGTGTTCTTTGAACATTATTGATTCAACATCATTGAATCTGTGACCCGCGCTCAACAAACCCAAAGGAAAAAACGTACTAGAAAAGCACAAGACGGACATGTTGTGTTTTATCCTGAAAAACAGCCTTTGTACTTGGTTTTATCAATATATTTTTGTTTCTTTCTTTGTAATGTCTATGCCCAACTGTGTATAATAGGGGGTGGGGTTGTCTTATGTTTTTGTGTACACATGCATAGAATAATTACAAATGGGTTCATATTATTAACATAATGTGTACCTGTATAAGTTTAATGTTTGTTTATTATAATAGTTTAAAACACTAATAAACAGACTTGAAAGATTATGTGTTTTATTGCCGATTACAATCATTGTGCGAACACAATAAAACAAATACTCGTGAAACATTGGCCCATGCTCAATGATCAGTGTTTGCGGGTAAAGCGTACTGTAATCAGAATACTTTAACACATTAGTTTTGCAATTAGAGTAACTACATTTTTCCAAAATAATGGCGTTACTTCGTTACATTTAAGACCTACTGTATATTTCCCTGTTCTTTTGCCACAAAGGAAATAGAAATTCCATCTGACGCATTAGTACGGAGCCCCTAAAGTGACATAGTGCAGAATCATTTTTTGTGAGAGCACGGTGCTCTCACTTTAATCAAGACGTGTGAACCTCACACTTTGATTAAGACGTGGGAACGACTTAAGACGAGGCCACATCATAGTACAGTATATGACTTTAGCACGACTTAAAAAGAAAATCGGCACTATGTCACTTTAGGGGCTCCGTACATTTGTGCTGTTCCCTGATAAATTAACAAGCTTGCCTGTCAACTGAGACTTAGTTGCACGGATGTTACACGGAAATCGGTGACCGATGCCTTGCATGCAGTCTGTGGTGATTGTGTAATCACTCTATTCAATGGATAACCACTTTTGGTGTGACACGCGGCTGACGGTATCACTGGTCTTGTTTTTATAACATTAATTTGTCGCACCTAAATTTAGAGAAGACAGAGAGGTTGCCCTTTTTGTGGAAGTATGGATTTATTGGTGAAAGGAGGAGAACGTCCCATGCCCAGCATAGCTCCACAGCACTGGTGGTCACTCCGGTAGGCTGCACTCTTGATTAATTCTAAACTTCCTTGCAGAGGGGTTTTAATCATCGGTAACGCAAAAATAATCTAACAAGTTACTTTTCTCAGAAGGTAATCCTGTAACGTATTAACGGAATACTTTTTAATGGCAGTAATTCTGTAACATAACGAGTTACTTTTAAAAGTAACGTCACCCAACACTGTCAATGATGTACAAGTTGTAGATTTAGATTATAGTTACAAAAACATACATTAAAGTGGCACTATATAATTTTTTTAAAATATATAAAATGTAATGTTGTTCAATCTGTACGGTAGAGTATGTTAATACAATATAACTGTACAATTGGGGACATTTACAGTAGATCGTGTCAAAGGTCATGTCCCACCTCGACACGAATTGTGACCTGATGATCAAGATTAAATTTATCCCCTGAGCAAGCAGACAGGCTCTATGGTCTGCAGACAGGCTCTCAATACTGTCTCAATGGTAAAAATGTCAGCACTTGTGCAGAAACCAGGTTCAAATCCGGGGGAGACATAGTGCAGCTTTAATCATTTCACTGACTATAGCTGTGGATGGTCCAGATAATGTATAACACCACCAATTGCATATTCTTCTCACATACACTTCATGTTTGATATAAAGCAACAGTTTAGACAATGACATACATGTATTGATGCCAGTACAGTATACTGTAGGTGAAGGAGATGAGTTTAATAGAGGGTGATGTGATGTGATCGTGTCAATGCCTACTTGGAGATGGGGGAGACTGAGAGTGACAATCACACTCCTCCGTTCTAAATGCATTCCTTTTCAATAGACGATTCTCCTCCCACACACCATGCACTTACAAGACTGTGCACGCACACACACACACACACACACACACACACACACACACACGCGCGCGCACACACGCACACATGAACACCGTGCTTTGATGATTTCAAAATCTCGGCGGACATTTACAAACCCAATAAACGAATTTAGATGGAAGATTATCAGGCTGACTTGAAATGTACCATTCTCCTCTCCTCTCTGCCTGTCTCTTCTTTCCCCAGAGAGCCTTTGTCTCCCTCGATACTGTCTGCCTGTATTCCTCCCCTGTGTAGGTGGATGAAAGGCAAGCGTTTGCCTGTGTGCTCCTGAAAGAGCACCATGAGAAATATATACCCAAAGTCTAATCTTTAGTACCCAGCAGCGGAGAATCAATGTAAAAGAAACAGAACTAAACAAAACAAAAATAAAAGAGTTGGCTCTGTCGTACCCCATCTGTCTTGGGGTGTATTATTGATCACTGAATGACTGTCTGTACAGGAAACACTAAACAGGAACGTGCCCACTGTAACAACATGAATGTGTCTTTATCTGTGTTTTGTGTGTGACTTCGATCATTAGGGTTTGTCCTCAAGTCCCTATACAGTGAAAGACAGACAGACAGACTTGATCAGCATCCACCAAAAACCCACAGGGGAAAAAAAAGAATTAATGGTAATGCAAAATGTTCTTGTGAATAAACAAGGGTGTTTTAAAGCGGCACTAGTGTATGTAACTTTCTTTTAATGAATAAAATGTAATTTTGTCCAATCTTTATGTTAATTCAATATAACATATACAATTGGGGTGGTTGTATTTTGTCTCCCTGCTCTTCTATTTAGATCCTGTGTCTAGGTGAGACATGATCCTGTTTCTGGTTTGGCAACATTTTTTACCTGAAGGTCAACATTACATGTATCCCCTGAGCAAGCAGGCAGGCTCTATTAGCTAATAATTCCATCTCTTGCGCAGAGACCCGGGTTCAAATCCGGGGTAGAAGAGGAAAGTTAAATAGTGCAGCTTTAAATAAGGCCGTTATCGCCCAGCTCATCGTTGCCAAAGATCATCCAACGGAGGTTAGACTTATCTAATCCATATGCATTCACCAATTGAAAAGTGTTCCAAATACACAGTATATTCATGATGAATCAAATTTTTCATTTTGTGGCGAAAGCATTTGTGATGTACTGTACCAACACACCATAATTGCGTCCTAACAATACTTCTACATAGGTCACATATCTCATATCAAATACATTAACACATTCCCTGCCATTGACGGAGATCTCCGTCATTTCAAATCCACCCGTTCGCCGCCATTGACAGAGATCTCTCCGTTTCTTGTTTTGTTCACACTGACAGAACCAGGAGATAATGTGATCCAAAGATTTACTGCTCCATTCACGTCCTGGTTGAAGCATTTGAGAAATATTCTGTATCTCGGCTCCTGTGTTTTACTATGTATTTTTGGCGAAACATGCTATTTTCAACGGCATATACATCAGGGGATCGATCATACTGGAGATAAATATTCTGTGGTTCTTGAAAGATTAGTCAGAATGCTTAAAAATTGGCAATTGGTTTGTTTATTTTTTGTATTGTAAAGCGTCCTTGGGTTTCTGAAAGGCGCTACATAAATTCAAGTTATTATTAGTATTATTATTATTATTATTAAAAATGCTGGCAGAAGCTACAGCCTGTTTTAGAAAACCCCTGGCAGTAATACCCTGCCCGATAAAAGTGTTTACGAAAACAAATACCATACCAAGCAAAAGTGACTAGATAGGAAATGCACATTTAAACACGTGTGAAATTAAGCTTGTTGTCCTCAATCTACCCCTGTTACCACAGCCTCGCTGAATTATATTGAGTCAACCAAGCCTCCATCAGTATAGTTGATGATCCTCACTTATTGCTATTCAAGGTGAGTAATGGCAGTCTTCCTCGCAACTGTCTTTTTTTCTCCTTTTTTTATTTACCTCCATTCCATACTGGCTCCTCTGGGATCCATAATGGGTGCCCTAGACCATTGGTTCTCAACCAGTGGTACGGAGACCACCAGTGATCCTTGAGGGGGTTCCAGGGGGGCCCCAGCAAAATGTGTTAATATAGCATCACAATAATTTAACCTTTTATACCTTGGCTATTCAAAAATAGCAGATATACAAGCTCATAGCGCGGCACTGAGTGCTTGTATCTCGGCTCCTGTATATCCGCTATTTTTGAAAAATCGTGAAGATTTGTGCAAACACAACATTTGTAACTCAAATCTTTGCTTCTGGGGGTCCCTGGAAAAAAAGTATTTTGAGATGGGGGTCCGCGGACAAATAGCCTACATATCACTTTGGGGGTCCTTGACATGAAAAGGTTTGAGAACCACTGCCCTAGACCATTGGTTCTCAAAGCAGGGGTCCTTGAGGGGACCCAAAATGTGTGCAAATCTTTAAATATATATATTTTTAGAGCAATTCTTTTTTAAATCAAATCTTTGCTTCTGGAGGTCCCTGGCAGAGAATATTTTTGAGATGTAGGTCTGCAGCCAAATACATAATCATTTTGGCATGACATGGAATAGTTTGCGAACCAGTGCCCTGGACCCAGCGTGTTCACTCATGTCTTATACTGAGGGAAACTGAAGTGATAATTTAACCCATTAAGACCAGGAACGCATCTGTGTCATTTTTTGATTTCTTTGGCTATAGTGCCACGCTATGAGCTTGTAGATCTGCAATTTTTTTTGTGTAACTCAAATCTCTGCTTCTGGGGGGGGGGGGGGGGGGGGGGGGGGTTGCCCTGGAACAACATATTTTGAGATGGGGGGTCCGCATCTGCATCGCAAGGTCCGCCAAAATCATATGTTATAATTATATGTTATATGCAAGGTCCGCCAACAAAATATGTTGTTCCAGGGACCCCCCCTGTTGTTTACAGAAATATATATATTTTTCAAAAATAGCAGATCTACAAGCTGATATGAGCTTGTATATCTGCTATTTTTTAATAGCCAAAGTATAAGATAATGGTTAAAGTGGTTAAACTCTAAAATTACAGATACTTTCCCGGTCTTAATGGGTTAAGGCCTCTTTGTGGAATATCTCGACAAAGCGTCTTTGTCTCCAGAAAAGATAAGACGGTTTGATAAATGGAACTAGTGATGTTCAACTTCCCCGCCTGTGACATTAATGTGATTCATCATTCATCAGACCAACTGACATCACATCGAAGCATTAGTTCAAATGAAAGTGAAGTCAGTTGAATGTTTTCTGGTTATTTTGGTTTACATTAATTGACAGGCTCACTGCTTCTATTTCAAGAGCATGATCCTCTTACAAAAAAACAACAACAAAAAACATGCGTTTTATGTTGGTTTTCACCCAGTATGCTGTGGTTCAGGGCAGCACATACTCTCTTCTCATTCAGTTTGAACATCTCCCAGAGTCTAACCTTTATCCAGAGGACCCGCATCCATTAGAAATAAAGGCTTGCAGGAGGAAGGATGCGATGTTTGAAATGTAAATAGCTTCTCAGGTCAAAGACTCTGACACCTCTGAAGTCTGATCACAGTATGTGTTTTGCATCCATACACAGTAAAATCTTCAGTTCTAATTCAACTCGGAGTGTGTAAAAACAGACCCACAAAGGGTCTAAATTTTTACAGTTTTACAGTAAAAATGACACTGAGGATTTTATTGAGCAGGAAAAAAAAGACCTATGATTAAATTTGGTGCGGCTTATTATTCCTTCTCTGCTGACAGTAGGATCTTTCAGCACTGGATGGGTTCGTGCAGTTTGGTTTCAAAATCCATTCTAAACAAGCAGCTGGGGATTTGTAATCTTAAGTGTTGCAGGGTAGCCCTGCACGAAGCCCAGGGGCCCAATGAGGTTGACAATGAACCGGTGGAACACTCTCTGTGTCAGCATCAAGCAACAGGAATTATGATTGTTCGGTCTAGCGCAGGGGGTCTCCAACAGGGGGTCCTCAGAGTTGGCCGCCAAATGTTTGTGTGATAGGAACTCTTTTTTTTATATTATCCACCCTAGCGTTCCTATTCTGCAGGATAATTCGCCGAAAATAGCAGATCTACAAGCTCACAATGCGTTGCGCTGCGACACATTTTGAGCTTGTAGATCTGCTATTTTCGGGGAAGAGATTTGGTGTAGAGGGGAAAAAGAGCAGAACAAGTGCCAAGGGCCAATTTTACCAAGTATTGAAGGTTTAAGTGGTTAAATGTCTGAAAATACACATTAACATGAAATCCAACACAAACAAGTCTATGAAGCTATTTATGAAATCTATGAAAAGGTTTAATCTGCAACACAACTTTATACAATATGTATAGTGGGGGTCCCTGCTTCATCTCTCGGTCAGCTAAGGGGTCCTTGGCCTGAAGTTGAAGACTCCTGCTCTAGCGATATAAGGACACAATGGGCCCGATTCACTAAGCTGTTTACGCCCATATTTTGAACATAAAGGAATTCCCATGTTAGTAGTCTGATTCATTCATCTCTTTGTCGGTTCATTTTGAGGGAAGTCCGCTCCATCTCACGCCTGCTCCGAGGCTGACTTACATGGGACCAAAGCTTGTGTATGTCTTTAGAATGCTTTATTCTTCATGCAAAATCAATTGCAATAGTGCCAAACCTCAAATAAATTATTGATGTGCCCAACATTTGTCAACACATATAAAAAAGAAAAAAAAAAGATCTCAACGACCTATTGCATAGTCGATTATAGACAGGACATGATGAAAGAGCTGAATTATTAGTTCCCTTGGCGTGTTTGACGTTATTGCAAGTCTGGTCACAGTTTCACTATTGGGCTTTAAGTTTCATGCCAACTCCATCGCGCTATTCATTTATAATATTGACCACATCAGTGATCACATGAACGCAATCTTACCATCTAATGAGGATACAGTATGGATCCGATACAGCGGAGGGTTCATCCAAAGGACAGAATCCCCTCAGTAATCAATAAAGCTCTGATAAAAATGATCTGTCACAATATGAGACAAGAGTGTTGAACCCAAGTGCAGAACCACACAGGCAGGCAGGCAGATCAAGTTCAACTAGGTCTACGCCAGGTCAGGTAGGTTATTGTGGGCCAGCAATCGGATCCGTCTTGATCACTTGACTAGAGATAATGTGTACTGATTTGCGTGATGTTTGGACAAAATTTGTAGGAGTAATATAACAAAATATGTTTAGCAAAAATTGTCCTCCTGGTGGTGCTGTAATAGGGCAATGTTAAAAGGGTGTAATTTTTTCCTCAATGAAGTGTGAATGTGCGTGTAAAGTTTCACCACAATCGGACGCTGCGTTCATGATTTGCGGCATTTTGTTAAAAACGGACCAATCCTGCAAACTTTGGAAGCCAATCTTAGCCAATCAGGATGGAATCTGAATAATCTGAAAGACCTGTTTTGTTGACAATAGATAATGTATACCGATTTGTGTGATGTTTGGAAAAAATCTCTAGGAGTACTGTCAAAAAAATGCCTGGCGCTGTAACAGGCCCATGTGAACATTTTGGGGCAGAGACACAGACAGGACACACACACGCACAGACGGGGCTCAAAACATAGTCTTGGCCATGCCTTTCGGCCTGGCGGAGACAATGATGCAGGACATACAAGGCAGGAACACACCATGACATCAACTATAAACTGACATGCAAACATTGTACACAGAGTGGTTTAAATAGACACAGGGATAATGAGACACAGGTGAACACAACTGACAATCAACACAGGGATAGGCTAGGAGACTAACAGGACACAGGTGGAGAAAACTAATAATCCACAGGGAGGTGAGACAACACAGGTCATAATTCCTTTCCTTTAAAGGGCAAGACCACTTTGGTAGAGGGTTGGGTTGTGTATTTACCTTGCCATGATGTAACTCCAAAGGTGGACAAGAAATAAAAAATAATTGCTCCATTGATTAGAAATTGATAATTCAAAATATTCTCCTCATTGACAGTGGCGGAACAAATCAAAGCCGGGCCGGGAGGCACAGCACAGTGATCAGGCCCCCCCTGCGCGTGCGCGCGGAATTTTTTGCGGGTTTGCGGCGGTTTCGGTCACTTTTTGGGGGGCTTTTTGTCACTTTATTTCGGTTTTAGGGTTAGGGTAGGGTTAGGTTAGGGTTATGTTGTTTAATTCTTATTTTTGCCTGATTTTACCGATTTATTATCTGACGGCACGGGCCCGCGAGGGTCGCGGGCCGGGAGGCGGCCGCCTCCCTGGCCTCCCCGGACGCTCCGCCCCTGCTCATTGACTTACATTGTACGGTAAAACAGCTCTCAAAGTCACTCTTTTAGCACATAAACAAACACAAACAAAGTTGATTCAGACAATATAGAACATCAACAATAAACAATAAAAATGTTAACTTCCTGTTGATTTTGCTATTTTTATTAAGAAAAGAAAACCCGGACTGGATCCATGGATCCGGATCCGGATCTTCAAATAGTAAAATCAGCAGGAAGTTAACATTTTTATTAAAAAAATAAACAGTACTGGGTTTGGTGATGTTCTATATTGTCTGAATTAGCTTTGATTGTGTTCGTTTACGTGCTAAAATAGTGACTTTGAGAGCTGTTTCAGCATACAATGTAAGTCAATGAGGAGCATATTTTGAATTATCAATTTCTAATCAATGGAGCAATTATTTTTTATTTCTTGTCCACCTTTGGAGTTACAGTACATCATGGCAAGGTAAATACACAACCAAAACCTCTACCAAAGTGGTCTTACCCTTTAACAGGTCCGTTCATGAAAGTCATTGCGGTCTTGTTTCCAATGAGGGCCTGTGAGCAATTAGGGGTTAAGAGTCTTGCTCAGGGACAAATTTCATTTCATCGACACATTCGCTGGCCTGGCCTGGAATCGTACCTGGGGTAACCAGGGCCACTCAGCTATGGCCGCCCCTACGTAACAAACAGTAACTAAGTAAAACAGGAAACATTGGTACGATACTACAAAATAAGGTACGAGGAGACATTCCTCGTACCTTAGTATATGACATTCTGCGGATTCCAGAATAATCTTTTTACCTCGGCAAAGGTGAGTGAGCAATTGTTCAGTAGAAAGGGATTATATAATATCCATTCCAAGGTTTATTAGCCTTTGGTCGTGACTTGTGAGGTTAAAAGGTAGGGTAAGTGATATTTTTTGGTTAAAACAAAAAGTATTTTGTTAAAAGGTTAAAACACTATATTCTGATAGTAATCATTTCTATAGAGTGTTTTTTCAGTAACAGATGTTTCCCTGTCTCTCCAGCTCTTTAATAAACAGAAAATAAATGTTCCGGTAGGTGTCAAAATCTCAGCCAATCAGGAGAAAGTACCCATTTTAAAGCTTAATTTGTATAGTGTTCCAGTTGCAATTTTGTCTGCTCATTTCTTAGTGTCATCACTTTCAATTTCAATTGTTTAATCTGTATCCTGATTGAGTTCTCTATCCTGGTTGGATAAAATTGGAAATGAAACTGAAACGAAAATGCATTTTCTGTTTTATAAAGAGGTGGAGAGACAAGGAGACTCCTGTTACTGAACAAACACTCTATAGCAATGAGTACTATCAGAATATAGAGCTATTTAACACTTATTTTAACCAAAGCAAATCACTTACCCTACCTTTAAACTTTGTAATCTAAATTCGTATTCTCGTCATTACAGATGAGAGTAGTCTAATTAGTTTTTACTTTATTAATGCTCAGCGGGAGGGACTTGCTTGCGCTAATCTACAAATTGTCAAAGTGGTGCGTACCGACGCGTTGTCAGCAGGGACGCCGGCATTTTTTTAAACGGCTGGCTGTCCGATACTTAATTTCGGCCGTTTTTTTTTTTACGGGCGGCCTGGTCGGACTGGAATGGAGAGGCCTTTCTGGAATTGTCCCAAATTTCCCAGTGGACAGCACGTCCCTGGTTGTCAGCTTGTAGATCAGTCCATTTTGCAGCGTGATGATGTTTATGGTCTCACGTTAAGAGTTCCCGGTCGCCTTTTATAGTGTCAAATGGGGCGTGGATGATCTACACAGGAGCGCGCTTGTGACACACAAATGAAGGCAGTACATGGCGTTTGGTGAATCGCACGTTAGATTGTGCTTATCGAAAATACGCACCCCTTTAGTAACTTTATTTAGGCACTATTTACGAACAGCTTAGTGAATCGGGTTCAATGTGCTTCTGTGAATCGCTGTGAATAGCATGTAATGTACACTGTTATCTGTGGGACCTAAGTAAATTTTGCAACAATGCTGCTCTGTTTTCCTACACCCTGCTTGCTGTGTATGTAAATCATCCTGTAGTGTTGGTGTTCTAACTGGTTTCACATTGGAAAGGAAGGATTGGAAGGATCAGAATCTCAGAAGAAAACTAATATGAAGCTGAACATTCTGGAGTGGACGAGTGGACCAGTTTCCCTGAAGTCTGATGGTCTTGTTTGACCCTGTGCCATTGCATTACACATTGAGTGGTTCTTAACTAATCTACAAGCTGAAGCTGGTGAGACGCACTAAAGATATTCAGAGCCCTCAGGTCCTCAAGGACCATAACATATCAAATAATCATGCACACGCTCCTGTACATAACAAAGCTGTAAACTGAAGTTTTACTTCTGCACTGAATGGCAATCTTAAAAGACTAGCCATTAATGTACGCAAAAGCTGGTCAAAGTATCTAATCTCTGTAGTATTCAGTGTTGCCAGATGGAAAATGTTGAATTATCGCCGGAGGCTTACAATTATCGTATTTGAAAGAAAACTATCGTACACAGCTAAAAAAGAGAAATCACACGTGTAAATATGTAATTTCACAAACAAAATGTGTATTTAGTGTAAGAAACAACCTTATTTGAGACTCCTACGTGACAACAACGCATCACACATGCTGCGTGGAAGCAGGCAACTTCCTGGACCTACACAAATAAAAGCCTGAAACTGGACTGGAAAGACGCGACAATGCCTCCAAGTACAGATCTAGGGTCAGATTTACTGATTTCCTGACTTATTTTGAAATGCCAAATCGGATCCCGAATCAGCAGCCTGGGAATTTAGTAAATTCACACACTTTTTTTGTGATATGGCGAAATTATCGTACATTCTGGCATTTTGGGAATTACAGAGGGTAAAATTATAGTACAAATACGATCATTAGCATACATCTGGCAACACTGGTAGTATTACAACCCTGGCTCAAGGGAAGCAGAAAATGTTTTCTTCACCAGCAGTGTCACAGTCTCTGTCTGTGACACTAATCGTGACAAGCAGAACCCAATCACAAGCCCAGAAAACATACCCTACCTTATCATCAATTTTAAAAATTAACGGGACCATAATTTACAAAAACGCACATCATGCTGTGGGAAGAAGATTTGAAACTAGCGATTGAAAACATAAAGTATACTACCGCTGGGAGAACTCATCGCCGATCACGGAGTGAACTTCCATTTCTATGCTGATGATACCCAGCTGTATCTTTCAGTAGCTCCAGACGACCCCTGCGCTCTAGACCCATTGTTGACCTGTCTGTCCAGTATAAAATGCTGGATGAGTGAGAACTTTCTTAAGCTAAATGAGGATAAAACAGAAGTTCTCATAATTGGCTCCAGTGAGCAGAGAGAATCAATAACAAGTAGACTTGGTAACCTGGCTGTAGAAAGTAACACCACAGTAAAGAACCTGGGGGTGATTATCGATTCTGAATTGAATTTCAATACACACATTAATCATGTCACCAAGATTGCTTTCTTTCATCTTAGAAATATTGCGCGAATTAGAGACTATCTGTCGTTAGACGATGCAAAAACGCTGATCCACGCTTTTGTTTTCTCTCGGCTTGATTAATGCAACGCACTCTACTCTGGCCTGCCAAAGAAAACAACTGACAGATTACAACTTGTTCAAAATGCGGCAGCCAGAATTTTAACTAAAACCAGGATGAGAGAACATATCACTCCAGTTCTAGCTTCACTACACTGGCTCCCGGTTGTTTTTAGGATTGATTTTAAAATTCTTTTAATAGTTTATAAAGCTCTAAATGGTCTGGCACCTTCCTACCTCTCTGACTGCCTAGAGAGATATGTTCCAAACCGGGCCCTCAGGTCTTCAAGTGCTGACCTGCTCGAGGTGCCTACAATGACATAAAACATACGGTGAAGCAGCATTCTGCTTTTACGGACCGACAGTGTGGAATAAACTCCCATTACACTTAAGACAGGCAGCCTCTGTCGATAGCTTTAAAGCACAGCTCAAGACCTATTACTTCACTCTTGCTTTTAGCTGATTCTTTGGTTGATTTTTAATTCCTCACTGTATTCCCTATTTTAATGTTGTTTTATGCCTTTGCTTTTGCCTTTGCTTTTATTTTATTTTATTTTATTTTATTTTTGTTTGCTTTATTGTTAAATTGGTTCTAACTGTAATTGTATTCTTGCTCTGTAAAGCACTTTGAGCTGCATTTCATGTCATGAAAGGTGCTATACAAATAAAGTTTATTATTATTATTATTATTATTATTATGAAGAGGTTTACTAAGCGTAAGCCATTGACTCCAATGGAATATAAATTATTTTGCAGCCGGAGGAGGGGAATTAGTGACACCTACTCTAGGCCATTAATGAGGACTGTGATTGATTGATTGAATATTTTATTAGGCAAAAAAATGTAAAACAGCACAGTTACATTTAAAATACTTTGTCTAATTTGGCACAGTGAATGCTTGCCGACTGCACAAGACACAGGCGCCCAGGCCCCTGGGGGTTACAAGTGGCCCCTGGCGTGGCTATTGTCATGGCAGAACCCTGAACAGTGTTTGTGCCAAGTTTGTAGCAACCTTTGTAGCATAGATAAAGGTGTTGTCATTGATAAATATCTATCTGTTTATGTTGTCAGATGACTACACAAAAAAAGCCAATTTGGTTGAGGGCCACAAAATGCTACTTGGCTAACGGAAAGTCCTGGGTGAACAGCAACACAAAGATAAATATATATCAATGACAACACCTGTATTTCAGAATTGTGAACTTGAGACATGAGACATGAGCCCCACTTGAGTCACAATTTTGGTGACTTCAGACTTGCAAAAATGTATAGTACTTTACTTAGACTTCCAACCATCTAGTATCTTGTGATGTGCCTTGTGATGTTGACAATGTTAGCCATGAGGAGGAATTCCAAACTAGAAGCACATTGAGCAGATGAGGTGCTCTCACTGTGCTGTTTGGCACTGGCACTGGCTCACTCGCACACACAAATGCACGCACTCACGCACGCACAAATGCACACGCGCAAGCACACACAAATGCACGCACGCACGCATACTGTACAGACATACACACACACACACACACACACACACACACACACACACTTGGCCCATGCCCCATATAAATATGCCTATTCAACATTGTAAAGTTTCTGTTTGTTTCAAATATAAGTAATTGAATCTAATTCAACTGAACCGCAGGCAGCATTTACAGAGGAAGATTGTTGGGTTGAAATGCAGTGCACGTTATTGTAGCCCATGCAGTCTCTGCTCTTTGTAAATATATAAATCATTTGATAATGCTGCAATCCATAAGCTTTATGTTGAACCTGGGACTTTATGTCGAACCAATGAGACTTGAGGACTTGAAATGTATAACTTGGGACTTTATTGAGACTTGCATAATAGTGACTTGATCACACCTGCTGTATTTTGTTACGGTATGTGCTATACCGAAACAAAATAAGTGATCAAAGACGATCAGAATTTGGCTTCTGAATTTAGCTGGCAATGATGAAAACGGATCGGTAGCACTTTACAATAATGACCCGTTATAAAGCATTTATAAACGTTTATAAGCAGTTTGTAGACTATTAACAAATCATTAACAACCTGTTTGTTGACCTTCGTAAATGATTATTAAAACCTTTATAACTATGGTTACAAATCATTTATAAGGTATTAGTAAGTAGTAAACTATTAATTAATAAGCCATTTATATACATCTGTACATGATTATTAAATCATTTGTAACTGATGTTATATAATATATACAAGCTATTTGTCGATAAAGAACTAACCATAGACAAACTATTTATACACATTGGTTTATGATTATTAAACAATTTATAATAACATTGTAGAATATTTAAGAATCATTTAATCATTATTTAAAACACATTAAAACATTATTTAGACTCGAGTTTGTTCATCATTAAATAATGTCATTTAAATTGTAGGAAATCATTTGTAAATGATTTATAAAGTGGTATAAATTGATTTTTTTCGTGGTTATAGGACATCTCTTTAAACATGTATTAAGACTTCATAAATCATGTGTTAAAGGCATGAACAACAAACCATTTCTAAGCAATTATTACATATTTTCTAAATGTACCAATTAAACAATGATCTGCAGATCATTATTTCCACATGATCAATTTTACTTGTCGGTAATTTGGGAAATGTGTTTGTTCATGTTTAACATATGCTTTTTATATTTTGGTTTTAAACCCAATGCTGATAGGGAACCTGAGAATGTCAATGAGGTTATCTGTAAACTGTGTCTGGGTAAGGTGCAAGCATCTGGAGGCAACACCTCTAATCTACAGACTCACCTGCTATCGAAACACAAGAGTGAGGCTGCAAAATTGTGTCTTGCTGGAAAATCTAGGCCAAAGGATTCACACACACACACACACACACACACACACACACACACACACACACACACACACACACACACACACACACACACACACACACACACACACACACACACACACACACACACACACACACACACACACACACACACACACACAGGTGGATAAGAGAAGGAAACTGGCAACAGTAAATAAGTCTGTTGGCGTTTTGCCTAAAGGAAATTGGAACCCACCTCCGTCTTGTTCCATCTGTGAAAATGAAGTTTAATATCTAGTTTGGGTATCTAGTCAACCTATAATGCTCTCATTGTAGGTTGATAAAGTCATGCTGTTGCAACACTTTCCTCAAATTTCTGCATTGTCATTTATTGTGCATAAATTATAGATACTCTTTGTTGATCCCTGTGTGTCATCACAGCCCGCAGTAAGTGTGAAAAACACGACAGGAACAGCTAAATAACTGAATAACAATAGAAGTACAAAAATGCAGTGGTGTAAAGTGACTAAGAACATTTACGGCCTACTGTACTTAAGTACACTTTTTAGGTATTTCCAGTGTTCAGTTCTTTTACTTCTACTCCACTACATCTCAGAGGCAAATATTGTACTTTTACTCCACTACAATTATTTGAAAACTTTAGTTACTTGTTACTTCTACTTGTTACAACTTCAGCTCTATATACATTTCAAAATACCTTTTCCACCACTGCAAAAATGGAATAAAGACAAAAATAAGAATAAAACAGGTAGTTAGTTGAAGCAGAACATATTTTAAAGCAAAAGAAAATAATAATAATATGGTCCAAACTCCCTTGTGGTATATGTCACTGTATCTGTATAGTTGCATACAGTGACATGACATATATATATATATATATATATATATATATATATATATATATATATATAAAAATAATACCAGGGTATAGATTTATACTTATTTATTTATGAACGAGTACTGTACATGCTGTTTTTCTACAACTGTTGTCCTGTACCTCCATCAAATGAAATTAAATGTAATAAAATAAACTGGTGTTAAATAGCTGGTGGAAAAGAGAAGTAAACGGGCACTGATAAATACATCACAGTTTGAGGTGAAGAAATCGTGAACTTATGAGGAAGAGAATCAAACTGATGGTGGAGGTTGAATGAACTCAAGTCAAATAGCCAGTTTGTCAAGAGAGAGAACTCTGTGTAAATCATGCTGTACAGAATGTCCATGTTGCAAGTGTGAAGCGTGTGAGGTTGCATGACAAGCAAAAAAAAAAAAAAAAATACATTTTCCAAAGGTTTCCCCTCTCTCTCTCTTTGTATCTTGTTCCATCTGTGAACATCAAGTTGAATATCTAGTTTTTGATAGACAATGGTCTAATTGTACAGTACAGTACTCAAGTACTGTACTTAAGTACACTTTTCAGGTATTTTTACTTTACTGGAGTATTTCATTTTGACCAAGAAGTCCAATATATTACGGTCCCTTGCCTGCTTTTGGGTACCGACCCACTGGTTGAGAAACAGTGCCGTAGAGCAAGTGTCTTCAATGTTTTTTTGTTTGTTTTTTGGTGACCTTTTTCATCCCGCCGGGGAACTTGTTTTCCGTTTCACCCAGCTGAGTGCTGCCCACAGAGGAGTGCGGAGGTGGAAGCAGTTCAAATCAAATAAAACTTTATGTATAGATTACATTTACATAAAACCAAAGATTGCCCAAAGTGCTGCACAGAAAGAAACAAAAATAAGTCAGACCCCTGGTGGCTCTATAAAAGGCAAATGTGAAAAATGCAGGGCAAAGGTTTTTCCTTGGCCTCTAGGGAGTCTGCGTGCAAAGTTTCTGGCAGATCGGTGCAGTTATAGTTAAAAACGCCTGTTATAGCGCCACCATGAGGCTGATTCAAGTGGCATTTCTTCCTCGGCCTAGTGGGAATGTGCGTGTGAAATTCACGGAAATCGCAAGCTGCGTTCATGATTTGAGGCATTGTGTTCAAAACGGAGCAATCCTGCAACTTTGGGAGCCAATCTTAGCCAATCGGGATGGAATCTGGAAAATCGGACAGATCCGTGTTGATCACATTACTATAGAGATACTGTGTACCGATTTGCGTGTTTTTTGGATAAAATCTGTAGGAGTAATATCCAAAAATGTGTTTTGCAAAAGTCGGCCTCATGATGGCGCTATGACAGGCTGATCTGAAAAATGTGGGGCAGAGGTTCTGCTGTGGCATCCAGGGAGTGTGTGTGCACAGTTTCACAGCGACCGGGCCAACGGTGGTGAGATTAGCTGGTCACAGAAGGACGGACGGACACACGGACGGACGGACGGACGGACGGACGGACGGACAGGGGGTAAAACATACTCTCTCGCCATGCCTTCGGCCTGGCGGAGACAAAAATCTATAAATCCTTAGTACATGTTATTATGTGCCCTATAGTGAAGTGAAGACAGTTCATCATTTACAACTGTCTGTTAATGTGTTTGTTCATGTCTAACATATGCTTTGTAAAACATTCCTAAAATATCTATAAATCCTTATTACATGTTATTATGTGCCCTATAGTAAAGTGAAGACAGTTCATCATTTACAACTGTCTATTAATGTGACTTTCTCCTTACCTGTTGCAAACTTCCTGGCTTTCATGAATGCAGACACCAAACAATTACTAGAATTATCTTTCATGTTTAATAAATGATTCGTAAGACACTCGTAAAGAGTATGTAGACCATTTGCAAACGTTATCATGGGCCTTGTTGTAAAGTGAAGACTATGCATTATTATTTCATGTTTAACAATGATTAGTAAAACATGTGAGATCAAAAAGTGGCAGAAGTAACGTTATAGAGTATAAAAGTATAAAACAATTTATTAAGATATAAAATGTAGCAACTCTTGGCCACAGCACACACACTGACATTTACACAAAGAAATTCATCACAACAGAATCACAGAGTAGCAGGTTGGAGCCTCTGCAGTCACCACCTCCCAGTGCAAGTTAGCTTTAGCTGCTAAGCTAAACTGCTAAGCATGGAGGACATTACTAGCCTACACATTAAAACAAACATTGTGGATACAAACGGCCACCATCAAAATACCCCCTGGTCATAATGCTACTTCATGTGTGTAAGATTAGCCATTTTATGTTACCTCGATCACCTGCAACAAGACAGTCAAAACACATAAAACATGAATTAGACATATTTCTGTCCAGTCTGCAACTGCATCACTGTTCACTTCCTCCCTAGTAGGCTACTGCAGGTGTAATGCAGGTAATCAATGTGTTGCCAGATTTTGCAAAAGAAACAAGCGGCCAGGTCTATGAAAACAAGCCCAAAAGAAGCAACTAGGCTCAGGCCCATGATAACGTCTGCAAATGGTTTACATACTCTTTACGAATGTCTTACGCATCATTTGCTAAACATGAAAAAAAAACTCCCTAAAAAACTCAATTTATACCACTATATGAATCATTTCCAAATGATTTCCTACAATTTAAATTACATTATTTAATGATGAGCAAAATATAAAAATAATGTTTTAATGTGTTTTAAATAATGTTTAAATTATTCTTAAATGTTCTACAATGTTATTATAAATGATTTCATAATCATTAACCAATGTATATAAAGAGTTTGTCGATTAGTTTTTTTTTATCTACAAATACCTTGTATATATTATAACATCAGTTACAAATGATTTAATAATCATTTACAGATGTATATAAATGGCTTATTCATGAATAGTTCACTACTTACTAATACCTTATAAATGATTTGTAACTGTAGTTATAAAGGTTTTAGTAATCATTTACGAATGTCAACAAACAGGTTGTTAATGATTTGTTAATAGTCTACAAACTGCTTATAAACATTTATAAATGCTTTATAATTAGGTAGCACTTTACAATAATTACCCGTTATGAAGCATTTATAAACGTTTATAAGCAGTTTGTAGACTATTAACAAATCATTAACAACCTGCCTCTGAGATATAAGTGGAGCAGAAGTAAAAGTATTGAAAATTGGAAATACTCCACAAAGTAAAAATACCTAAACATTTTAATTAAGTACAGTAGTTAAGTTACTTTACACCACCGCTCTTGGGGCATTAATTGAAGATAAAACATACAACATTTTTATTTAGAGCTACGAGGTTTCTGCCTGACACTCAGCGAGTCGCGACGATACATAGAATATACAGTATATAAATATATAGATATATAGAACTGACTTAGATAAGAATAAAAATGAATGTACCTTCACTCTGTCCTTTACTAGCTGAAGAGAAAATAATCTTGGGATTGATTTTCAAGTGTAGCCCAAATCCAGGTGTGTTAAAATCTTGAATTAGAATGTTGTTATTTGTCATTGCTGCTCATTATGAAATAATTTCAAACATTTCTTTGTGTGGAAATAATATGATTAAGCATGTCATTGTGTGGAAACCTCTTTGGCTGCCTGCAACATGATTCTTGCTACCTCTATTGCGACAAGCAACAATGAAATGACAAAAGGTGCCCATTTCAGTCAGTTTAATATACTGTACTATATCAGGTTTAGTTTTAGTTTTTTTTCTAAATATTTTAATTCAACTTTTCTACCCCTACAGCCAGACCTGAGGCAGGGTGTGTCAGAACTTATCTCTCGACAAGCCCTTCACTACCTGTTTTACAGGCCTGGCCACTCCTGCCAGCCACAGCCTGGCAGGGCCGAGGCTGAGGCCGGGGTAGGGGTAGGGGTGGGAGGAGGAGGATAGACAGAGAAAGTGTGAGTGCAGGATGAAGTGGTTAAAATGTTGCTCTTCCAGGTGGAAGCCCCGCCCACCCTCCTCCCAGCTCTGTGCAACCATAAAAGCAGGCGGCGTCAGCAGGACTACACTCAGAGGATCTTGACTCTCCTTTTGAAGCTCACTCAGCCTCTGTCCTCCTCCTGCAACACAGTCAACAATCCTGGGCTGACCATGAGCCACTGTTCCAAATCCGTCATGCAGGTACAAAGTGCGGCGCTGCTACGCGCCACCACAGGTTTCAGTGTCAGATCTGCTTCTGCAAGCTTTGCTGGTAGGAGATCTACTGCAAGCACCAGAATTACTTCTGCAAGCTTTGGTGGTATGGCTGGTGGTATTGGTATGGGTGGTGGTATGGGTGGTGGCTATGGCGGTGGTATGGGTGGTGGTATGGGTGGCTATGGCGGTATGGGTGGCGGTATCGTGCCCATCACATGTGTCACAGTCAACCACAGCCTGCTGGCCCCACTGAACCTGGAGATCGACCCCAACATCTCGGCAGTCCGCACCCATGAGAAGGACCAGATCAAGGGCTTGAACAACCGCTTCGCCTCCTTCATCGACAAGGTCAGTTCCCATTCATTCTTGTTTAGTTTAGTTTAGTTTAGTTTATTTAGCACATTGTTGTATAAAAAAATACATAAAGTGGCCTTCGGAGCTCAGTGTAGCATGTGAGGTGAGTCAAAGCCAGACAGGAGATAGGTGCATTTTTTAAAGCTATACACACGGCATTTCCCATGGCGGTTGTGGACAGGGTGTGGCTGTCCAGAAAGCCCATCCCTATGATCAGGGGTGCTCATAACTTTTTTGGTCTAGTTCTCAGAAGAGCACCTGGAGATGTTACTTGGTGCGCACAAAATAAATGGTAAATAAAAGGTCCGGTGCCCCCCGGTGCTGTTTTGTCAATGGGGGGGGGGGTAGGTGGTTCACCGATGCGTTTCAATGTTGTAGCGGCTAAAAAAAAAATCTTCTCGCCGTTTGGTGCCCTCCCCAAGGTTGGTGCCCTGTGCTGCCCTGCTTTTATCCACCAGATTGGGACGTTCACGGCATATTTTGCACCATCACGGTGCGTTCATCATCGGTGACGAGTGCCTGCAACACAGCCAGCAGCTTGCTGCTTGCGAGACGCGTGACTGACTGTGTCAGGATTCGAGGCCACACTCACACAATCACGTGCAGTGCAGCATGCGCCTCCTCCCCATGGGTGTGTATTGTGTATGGGCGTGCATCACCGTGCATGTGTGAGTGTGGCTTCAGGAAGTAAATTCCTAGCCTCGATCTCCAGGCTTTTATTTTTTAGTTTTGCTAAAAAATAAAAGCTTTGAAATTCCTGTCCCAGCTGTTAGTACGCAAAAGAACCTCGCGTCGTCTGATGTGCCGCGCAGAAGTTATTTTGTCGACGCATGCGCACCTGCGCACCAGCTATGTGCACCCCTGCCTATGATGCTATCTATGAAGCTATGAAGGTAAAGGTGTGGTCTTTTTTCGGTGTTCTGCTGCTCTCGTTCAAAGTTAACACAGGAGCATACCACCATCTGACACGCCCTTCATCTCCATTGAAGTTCAAGGCCATAAAGAAAAGGAAATGAAAAGTCACACTCAACACCGTACAACTACTCTGTTCATTCCTCTGCCTTTACTGCTTCAACCTACCAAACTTTTATTTTAGAATGACAAGTGTTTGCCGTGTGACAAACTGACAATGTCCTCTTTCTCTCTCCTCTCCTCTCTTATAGGTACGCTTCCTGGAGCAGCAGAACAAAATGCTGGAGACCAAATGGAACCTGCTGCAGGGACAGACCTCCACCCGCTCCAACATCGACAGCATGTTTGAGGCCTACATCTCCAACCTGCGCAGACAGCTGGACGGGCTGGGCAACGAGAAGATGAACCTGGAGGGAGAGCTGTGGAACATGCAGGGCCTGGTCGAAGACTTCAAAAACAAGTGAGACTTGATGGCGTGAAATTGTGAATGTAAAGAATGAAATAAAACGTTTTTTTTATGATGGCCAGATAGCGAGCATGCTAAGTGGGTCCCTTGTGTTTTGAATAGGTATGAAGTTGAAATCAACAAACGTGCATCAGTCGAGAATGAGTTTGTGCTGCTGAAGAAGGTAAGGATGAGGAATGGAGCAAGACCCTCCCGCCAGTATGAAAGAAACTAAACTACATGGTTACTTACATATTTTTTTTTATAATTGTCATAAATTCTCTTGCAGGATGTCGATGGCGCATACATGAACAAGGTGGAATTGGAGGCCAAGTGTGATGCTCTTCAAGATGAGATCAACTTCCTCAGGGCCGTCTACGAGGCTGTACGTACTAGTACATAAAACTAGACATAGTCATATGTCTGTTGAATTTGAGACATCACCGTCCATGCAACTGCAGTACAAATCGATAAACGAAGACAAATTGTAAAACATCAATTGCTTGTGTAGGAGCTGCGTGAGCTTCAAAGTCAGATCAAGGACACCTCGGTCGTCGTGGAGATGGACAACAGCCGCAACCTGGACATGGACTCCATCGTGGCTGAAGTGCGCGCTCAGTATGAGGACATCGCCAACCGTAGCAAAGCTGATGCAGAACAGTGGTACAAGACCAAGGTGAGCAAGGGACAAAACAGAAGAGATATCAAAACTAAATGGTTTTAACAGTATCACAAACGTTTATAAACGTTTATAAGCAGTTTGTAGACTATTAACAAATCATTAACAACCTGCCTCTGAGATATAAGTGGAGCAGAAGTAAAAGTATTGAAAATTGGAAATACTCCACAAAGTAAAAATACCTAAACATTAAATTAAGTACAGTAGTTAAGTTACTTTACACCACTGCTCTTGGGGCATTAATTGAAGATAAAACATACAACATTTTTATTTAGAGCTACGAGGTTTCTGCCTGACACTCAGCGAGTCGCGACGATACATAGAATATACAGTATATAAATATATAGATATATAGAACTGACTTAGATAAGAATAAAAATGAATGTACCTTCACTCTGTCCTTTACTAGCTGAAGAGAAAATTATCTTGGGATTGATTTTCAAGTGTAGCCCAAATCCAGGTGTGTTAAAATCTTGAATTAAAATGTTGTTATTTGTCATTGCTGCTCATTATGAAATAATTTCAAACATTTCTTTGTGTGGAAATAATATGATTAAGCATGTCATTGTGTGGAAACCTCTTTGGCTGCCTGCAACATGATTCTTGCTACCTCTATTGCGACAAGCAACAATGAAATGACAAAAGGTGCCCATTTCAGTCAGTTTAATATACTGTACTATATCAGGTTTAGTTTTAGTTTTTTTTCTAAATATTTTAATTCAACTTTTCTACCCCTACAGCCAGACCTGAGGCAGGGTGTGTCAGAACTTATCTCTCGACAAGCCCTTCACTACCTGTTTTACAGGCCTGGCCACTCCTGCCAGCCACAGCCTGGCAGGGCCGAGGCTGAGGCCGGGGTAGGGGTAGGGGTGGGAGGAGGAGGATAGACAGAGAAAGTGTGAGTGCAGGATGAAGTGGTTAAAATGTTGCCCTTCCAGGTGGAAGCCCCGCCCACCCTCCTCCCAGCTCTGTGCAACCATAAAAGCAGGCGGCGTCAGCAGGACTACACTCAGAGGATCTTGACTCTCCTTTTGAAGCTCACTCAGCCTCTGTCCTCCTCCTGCAACACAGTCAACAATCCTGGGCTGACCATGAGCCACTGTTCCAAATCCGTCATGCAGGTACAAAGTGCGGCGCTGCTACGCGCCACCACAGGTTTCAGTGTCAGATCTGCTTCTGCAAGCTTTGCTGGTAGGAGATCTACTGCAAGCACCAGAATTACTTCTGCAAGCTTTGGTGGTATGGCTGGTGGTATTGGTATGGGTGGTGGTATGGGTGGTGGCTATGGCGGTGGTATGGGTGGTGGTATGGGTGGCTATGGCGGTATGGGTGGCGGTATCGTGCCCATCACATGTGTCACAGTCAACCACAGCCTGCTGGCCCCACTGAACCTGGAGATCGACCCCAACATCTCGGCAGTCCGCACCCATGAGAAGGACCAGATCAAGGGCTTGAACAACCGCTTCGCCTCCTTCATCGACAAGGTCAGTTCCCATTCATTCTTGTTTAGTTTAGTTTAGTTTATTTAGCACATTGTTGTATAAAAAAATACATAAAGTGGCCTTCGGAGCTCAGTGTAGCATGTGAGGTGAGTCAAAGCCAGACAGGAGATAGGTGCATTTTTTAAAGCTATACACACTTTGTGTATAGCTTGTTGTGGACAGGGTGTGGCTGTCCAGAAAGCCCATCCCTATGATCAGGGGTGCACATTTGGTCTAGTTCTCAGAAGAGCACCTGGAGATGTTACTTGGTGCGCACAAAATAAATGGTAAATAAAAGGTCCGGTGCCCCCCGGTGCTGTTTTGTCAATGGGGGGGGGGGTAGGTGGTTCACCGATGCGTTTCAATGTTGTAGCGGCTAAAAAAAAAATCTTCTCGCCGTTTGGTGCCCTCCCCAAGGTTGGTGCCCTGTGCTGCCCTGCTTTTATCCACCAGATTGGGACGTTCACGGCATATTTTGCACCATCACGGTGCGTTCATCATCGAGTGCCTGCAACACAGCCAGCAGCTTGCTGCTTGCGAGACGCGTGACTGACTGTGTCAGGATTCGAGGCCACACTCACACAATCACGTGCAGTGCAGCATGCGCCTCCTCCCCATGGGTGTGTATTGTGTATGGGCGTGCATCACCGTGCATGTGTGAGTGTGGCTTCAGGAAGTAAATTCCTAGCCTCGATCTCCAGGCTTTTATTTTTTAGTTTTGCTAAAAAATAAAAGCTTTGAAATTCCTGTCCCAGCTGTTAGTACGCAAAAGAACCTCGCGTCGTCTGATGTGCCGCGCAGAAGTTATTTTGGCGACGCATGCGCACCTGCGCACCAGCTATGTGCACCCCTGCCTATGATGCTATCTATGAAGCTATGAAGGTAAAGGTGTGGTCTTTTTTCGGTGTTCTGCTGCTCTCGTTCAAAGTTAACACAGGAGCATACCACCATCTGACACGCCCTTCATCTCCATTGAAGTTCAAGGCCATAAAGAAAAGGAAATGAAAAGTCACACTCAACACCGTACAACTACTCTGTTCATTCCTCTGCCTTTACTGCTTCAACCTACCAAACTTTTATTTTAGAATGACAAGTGTTTGCCGTGTGACAAACTGACAATGTCCCCTCTCTCTCTCTCCTCTCCTCTCTTATAGGTACGCTTCCTGGAGCAGCAGAACAAAATGCTGGAGACCAAATGGAACCTGCTGCAGGGACAGACCTCCACCCGCTCCAACATCGACAGCATGTTTGAGGCCTACATCTCCAACCTGCGCAGACAGCTGGACGGGCTGGGCAACGAGAAGATGAACCTGGAGGGAGAGCTGTGGAACATGCAGGGCCTGGTCGAAGACTTCAAAAACAAGTGAGACTTGATGGCGTGAAATTGTGAATGTAAAGAATGAAATAAAACGTTTTTTTTATGATGGCCAGATAGCGAGCATGCTAAGTGGGTCCCTTGTGTTTTGAATAGGTATGAAGTTGAAATCAACAAACGTGCATCAGTCGAGAATGAGTTTGTGCTGCTGAAGAAGGTAAGGATGAGGAATGGAGCAAGACCCTCCCGCCAGTATGAAAGAAACTAAACTACATGGTTACTTACATATTTTTTTTTATAATTGTCATAAATTCTCTTGCAGGATGTCGATGGCGCATACATGAACAAGGTGGAATTGGAGGCCAAGTGTGATGCTCTTCAAGATGAGATCAACTTCCTCAGGGCCGTCTACGAGGCTGTACGTACTAGTACATAAAACTAGACATAGTCATATGTCTGTTGAATTTGAGACATCACCGTCCATGCAACTGCAGTACAAATCGATAAACGAAGACAAATTGTAAAACATCAATTGCTTGTGTAGGAGCTGCGTGAGCTTCAAAGTCAGATCAAGGACACCTCGGTCGTCGTGGAGATGGACAACAGCCGCAACCTGGACATGGACTCCATCGTGGCTGAAGTGCGCGCTCAGTATGAGGACATCGCCAACCGTAGCAAAGCTGATGCAGAACAGTGGTACAAGACCAAGGTGAGCAAGGGACAAAACAGAAGAGATATCAAAACTAAATGGTTTTAACAGTATTAAGAGACTGTGTTTTTTCTGTAAAAAAAGAAAATGCTTTCCAACTTTTTCCAACACTTTCCATGTCTATTTTATTTGTCTACGCCAGGTTGAGGAGATTCAGACAACGGCTGGACAGTATGGCGATGACCTGCGGCAAACCAAGTCCGAGATCTCAGAGTTGAACCGTATGATCGCCCGTCTTCAGAACGAGATCGAAGCGGTCAAGGGACAGGTAGGCATACATTATTATAGAACCTCTTTGAGTTGACCAGTCTCAACCCATTGTTAGCGAATGACGCATGGAATCAGCGTGAACTCATTTGTAAAAGGCAGCAGGGGGTTAATTCCACTGTCATTTGTGTGCAAACAGAGGGCTAACCTCGAGGCTCAGATCGCTGAGGCTGAGGAACGTGGAGAGATGGCAGTGAGAGACGCCAGGCTCCGCATCAAGGACCTGGAGGATGCTCTCCAGAGAGCCAAGCAGGACATGGCCCGCCAAGTGCGCGAGTACCAGGAGCTGATGAACGTCAAGCTGGCCCTGGACATCGAGATCGCCACCTACAGGAAACTGCTGGAAGGAGAGGAGACAAGGTGGGTGGTCTTTTTGTTTTTTTCCACACAGGGAGGGGCTGGAGCAGCTCTGGGAGTACCCATTGTGATCCTGAGAAGGATAGGCCAAATAGATCACCGCAAACAAAAACATGGCTCCCCATCCGCTTCCTGTCTATTTCCTTCTTTAAAACGCCTATATCTCAGAATCTGTTTCCGGTGGGGAAAACCGGTCATGCTCGATGCGCGATCCCCCCCCCCCGTTGTAACTCGCGAGTGAAATGTTATCATTCCAGGATGTAGCCAGGGTCATCGCGCTACATGAATGGATGCTTTTTTTTACGTGGATTTGCTCGTCATAGAGTCTAGAGCTTTAAACAGCAAAGCGCAGTCAATGGGGAGAATGCTGGCACCCACGGTAAGTTGTTATGAAAAAATGCTGGCACCCAATGTGTTAACATCATTATTTACAGTGTTGGAAAGTAACCTAAGTAATATGTAACTTAAAGTAATATTATTACTTTTTTCCAGTAACTAGTAAAGTAACTAATTACTTTCACGTTTTGAGTAATATTACTTTGACTTTTTTCCAAAAGTAAGTTATTACTTTTTTTCACGAGCCTTGGTGGTACTTTGGGCTTGAGTGTGTTTATTTGATCCTGTGTCGTTTTTGGTCCCATTGCAGGGCCGTGCAGAGAGTGCTGAAGGGGCAGGTGCTCAAAATGTCCACGAAAGGGCACATATGCGCGCGCCGATTTTTGGGGTAGTCTTTTTGTGGGTGTCCCTCATGCTATTTCACACCAGAAATGTAGTATGTTGGATGTCTTAAATGCTTCTCACGGAAACATCAAGGATAAAATGGGGCATGCCAGGATTGTAATTGAATGCAGTGTCACAATAGTTTAATGCGAAGGCACCTAACTTTGATCAGACGTGAGCGAACTTTTAGGTTGGAGGAGATCCTAGGCTGTGGATGGAGGGTTACCATGGATTATGATTGTGGAGTGTTATCGTCTCCGCCAGGCCGAAAGGCATGGCGAGAGAGTATGTTTTACCCCCTGTCCGTCCGTGTGTGTGTCCTGTCCGTGTGTCCGTTGGCCCGCTCGCTGCGAAACTGTGCACACACAGTCCCTCGATGCCAATTCAGAACCTCTGACCCAAATTACTCCTACAGATTTTATCCAAACGTCATGCAAATCAGTACACAGTATCTCTATAGTCACGTGATCAACACGGATCTGTCCGATTTCCATCCTGATTGGCTAAGGTAGGCTTCCAAAGTTTGCAGGATCATCAACATATCCGTACAGACAAACATGTCTTTGGCAAGACTTGTCTATGTCCGTGGCACTCTTTTTTTCCTTTTTGTTTTTAAAGAAAAATATATATAGCCTACATATGTTTCATTATAATGTAAAAACATATTCTAAAATACACAAATGAATCTTTAAAAAAAAAAATGTAATAATGTTGGTGACTCATAAAGTGTCGGGATGACATTCTCATTAATATGTTGCAGGAGACTTGTGGTATTGTATGTTGTACCCGTACATGATTGCATCATATGAGGACAACAAGACAACAAGATTCCCCGAAAATGTCAAATCATCCGTTCAATCCTTGTGGGATACTAGTATTTATATTTTTTAAGACAATGGATTAATAGAGTGTATGAGGTGTGCCAGACAATGAAACAATTAAAGTCAACGGTAATGTGAGTGACCACATGTGAAAAATTGTGCAGGAAAAGAGCAAAAACAGAAGGCATGTCTTCTGTTGAGAAGGAGCACCGAGGCAAAGGAGGGCAGAACTGGACAAGTACATTTCATTTATGTCAGTTGAGAGAAAGCGTTTCAAAGTGTCCAATAATGCTAATAATAACGTAGTAACACTGCACAATCATAATCCATGGAAACCCTTGATCCAGAGCCTCACCATCAGACCTCAGATTCAGATTCAGATTCACTTTTATTGTCACTTAGATGCACAGGTACATACATGTGAAAAACTTACGCTCAGAAGCTCCAATAATAAAACGAATAAACATGATAAAACAACCTAAAAACGCTCATAAGCAATAAATAAACAAACACAGGCAAATCAGTTTAAGGAAAGTGCATAGTGCAGAGTACAGTTATTGCACATTTCATTTTCCACTGTCATTTAACAGCCTGATGGCCTGTGGGAAGAAACTGTTCCTCAGCCTGCTGGTACGTGCTGAGAGGATCTTGTATCCCTTTACCCTTCTCCTCACCTCTGATCAAAGTTAGGCACCTTTGCATCAAACTATTATGACACTGCATTCCTTTCAATCCTACCATGCCCTTCATGACTTTGTCATCAAGATAGCTAGTACAGTACCTGTTCACCTTAATGGAAACCACAACTCTTAAAGTTGACACACAAAAAACTAGTTTAGCTGGAAGAACTTAATCTCTTCCTGTCTGGACCTTTTGCTCCTGCTGTAAGATGAAAGCACTGATGATGTAAGATGAAAGCACTGTACTGTGCTAAAACTCTGTACTGAGTCTGTAAGTTATGAATTCATACACAGTAAAAGTCTTAGTGTTCATTTAATTCAAATTAGTGTACAAATGGAACCAAATGGACCCATCATGTCATGTGTACAGAACACTTTTTAGAGTTAAATTAACAATGAGGATTTTACAACATAGGCTGCAGAAAAGAGAAAAAAAAACTGCTAAAGTTGAAAATGCCAAGTCAGACTTTTAGGGAGAAAGGATGCAATTACTGGGGGCGAGAAAAAAAAAGTAAAGTAAAGTAACTAGTTACTTTTGGCAGGGAGTAATATGTAAAGTAAAGATATTACTTTTTAAACAAGTAATATGTAGTAAGTAATATATTACTGGTTTTGAGTAACTTTTCCAACACTGATTATTTATCACCAATCATCACCAGAGAATAAAAAAATAACGTGAACATTAAACAAACCTTTACAACCCAATCAACTATGAAATTGACTAACTTCTCTTTTCTTCATTCACAGGTTTCTCCAGTTCTAGCTCCGGCGGTGGTGGAGGAGGATTCGGCTATGGTGGTGGCTATGGAAGCGGTGGCTATGGAAGTGACAACCACCTCCAGGCGCTACTAAAACCCCTAAAAAACATGCATAAATCTGCGGTGCTATCCCACACTCTAAACCATCCCAGTGAATAAAAGGTTGAACATCTAGCGATACTTTTCAAATGTATCTCACACACACACACACACACACACACACACACACACACACACACACACACACACACACACACACACACACACACACACACACACACACACACACACACACACACACACACACACACACTAAGCGATGACAAAATGGCAACAATAACAGCAGGGTTCCAGACATCAGTCATGATGTGATGTGAGAACAGAAACATGAAACAGATGTCTCTTTACATGGGGAACATATCAGTGTTTCCCCTATATGCATTAAGCAGTGGCGGGCCGCCACCCCTTAAAGGAGAATTTTGGACTAAAGTTTTCTTACCTTTTCTATGACGTTATGATATCTTAGGATGAATGGTACAGTAGAAAATTTTCATAACTCCCCCCCTGAGCCGCCACAGCTTAAAAGGTGCGCGGATAGGCCTTAGGTTAGATCACATATTTTAATAGCTTTTTTAAATTATTTTTTTGGTGAGATCTGACGTTCATAGTGACAGAACACTATGCAACCAAAAAAAAAAAAAAAAAAAAAAAACAGAAGTCTCGCTAGACGAGATTGAAATCTCGAGATTTCAATCTCGTCTAGCGAGACTTCAGTTTTTTTTTTTTTTTTTTTTTTTTGGGGACAGTGTTCTGTCACTATGAACGTCAGATCTCACCAAAAAAAAAGAAAAAAAAAGCTATTAAAATATGTGATCTAACCTAAGGCCTATCCGCGCACCTTTTAAGCTGTGGCGGCTCAGGGGTGGAGTTATGAAAATGTTCTACTGTACCATTCATCCTAAGATATCATAACGTCATAGAAAAGGTAAGAAAACTTTAGTCCAAAATTCCCCTTTAAATCTGGCCGCCACAGTATGATTTTTTCAAAAAAGAAAAAGAAGCATTTAAATGTTTTTTTTTTTTTATGTATATATATTTTGGTAGCACTTTACAATAATGACCCGTTATAAAGCATTTATAAACGTTTGTAAGCAGTTTGTAGACTATTAACAAATCATTAACAACCTGTTTTTTGACATTTGTAAATGATTACTAAAACGTTTATAACTACGGTTACAAATCATTTATAAGGTATTAGTAAGTAGTGAACTATTCATGAATAAGCCATTTATATTCATCTGTAAATGATTATTAAATCAGTTGTAACTGATGTTATATAATATATACAAGCTATTTGTAGTTAAAGAACTAATCATAGACAAACTATTATATACATTGGTTAATAATAATATTGTAGAACATTTAAGAATCATACATATTAACATATGTAACAATTAAAACATTGTTTATACAACATTTTGTTCATCATTAAATAATGTAATTTAATGTGTAGGAAATCATTTGGAAATTATTCATATAGTGGTATAAATGTAGTTTTTTAGGGAGTTTTTTTCATGTTTAGCAAATGATGCGTAAGACATTCGTAAAGAGTATGTAAACCATTTGAAGACGTTATCATGGGCCTGAGCCTAGTTGCTTCTTTTGGGCTTGTTTTCATAGACCTGGCCGCTTGTTTCTTTTGCAAAATCTGGCAACACACTGATTACCTGCATTACACCTGTAGTAGTCTACTAGGGAGGAAGTGAACAGTGATGCAGTTGCAGACTGGACAGAAATATGTCCAATTCATGTTTTATGTGTTTTAACTGTCTTGTTGCAGGTGATTGAGGTAATATAAGATGGCTAATCTTACAGACCTGAAGTAGCATTATGACCAGGGGGTATTTTGATGGTGGCCGTTTGGCTCCACAATGTTTGTTTTGCTGTGTAGGCTAGTAATGTCCTCCATGCTTAGCAGTTTAGCTTAGCAGCTAAAGCTAACTTGCACTGGGAGGTGGTGACTGCAGAGGCTCCAAGCTGCTACTCTGTGATTCTGTTGTGATGAATGTCTTTGTTTAAATGTTAGTGTGTGTGCTATGTCCAAGAGGTGTTACATTTTATATCTTAATAAATTGTTTTATACTTTTATACTCTATAACGTTACTTCTGCCACTTTTTGATGTCACATGTTTTACTAATCATTGTTAAACATGAAATAATAATGCATAGTCTTCACTTTACAACAAGGCACATGATAACGTTTGTAAATGGTCAACATACTCTTTACGAATGTCTTACGAATCATTTATTAAACATGAAAGATAATTCAAGTAATTGTTTGGTGTCTGCATTCATGAAAGCCAGGTAGTTTGCAACAGGTAAGGAGAAAGTCACATTAACAGACAGTTGTAAATGATGAACTGTCTTCACTTTACTATAGGGCACATAATAACATGTACTAAGGATGTATAGATATTTTAGGAATGTTTTACAAAGCATATGTTAAACATGAACAAACACATTAACAGACAGTTGTAAATGATGAACTGTCTTCACTTTACTATAGGGCACATAATAACATGTACTAAGGATTTATAGATATTTTAGGAATGTTTTACAAAGCATATGTTAAACATAGTAAAATTGATCATGTGGAAATAATGATCTGCAGATAATTTTTAAATATGTAATAATTGCTTAGAAATGGTTTGTTGTTCATGCCTTGGACTAGAACAAAGATTTAATACATGATTTATGAAGTCTTAATACATGTTTAAAGAGATGTCCTATAACCACGAAAAAACTCAATTTATACCACTTTATAAATCATTTACAAATGATTTCCTACAATTTAAATGACATTATTTAATAATGAACAAACTCGAGTATAAATAATGTTTTAATGTGCTTTAAATAATGATTAAATTATTCTTAGATATTCTACAATGTTATTATAAATTATTTAATAATCATTAACCAATGTATATAAATAGTTTGTCTATGATTAGTTCTTTATCTACAAAAAGCTTGTATATATTATATAACATCAGTTACAAATGAATTAATAATCATTTACAGATGTATTATACATGGCTTATTCATGAATAGTTCACTACTTACTAATACCTTATAAATGATTTGTAACTGTAGTATACAGGTTTTAGTAATCATTTACAAATGTCAACAAACAGGTTGTTAATGATTTGTTAATAGTCTACAAACTGCTTATGAACGTTTATAAATGCTTTATAACGGGTCATTATTGTAAAGTGCTACCAACGGATCTATAAAGACATGTGACGAAAGTCAATTGCATAAAGCATTGTCTAGGGATATGTTCTAATGTCTGATGTACATATCTTGGATATCCTTTGTTTATCTGACAAAAAAAGACAGATCTATGCTGTTGCAGGAAGTATGTTTTAGGAAAAGGATCTATTCCTCTGCCTCATGGCTTTGAATCTCTGCTCTGATGTGACAGCCCTCCACAATGTGTTTATTTTGGAACTTCATATCACAATACATTGTGTAGCCCAAAAGTTTACAGATACAATCAGCATTAAAGTTAACATATGATGAACAGTGATGTTCAAATATTTAAATATAAATGTCACCATCCCTATCTGGAGATTATTCTTCAATTGTTCAAAACAAAATATGGTCCTCTTGATATATTCTTGGCAACGTTCTGTTAGCCACCACCACTGTTTTGACATTCTGTATGATGTTAAGAGATCTAGATGGATTTTATTTCCTGTTACACTCAACATTCTTCAAATGAATATTAAATGTACTGCTTTAGGCTGTAGAAACCCTTCTCTCGTTCTATCCTATAATAGTTTGTAACTGTTTACTTTACACAGTTATGGCAGCTGGTGGCATCATGTTGTTTAATGTTTCAAGCAAATCAGCCTTTCTTTTTCTAAGCACTTTGACACGTGTGGTCACTTCTCGACTATACATGCAACTTGCAAGGTTCTGGTTTCTGAAGTGTCCCCTCCTATGAGACAGACCGACTAGATAACATTTTATGATGAGCATTAATGATGTACTCCTGACTTTTTCTAGTGGTTTGGGCTGTTCCATCAATATCCCAACTGTGTTCATTTAACTCTGAGAGTTAAATATCCCAAGTGTTAATTAACTCTCAGTGTACAAATATACACTGCCAGATGGAGCTGGCTGCCAGGTAAGAGGAGAAGAGAAAGGCCAAAGAGGAGGTTTATGGGTGCGGTGAGAGAGGACATGCAGGTGGCCGGAGTGACCGAGGAAGACGCAGAACACAGAAGCAGATGGAAACCGCTGATCTGCTGTGGTGACCGATTAAAAGTAGAAGAAGACGAAGAACCTGATATAAGAATATATGTGCATAAGAAATGGTCTCATAATTTATCAGTTGAACAATACAATTTAACATTACAATAAACTAATGTGGTACAATTAAGGAGTGTTATCTGCAGTATACTCATAGAAGGCTATATGTGGAAGAATGCTTGATGGAGGACTTCTGTAATGGCTGCTGTTGCAGAAATGCATCACAAGTACCATGTTAATGCTGTTACTGTATTGCTGCTCTCAGCTGTAAACAAAATTCTCCATCACAAGAGAAAAGTATAGTGGGCACTCCATAGAAGCTGAAGATAACTGTGGCCTGAGTAATTAAATGGCTATCTATGGTTGATGTATTGGGAAATGGTGGGACTTTATACATATAAGCCCCAGTCATACTGTATACTGATCCATATTGTAATGTACCACACATAATGCAAAAGTAGCCGTCTGCCTCGCTGCAGCTGAGGTGAATTGAACATTGCGGTAGAAACCCTAGCCAGGCAAAGCAGCAATTACATTACTTACAGTACATTATTGCAAACTGATCCTGTGTGAAAAGAGGTGGGATGGCCGTCAGAGAGCAAGTGGAGGCAAGTTACAAAGTTCAGATTTTAATGTCTTTCTAGTTTCTTTCCTCTGAAATGTAGAATCTGCTGTGGCATCCAAGCAAGAGGTTTTGTGCATAACGGAACATAGACAAACACTGAGTGATGGTTGAGGTGCTGAAATGTTTTTCGAACCTCTTAATCATGGTACCAGTCATATATTTATATTTGGATAAAGAGTGACAGGGATGACTCAATGCAGTGGAACCAGTGGGTGAGAGGGAGCTTTCACAAATATGAATTATGTATTTCAGCAATACTGCTGTTCCCTCATCATTCCTGCCGGGTTCCTAAAATACTTTTGTGATTGGAGATTACATAACTCTAACTCACATTATAATAAGGAGGGAGAGGAGTCGGTAAGCACTGCAGAACAAATATTGACTTGAATATTGACAAATATTGAATCATCACTTATTGGCTGATGAGCACAAAATCTGCAATTTCCTCACGACTTTCATTGAATATGTAAATGATACGAAAATGCATACTCCCATTGAATGTCTGTATTTGTTTGTGTGCACAGCACACATCATCCTTGCATGACTGATTTAACAATTTATATTTTTTGCAGGCACTGGTCTGTGTGTGTGCCTCGTGCAGACATATAGATGCATGCTCTTTACACATCTATGAACACTTGTTTTCTCTCTCGCCTTGTATCTATTGCTTATTTGTTTTGCTTGCTCGTATGCATTACTTTGTATTGTTTTGTTGGCTGCTAGTATGTTTTGCCCCCTGTCCGTCCGTCCGTCCGTCCGTCCGTCCGTCCATTTGTCCGTCCGTCCATCTGTGAACAGCTAATCACTGGCACTGTTGGCCCGGAGATTCTCCGGACAGAGATCTGTGCTCCGAAGAGCACTTTTTCTAGTTTGGTTTGTTTTTTAACTTGTGCTGCACTGTGGTCGACTATGGTTGTTTTTAAATGTGCTATATAAATAGAGTTTGATTTGATTTGATTAAGCTGCAGCAAGGTGAGCGAATTAATGACTACTCCCTGTGTGCAAGCAGTGTTTGTTTGGTGGCTTTGGAAGGGGGCGGGCGGGGTTGTTTGATTTATGTTAGAACATTGTAGAGGCTTTAAAAAAAAGTACACTGCTTGAAACTCTATGCTGCAATTTGAAACGAGCAAGCACCATGGTGAAACTAAATGCCCTCAGAAAATATATATAATTGTTTAACAGTGTGAACAATATGTTCCAGTGAAGTCTTACACTCTCCTCAATCTTTCAAATGTGTTCAGAATGAATATCAAAAGAACAGCAGAACTCTTGTAAGAAACCAAAAATGTACTTTAAAGCTAGTTGAGTCATTATTTCCATAGTGCTGATGAGAGTAAGAATTCCAGTGCACAAAGATACTTCTATTATGATGATCAGGTAATTTGCCATTTGGCAGTGCTTATTGATTCGCCCCGTTTGACAAATGTAGTGGAACTGAATGCGGTGAACCCTGAAGTAACCCAACAGGCTGGCAGATCATCGTTTGATCCTGAAAGATTGAGAGAATACCTAATAGCTGTAACATTAAAGCGATCATTAACAGTGCTGACATTGCCTCAGATCATTGGCACTGTGTAAGAAACGATTGGAAGGTAAAGGTAGGGAGGGGAGACATGTGAAAACACAGAAAGAAGAATAGAAAAAACACATTAACACACTGGTCTATATGTTTTAATTGAAGAAGCGATGTCTTCAGACAGCATCAGAGAGAGAGTCCTGACTACCAAAGCATCTCATTAGTGAGGCTGGTTGGCTCTGTTCTAATCAATAACCCGGCTAACAGAGGACAATACCTCTAATGGATTCCACCAGGCACAACAAAATCATCATCATCGGCCTGCAAGAAAGGCAATTGACTGAATGCTGCAAAGCACTCCGAAAGCAACAACAAGCTGATAATTAAACCACCTTTGGTCAACCGTTTTATTTTATTTATATATATATATATGTGTGTGTGTGTGTGTGTGTGTGTGTGTGTGTGTGTGTGTGTGTGTGTGTGTGTGTGTGTGTGTGTGTGTGTGTGTGTGTGTGTGTGTGTGTGTGTGTGTGTGTGTGTGGAAACTTATATGTCCAGTACAATTCCTTTTTATTATCGTTTTTAAAAGATTTTAAAATAGTGAAAATAGCAGATCTACAAGCTCAAAACACCTCGCATTGCAAGGCGATCGCAAAGCTACAAATTCAATTTGAACTGGGTTCAACTTCCAGATACAAAGACACAAAACTACAACTGTACCTCCGATGACGAAGCGAAGCACGAACCAATCCCCCCTGCTTTTTTTCACCCTATTCTGGCTTCGGTTCTTGTATCCTTGTATTTGTTTTACTGAGGACAAGGTTAGAAATAAGTTTAAGGTTAGGCATAGTTTGACTGAGGTTAAGTTTAGGAATAAGGTTAGGTTTTGGCACCGTTTTACTGAGCTTACTTTTAGGAATAAGGTTAGGTTTAGGCATAGTTTACTGAGGTGAAACACTGATGATACGTCCCAGGTGCATCCATGTGATGTTTTTTTGTCATAGTTATTCTATTTATAGTGGCTCATAGGAATAGACTGTGACAACCAGGAATAGTTTGGTGACCACTGGAGAGACGGTTGACAGCCGGAATGTAGACGGCATCAAATCCATGGTGAGGCCTTTAAGCAGGACCATTCAAGCAAGCCGCAAGTGGAGCCTGCAGTACCACCACGGCCCAAGAAACCATCACACCAGAATGAAATGTTTGGAGCGGGGGAGTCTGGTGCAACGCTCAGGTCCTGGACCTGGTGAGACGGAGGAGGAGCCCGGCCAGGAGGCCATCCACAGAGCCTATAGTCCCTCCACGTGCCAGAGCCTCTCCTCTCCCCCAGTCCCGACAGAGTAGTTCCGGAGAAGCGGATTGAGTGGCCCTGTCTTACACTAAGAGGACTGACCGTGGGTAGCTACTGGGATGTAAGTCGGGACTTGATCAACCCTGGCTGGGTCACCTGGGCGAGGGTGTATGTTGCAAGACCCAAAACACCCGTTGACCCCAGGCTACAACACTGATGATACGTGGGTTCATCCATGTGATGGTTTTTTGTTATAGGAATAATGTATAAGCTATTAGTAGATAGAAATAGAGGCATAGCAGTTATTGTGTGCATTAAAGAATTACGGTGAGTTACCACTGAAAATATCTATGGCTTCGTTTATCTTGGATTATTTCTTACAGCTGCCAGTACCTCTTGTTCCAAAGCACATGCTCTGTGCTAAGCTTCTTTGTTTCTGTCTTGCATACATGTATATACAGTACTGTATGTATATTTGGAAGAGATTATTCAATTTGTTACGTTGTTACAGCTCAACTGAAATAAATCCTGGACCCACAGTAAATGCCTGGTTTCCACTGGTTATTGCTGTACACCAGTAACTGAATATGTTGTAACGGGTCAAGTTGCTGGTACATGGAGAAACATTATGCAGTGAGTAGCATACACATATGTGTACAAATCAATCAATCAATCAATCAAACTTTATTTATATAGCACATTTCATCCAGCAGGTGCAACCCAATGCACTTCACAGAACAAAAGAAGAAAGACATTAAAAACATTTATGAAAGTAAAAAGGACAATCAATTTAAAAAATGAGGTACGGTAAAATAGACAAAACTTATTGTACATACCACGGTTTTCACAGTCAATGTAGTTTAGAAAGGCAACATCAAATACCAACAGAAATACTAATGAGTAAGTTAATTAGCTATGGTTTAGATCCTCTCAAGAGGATGCTTAAAATATGTATGTATGCCATGGCCTTTGGTCTTGAGAGGCAATGAATAACACATGAGCTTGTTCCTATAGATTTATGGGCTTATGCAATTAGATTACAGTGATATTTTCAAGGGTCCACGGACAGTGGAAATCTAGTGTCATTTGAAAACTGTCACTGACGATGGAATATTACCAAATATATTTTTATGGTATAATTTTAGAGGAGCACAATGGTCTGTATTTCAATATAGTGCGGCTGATCACTCTGCTTGATGTTTTAACGTTTCTGCTACCTACTTTAATGTTCCAAAAAAATCTGACAATTTCAAAAATGTTTCGAAAACAGCAGATCTACAAGTGAGATCATGTTGTGAGATAGATGGATTATCTCTGATTAAGTGGCTCAAAGCTATCTTCGGAGAGCTCTTTTAGCTTTGTTATCAAGGGGACAACTCCTACATCTCTATGCAGTCACATCCAGCACCATCGTCAATCTTCTCGTCATGTGACCTGACAGTTGTGCCCCCCCCACCCAGTGGTGTAAAGTAACTGAGTACATTCAAGTATTGTACTTAAAGGAGCACTTCAAAAAGGACCACTTCACCCACCCACAAGCTATCTTCATATAATTTATCCTCAAAAAAGGAAAAAAATAAACGAATAAATAGGTAGATACCAGTTTTCCGTATACATACTTGAACCAAAGTATCTGAACATGGAACAAACACAATATCAGACCAGAAACTTTTCATTATCATCTGCACGGCTCAGCACTCTGCAGAGGTTAACCTGCCAAACAGCTTTGAGGAAGACAGAGATGCTTCCCGTTTCCCTTTGTTTGATAGGATTTATATGGAAGCAATTGCACCTCCCTTTATACATTACATTATGGACAACGTCCCTCATTCAATAACAGAGGCCAGTGAGGTAATCTCGTCTCTGTCATTGGATTTCGAGCTCGCTGAGTCGACAAAGTGGAGCGAGTGAGGCGTGATGGGTAGGTTTACAAGGAAAATGAAAAAGAAAAAAAGCATGTGCATTGGTGGTGTGTATTAGTACAGTATGTGCCTGATCCTGCAGCACCCGTACAACAGATTGTACATAGTGTGTAGGGAACACACACATATACGGTTGTATGTGTGTGTGTCTTGTGTTTATGAATGTGCGACTTAGCACTTGTGCGTGTAGCTGTGTCTTTGTGTTTTTTTTACTTTACTAGAGTATTTCCAATTTGCAATACTTTATACTTCTATTCCACTAGATCTCAGAGAAAAATATTGTACTTTTTACTCCTCTACAATTATTTGAAAGCTTTAGTTACTAGTTACTTTATAGGTTTTGATTATTATTACAAAACATACATTAACCACTTTCAGCCCTATAAAGTTCGGCTATCTGAAAATAGCCGATCTACAAGCTCATAACGCGTCGCGAAGCAGATCTGCTATTTTCAATTCTTGAAATGGGACATTTTGCATATTGTGTACTTTTACTTTTGGTACTTTAAGTACAATGTTTTTACTTAAGTAAAAACATTTGAGTACTTCTTCCATCACTGTGTGCGTGTGCGCGTGCGTGCGTGCGTGCATGTCTAGGAAACACATTTTTCATAGAGTCTCTTTGAATCTTCTGTAGGCGGCTGTGCTGATTTGACTTGAAGCGTGTTTCCCATCACAGTATTTCATGGCACAGCATCCAAGGGATTTTTGGCTTTGTACCCTTCTCAGCTTGAAGATAGACAGTCCCCCTCCCCCCTCCCAGCAGAGTCAAATGCCCCTTTCCCACTTGCACTGAAAGCCATAGAAAATCCAACTGGCACTTAGGCATATCTCCCCACTCTCAACCTAGTATAATTTACGTACTGTACGTGTAACTTTTCACATGAAGCTATCTCTCACACCAACATTGCTCGTGAAGCAGTTTACATAATTGTAAACAGACAGACAGACAGACAGACAGCTTAGAACACTGGGCAGATACAGCAGAAAAGTAGATACAGCTACTGTAAGGGTAGGAACAAGATAACTAAAAACAATGATGGTTAGAAGGAGGCAGAAAGATGCAAAAGGCGGGGCAACAATAACAATATCAACACAGTATCAACAAGATACAGCAATATACAACAAGATAAAATATCCGCAGTCACTACAGTGTCAGTGGGGAAAGATATTAATATTGGGGAAAGATATTCATAATAATGTCCACTTTATAGTAACGTTAGGCTTGTGTCTATTTGGAGGTTGGTGTAACTATGATATTAGCTGGGGGGGGGGGGGGGGGGGGTTTTACAGTACTACTTTCACGAGTTGGCATTCCCTGCTTTTACATAGATGCACTCCGAAGACCTGCACAATTCGTGGCAGTGATATGCCAGCTCATTCTCGCCCCATATCAAATTGTATTGCTTGGTCAGGCGCCTTTCACGGCCGATGCTGAGAATGTATATATATATGCCGTGATGAGAACGAGGGAATTATCGTAACCAATTCTCACCCATCGGTATGCAACTCAAAAAGCGCTGAGTCGGCAGAAGCGGTGCGGGATATGTGTTGAATATGCGCTCTGACAATTAGCTCAGTTGACATTATGTGGTAAATCCTCTTCATCTGGACTGCGTCCCAGGGAGGATTTCTGTTCTTCCCAAAATAACATATTTTATCATCTCCAAATGCCTTATGCCTGTGCATTATCGAGCAGTATTATGGATTCCATATGGGCAAGGGGATAAAAAAGATGCAGGCCTAGGCTTGTCAGTGTTTTTATCAAACATTTTCAGACATTTAAACCCTCAATACTTGGTAAACTTGACCCTTGGCTCTGTACTTAGTCTGCTCTTTTTCCCCTCTACACCAAACTTCTTTGCCGAAAATAGCCTATTTTTGGCAAATGCTTCCACCAGAATAGGGATACTAGGGTTCAAGTGGTTAATGTAAATAAAAAACATAAAAAGTTCCTATCACACAAAGATTTGGCGGCAGCCCCTGTAGTAACTCTCAGGAACCCTAGGGGTCCCGGACCCCGTGTTGAAGACCCCCACTGTATTGAGCAACCAATATACACACACAGTAGGTCTCAGTCCCTTCTGATCCATATCTTATGACCTTGCAACCTTCAGGGAAGGTCTCTCTTCCTCAGGGGGCTCACAATACCACTGAGCTGAAAATAAATAACTGAAATCTTTAGCCTCAGTCGGGAAAGAACGGAAGCGCAGGGAATCTCGTAAATCATGCACACTGACACGCACGCACGCACACACTCTCTCACTGACCCCTCACCTCACCATATAAAAAGACCAGGAGAGAGAGGAGGGCAGAGAGAGGGGTACGGTAGATTGGGAATAAAAGAGACAAATGGAGAACGAAGATACTGTCAAGGAAAAAAAGATGTGAGCTCAACATCTACCAATCAATCCCGCAGCCATTTCAAAGAAGCCAGCCTTGTGAATTGAAGCACAAAAGAAGCAAAAGACAGAATAGATGTGTGCGAGAGTGAGGGAGAGAGAGAGAGAGAGAGAGAGAGAGAGAGAGAGAGAGAGAGAGCGAGAGAGAGAGAGAGAGAGAGAGAGAGAGATCAGTCGGCATACAGATGCCCATATTCATTTCCACCTTCTCCATCACTCGCTCTGAGCTTAAACGAAAACTTTGTCATATGAGAAATCTATTGAGGTGTCTTAAGTGGCTTATAGCTTTAACCCGAGTGTCCGGTTCAGATGTTATATACCAAGAGAAGCACCGAACTCGGCAGTTGAAAGCAACACAAACTTGATTAAGGGCCCATACTGGGGCCCTGTTGCAGCAGAAAGCAGACAGATGGTTAGCTCACGCACGCACACATGCGCGAGCGAGCACACACACACACACACAGAGCCAGTCTCTCTCTCTCTCTCTCTTTGGCCAACCATCTCTCCCTCAGCAGCTTCCAGCTGACTACAGAGACGGTTTGCTGTTGCCAGTGCTCTCTGAAGTGTTCAATCCAATTGCCTGTACATTTCCGGGGGATCTCTGGCTGCTTGCTGGGCCAAATCAAATACGCTCTGTTATATCAAGTGGTTCTCAAAACCTTTTCCATGTCAAGGACCCCCCCAAATGGTATGTATTTTGACCGCAGACAAAATGTGGGTAGCACCAGATCATGATTGCTCCCTAGTGTTGTGGCTATGAGTGTCATTCACTTTGGAGAAGTAGTTAGAAAGGTATGAGGGTAATGTCTCTTTTCAGACTGCAGTCCTCCGCATCACGCAGAGGCAGACGCAGCAGTTTCCAACAAACTCTGAAAGTCAAACTAACCTAACCTCCAGGACATATGAAAGCACCCAGGACACGATATCCAATCTAATTGTTCATGCTTACCAAATTTAAATTACACCCAATGGCAAGGTCTAATTTCAGGATGGCGTTTTGGCTTCATTAGGCTGTAAGTAAACAGCATCTTCTAATTAACATGCACGGTTCGGTTAGACATGTTTGCCCTTCACTTGAAATTAACTTGTACGATAATGATCTTCACTGATGGCTTTAAAAAAAATCAGCCTAATTTGTTGCTTTTTTTAAATAATTGTAATAGTTCTATATGGTTGATTTTTTTACTTGTTTTTTAATCTGTTAAAGTTAAATTTGAAGAACTTTTTTTTTTATTGTGCACTGATAATCTCACTGTGGATGTGTGAAACACAATAGTTTTTTTTATGTGAACCATAAAAATTACAAATAAACCTAAACCTAAACTGATTGGGAACATTGTAACAGATAGCTGCAGTATACTGTATGCTAACACCTAGCCAAACTGTGGGTAGAGGTCAAACTTTATAGACCAATGGCCTTATGATAACAACTTGCATTGGTAAACCAAGCACTTGACGAAGTTAACACACAGACTGGATATCAATTACTGTACAGTGGTCTTCAAACAAAACACAACCTGCATTTTTCATGTTCTCCTATTATGGTATACAACAGAACAGACACGTGTCTCTACTCACCGGAGAGGGAACACAACCACTTCCTCTAACAGATGGTGTCTCCACACTGAACTATACAGGGGAGAGATTGATCTTCTGTTAAATAGAACTTGTCTGATATATAACGATTTAAGTACAGCAGACCCTGTTGCCGTCAAGCGTATTTGCAGATGTAATGTAGCGTAATGCTGTAGGTGCAGATTCCAGTCATTTCAAGGCTGTATGGTTTGGATTTTCAGCTTGTGTGTATATAGCACTATCGATCAAAAAAGTCCATATATAAGTCCTTCTACTCGCAGACATCTAGCAGAGTATTGTACAGATTTTGCGTGTGAAAGCTATCTTCTGAAGCATCGATTTACTACAACTTTTAGTGAGGCACATTTTACACTTTTGGTTGATATGGAAACATAAATGCACACATACTGACTGAGCAACAACAGCAGCAAAGTGTCTTTTTGGTGCATGCGCGCATTTATGCGACACCTGCACTGCAGCTGTCAAATCAAGGGACTTGACAGGCCACCTGCTCTACAGACGGAGGGTCAGAGTCCGCCAATTCCTTCACCGGATCAAACAACACAGCTTTCACCACAATTGCATTACAGTACAGTACAGTACACATTGATACATTTTATGTTTTTTCCCCTCATAGCGCAAAATAGGGTGAGGTTTTGTAGTGCAGGTCAGAAACACACAGGCTCACAACTGGGGTTCCCCAAGGCTCGGTTCTGGGTCCTCTTCTTTTCTCTCTCTACACTACATCTCTGGGTGCTGTCATCCACTCCCATGGCTTTTCCTACCACTGCTATGCCGATGACACCCAGCTGATCCTCTCATTCCCCCCCTCTGATACCCAGGTGGAGGCACGCATTGCTGCTTGTCTGGCTGACATCTCGGAGTGGATGTCGACAAACCACATGAAGCTCAACCTGGACAAGACCGAGCTGATGTTCCTCCCGGGGAAGGGCTGTCCGCACCGAGACATGGCCATCACCATTGATAATGCTGCGGTGACCTCAACTCGGACTGCGAAGAATCTAGGTGTGACCCTGGACGATCAACTGACGTTCTCGGCAAACATCGCATCAGTGACAAGGTCCTGCAGATTCCTCCTCTACAACATCAGGAGGATTCGCCCCTTCCTCACGGAGAAGGCAGCCCAGGTGCTCATCCAGGCTCTCGTCATCTCCCGCCTGGACTACTGCAACTCCCTCCTTGCTGGTGCTCCGGCATCTGCCATCAGACCTCTGGAGCTTGTTCAGAAAGCTGCGGCTCGTCTGGTGTTCAACCGCCCCAAGTTCTCCCACACAACCATCCTTCTCCGTTCTCTACACTGGCTCCCCGTAGCGGCTCGCATCCAGTTCAAAACCCTGGTGCTAGCCTATAGGGCAGTGAAAGGAACAGCTCCTTCTTACCTCCGGGCTATGGTCGATGCCTACACCCCTGCCCGACCACTTCGGTCTGCCACCTCGGGCGACTGATTGCCTCGTCACTCAAGGGTCCTTCTGGCCGATCCACACGGTCACGACTCTTTTCTGTTCTGGCCCCACAGTGGTGGAATGAATTTCCCACAGATGTTAGGACAGCAGAGTCACTGCCCATATTTCGCCGCAGGCTGAAAACCCACCTCTTCAGGAAACACTACCCTTCCTCTCTGCCTGACCTACTTGTTGTTAATTAGTTGTACGAACGCTTGTTTTCTATTGCTGTATTGTTTATTGGATCTTGTTTAGTCGATACTTATTTGTTTTAGCTCATGCTCATTTGATTTAGCTATTTTGTCTCATCTGTTTAAGGAAATAGGTAGCTGATATATTGCACTTTTACCTTAGCGCTAGGTATACTCTTGGTTGCTTGTTTTTGCAGAAAATGCACTAAAGACTTCTGGTGATTAGTAGTTTTCGTTCCCTACCTATGTTGAATACACTTATTGTAAGTCGCTTTGGATAAAAGCGTCTGCTAAATGACTGTAATGTAATGTAATGTAATGTAATTGCAACAACCACCGATCTTGTGAAAAAATGTAAACCAAATATAAGAAACTTTCCGTGATTCAGCCTATAATCATATGCCCAATAGAGGGATATGAGGTTGTCATCTGCTATTTGGACCCTTTAAGACAAAAATAAGTAAATAAAATAATGTGGGGGAAATGGGGGAACTTAATCAGTTGTTTAGGCATAGTTTGCAATAAAACACGTGCAAGCTTTTACAACATTTATCAACGGTACAACGGCTGTTGATAATCACACCAGCGCATCAGCTAAACATGGAATATTTCAATATTTGAATGAATTAAGTAAATGTATAAGTACTACCAGGACTACCAGTATAGGGCTTAAGTGGTTCAGAAAATGCAGAAAGACGTGAGAACGACGTCCCAACCTATCAACATTGGTACAGTACATCACCCTCTGACCATTGGAAACCACAATGCAAACATCCACGGACCTCCATTCCTATTCCACAAAGATATTATTCTGTTAACTTATCGTATAAGCTGTATCGTATAATAATCGTTCACTGCACTTGCACACAAAAGTGCCACCACTCAGATGAGTGTATGAACATTGTTATATGGCTGTGGCACATTACCCTTCATTTAAAGGACACGCTTTTATGTTAGGATGGAGGTGCCAAACAGCACAGAACAGAGCTTAATAGACTCTCCCTTGAACATCCTTTTAAATATTGCAGATAGACAGGGATCTGATTGAGAAAAGAGAGGCAAGCTGGTTCTATGGATCCCCAGTTGTAACCTCACACTAAATCAAAGTAACATGAGACAGGCTTTGAACTTCACAAGGCCGCCATCGGTACGACCTTGAGGAGCAGGTTTGAAATGTCCTATTCTTATTGAATATGCAACAGAGACAGCCACTCTTTGTAGGCCAATCAATGTTTGTCCTCTGCTGCCGGTGATGAGAAAACGGTCCGGTATGTAGAACTGACAGGTTCAAGTCAAGGAAAGGGTCAAATAGATTTAAGTAATGGGAGATTGGTTATGGGGGGGGGGGGGGGGGAGAAACAGCGATATTGTGCTGGTTGGGATGAGAGGCTCTGCTACTGCAGTCCATGTCATCTTCAACAAGATCATCCCAAAGGATCCCAAAGGATTATGTACCAAAACAAAAGTGTGAAATTTAATTAAAACACAGCCAATCTCACAAATTCAGTTTACTTCATGTGTTCGAATAAAACCACTGAATCTGGTTATTAGAAAAGAAAAAAACGGAAATAATCTCCCAAATTGGCCAGTGAGCGTATCCCAAACACTACTCCAACTTTAAAAGTCCATACGTATCCAATTCCATAGGGTTTCTGAACCTTCTTCTTGTTCAACTGTGATTGCCCTCCAGGCTATCACAGTTTCCTATCGCAAAGACGCTCTGCCGCTCTTCAGTTTGTTTGTTTTTAACATAAATTGCCATTGATGACCAATTAATGTGAATGTGAATATAGTGAAGTGATGAAATTAGACACTAAAATAGCACAATGATTATGTAAACATTGACCGTATAGGCTCACAGTAGTGAGGCATACACTGCTAGAGCAGCCAGCAGGTAATGCAATACAACACATCTCGATGAGAGAACACATCTCCACACAACACCAGTCAACAGTAGTATGACTCGCCTTCATACTGAGGACCAATGTGACTTAAAGTTTTGTATAGGCTACACATTGACACAAGAATTGAACCGGTTCGGCTGACTCTGCTAGTTTGAAGTTATATGGTTCCTACACAGCCACAGTGCCACTAAGATATCTCAAACATTCAAATAAGTCAACTACTTTATTTCAAGAAAGAAGACGCTTTTGAGCATGATGTCATGATAAAATATGAATATGTTAGTCTGAATCTGTGTCTAAGACAGTATGAAGACACATTCCAAGGCGGTTAATGGAATGCTAATGATTTATTTTACACCCAAACAGCAAATAAGATGTGCCATAATAACCAACCGGAGATGAGATAATCACTTCCTCTTAATGAGCCGAGTTATGACTTAATTTACTATCGAGGGAAAAGAAACCCACGCGTTGCGACAATCTCCAACCTTGTTAAGTTCCAGATTGGAAGTGGTGATGTTCTGTCTTGTATAACTGATGGGTCTCTCTCTCTCTCATCATAATGTACACATCTTTTGTGCATCTCTACCGTGGGCATCTTGGATTTGTCATGTACAGCATTTCCTTTAATGATAAATCAATATTTGACTGCTTGCATAACAGTCCCACTAATAACCCTTTTTTAATACAAGCTGTAAGACGGATCTCTCTAGCTATCTCTCTCTTTCCCTCTTTCGCTCTCTATTTTACTCTGACTTTCTCCTGCTATCTTTTACTTTTGATCACCCACCCCATCTCTCTTTCAATAACACGCTCTCTTTCTGTCTGCCTTTCACTTACTGTACACCCCCCCAACCCCACCCATTTACTAGCTGCCCTCTTGACTCGTATACGGGGCTAACAGAAGACATTTTCGTAACAATTACCTTAGTTTTAATGAGGCCCCTATGGCCTTAATGTGAGGAGCCTGAGGGGCCCACCCTACCTCTAGAACACTGGACCTATCTGTAGCAGTGGCATAGCCAGAACGCTAGCCGAGGCTGGGCCCCGGGAGTTGCGGGTGGGCACACATGCACGCGCTCGCAGCGCCTGTGCACGTGCGGCCGGACTGTGCGCGCGCAGCGAACATTTGCGGTTATCAGTGGTTTTAGACACTTTTTTCGCAGGTTTGTGACGGATTTCGGATACCTATATATATACACCGTTATCAAAATGGCTGAATATGATATAGAAAATAAATTATATTTTTTTCATTTTTATTTTAATTTTTTTTAATTTTTTGGGGTGGGCAGAAAAACCAAATGGGTGGGCCCAGGCCTACCTATGCCCACCCGTGGCTACGCCCCTGATCTGTAGAATGGAACACCATGGACACACCATCTGTATGTGTGGTTTACTGGATACAAGAGGCATAGTAGTGTACTGTATGTGGCAATATGGTGACAGAATGAGCTCAGGACTAGAAAAGCAGTGTTGCATGGACTCTGGAGGAAGGGATCATGTAAAACTGATATTCAAGCAGAAAAGCTCTTGCTCTTAAAATGTGTAGTTACATCATGCAGCATTTGGTGAGAAATAAACATTGTTACTCGACTTGTAAAATCTTTGCAAAACCCGTCAGTTTTTACTTGGTGCTGTGAGAGCATAGACTGTAAAATGAATGGACAAAGCCAGCCCCATTGGTTTCTACAGACCGTTTTGAAGCCACCTTTTCGGCAAATGGAAATCCACCATCTTTGAACTTCCGGTCCCACAATGACATCGGAAAAGACTGGTATTGGCTGCAACCGCAGCGTGTCGAAGTGTCACTTAAACAGCTCCACCGTGCGCTCATCAAAGCCATCTGCGCAGCCATCAGCTGGGTGAAGGTGTAAAAGCAATTTCTCTTGCCCCGGGGACCTGAAAACATACCCTTAACCTTATTATAACAGCCTGTGTAAAGTAATCATCCATGCAGTTAAGATAAAAAGTGGGGAAGATTGCTCTGTTGCTGATCAAAATGCTACTGTATAAGGCATTAGAGCCTCACTAAAGAGCTTTACTTAAAAGCCTGCACCTTGCGTCAGTCCTACATTATCATATCCTTACTGCTGGTGCAAGAGTTGCATCTGAGAGTCAAAAATCTTGATTCATGAAAAACACTTTGATGAACAATTCCCCATTTGACTGCTCTTTGCATCGCTGCACCTTTTCCTCACCTCAGAGAGGAACTCTTCGGAAAATAAGAGTTACACTACGCACAAACTATTAGTTCTATGAATTCTGGATAACTGCCAGGTGTGGGGCTTTTAGAACAGGATGCTTCCAGTTCCAACTCACGCTAATACCTCTGAGGTAAAGACAGACACTGCCTTTCCCACTTTACCTTTATAGCCTCACATGTTCCATTATATTTCTCACGATTTAATTATTTTCCGTTTACCATATGCATTCTTATCATATTACTTATTTCATGCTGCAGCATATTCACTATTCCCATATGTTTACTATTGCAATATACAGTATTCACCATGACCTTTGTAACAGATCTCCATTACATTTTCTTACCAACATTCATTTCATATTCATATCATTTTTACAAACAACACAGATACAATTGTTTGTTTGAAACATAACCACTTTATTCATCTCCACAGTTTAAAGCTTGTGATCATCATCACTAATCAAACACACATACTTGCCATGTCCTCTTCCTGGTTTGAGGATCAGGAAAGAGTACCACGTGACCACAGTGCTCCTTATATAGAGGGGTATGGTAATTGGGGCATACCATTTGACCGGGGAGTGTGGGATTTTTCTGTGTAAGATATATTCTAGAGGAAAAGAGTTGTGTTGCTAAAACATGTTTAATACTTACCTTTTGGATGATAATGATTTCTGTAAAGTTTGTAAAGGGAAATGTTTTCTTTGTTGATTTCACTAGTACTGTAGGTGAATGTGTTGAGGTAACCTGTCCTTTAAGACAGTTGGTTGAGGCCACTAGGTAGAGGCCATGCAGGTAGATTATATGAGTCAGTCTTGTCTCGCAGGCACAGGAGAGTGGAGTCGTGGGCACAATGCTGAGAAGCTCTGCCCTTTAACTCAGTCTGTTGAAAACTTTGGTTTGGTTTGTCTACCTAGCCCTCATCAGAAATAACTATTTTACAAACTCTGGTGGTCATCCTGAACTCAGTCCAATCAACTTTATTTATAGACCACTTGTAAAACAACAGCGTTGAACCAAAGTTCAGTACAACACTCAGTAACAAAATACTAAAACGATACAAAGAATGAAACAAAAAAGGGGAAAAACGTAAAAGATGAAACGCATTAAAAAAACCACGGCAAAGGGGCACGGTGGCGCAGTCGGTAGCGCTGTCGCCTCACAGCTAGAAGGTCCTCGGTTCGATTCCCGCCGGGGACGCTGTGGGCACTGGGGGCGTGTCTTCTCCTCCGTGTCATCAGCGCCCTGTGTCTCCTAGGGTAGTTAATACCCTCACAAAAACATGTAGTAATCCTGGTCACTATACTGCCTCCCCCTGGTCAGCCGGGGCGCCTGATGGGGGGAAAGGAACTGGTTGGAATAACGTGTTCCTTCCACGCGCTACGTCCTACCAGGGAAACCGCCCCTTGCCGGGTGACAAGAAGGTCAGTTGGCTCTCATGCATTGAAGGAGGCATGAGCTCGGCCCTGGCCTCCCTAGGCTGGTGGGGGGAGTGTAGTGCCCAGGATCACTTAGCAATTGGCACCGGGTGAAAAAAGTGTTACAAAATCAAGGGATAAAAATGATAAGTTAAAAATAAAAAAACGACGGCAAAAAAACACAGTAAAGACACATTGCCTATCAAAAACATCAACTCTCAGTCTGGAGTAGAAGTCTGGAGTAGAAGTGGTTTGTGTAAAAATGTGTGAGTGCTCTGAACACCTCCATATGGTTTCCTAGCCTGGGAGGAATCCTCCTCCAAATCCTCCTCCAAGGTTTGAGGGCTGTTGAGGCAGTGCTGGCACATCCTGACCCTCCTGTTTCTGTGCCACTTGGGGTCCTAGCGGAGAACATTTGCGACCATATGATTAAATGAAAAAAGTATGTTTCCAGGCATCGCTTTGACCTAAATCGTTAAAACAGCAGCTAAGCAGGCATTAATTACAATATTCAGAATTGATTCATGGTTAGTCCGGTTCAGTTTTTCCCATTAAAGTGCACTTTTCTATGTTCTAAAAATGTCATTAGTTCTATATATTAAAACCATCCATTAACATATTGATTTATTTCCTAATTTGAAATGTTACTTGCTCTTATACAGTAACTGTGTGTGCTTTTTCACATGGAAATGACTAATGATGAATCAATATGCTCTATATCTTTAATATATCCTGTAAATAGACTTTCATGAAGGCATGCACTCTTGCATGCCTTCATGAAACAGCTCAGAATAAGAAATACTGTAAGAAAAATGTAATACATCCTGACCCTGGATATTACAGTTCTGAACCAGTGAATGCTCGCTCCATCTCGTGTGTGTGTGTGTGTGTGTGTGTGTGTGTGTGTGTGTGTGTGTGTGTGTGTGTGTGTGTGTGTGTGTGTGTGTGTGTGTGTGTGTGTGTGTGTGTGTGTGTGTGTGTGTGTGTGTGTGTGTGTGTGTGTGTGTGTGTGTGTGTGTGCGTGCACACACGTACTTATCTCTCATTCCCGCTGGCTTAAACAGGTATGTTTGTTCACAGCTGTACAGTTTCTTAACTCTATCATTAACCATGGTTCGATATCACCCCCCATGCCTTAACCTGTATCCACTCACCATTAATCTACCTGGAAACATAGGGTCTGGGGTGGCCTTAAGGATCTGGAGGCCCGTTTCAAGAGCTAATGTGGTGGCCCCAAAACACTAGATCTAGAAGCTCACAACACCTTGCTTCTGTGGTGCGTTGTGAGCTTATAGATCAACTATTTTCGGCACACGACTATTAGGCATAACCCGTTGACACCCAGGAAGATCTTCTCTTCAATAATGAGTCCCTCTGGATCGAATACGTTTGCACTTGACGGACAAAAAGAATAAAAGAAGAAAGGCTAAACTGTGGGGGCAAAAAATAGGAGAAGCCGAACATAGATAATTAGATATTTCTGCCAAGATGAACTTGGGGCAATACTGTGGATAGCAGTCAATTATTACAAGCAGAAGTACCAATTCTAGATTGATTCATCTACTCTACTGTATGTTGCAGCTGCAAGGGTAGATGTACATATCATGTTCATAAATGTTTGTATGCTATGTGTAACTATAGATACGTCGTTGTCTCTTTTTTTTATTGCTTATTTTTTCGAAGAAAAATCGGACTCCGCAACGCTCGGCACGGCGACTTGCTCGCATGAGCTCGCTCCGCGGTGCCTCTCGTGGCTCAAGTCCGCTTCTGACGGCGCGCCTTCGGCGTGATTCGATCGCAGGAGGTTGGGGCTTAACATCTCATGATTAGCGAGGCACGCCGCCAAGGCAGGTGCTGGAATGGGGTTTCATGCTGTATTTCAATGTGATGAATGAATCACCCAAAGGAATGGCTGATAACGGGCCGCACATGCGTCAACATTGAATCACCGAAAGAAAAGGCTGATAAGACCCAAATAGACACAACCAGTTGCAACATTCGCACAAAAACGAATTTCATCCACTGTTTTAACACCTGTAAACCTGTGAAATCACTCTCAAAGTGGGCCCTTTGAGGACCACTGCTATACCGTACAAGGCCGGGCTTTTGTACGGTGTAGCAGTGGTCCTAGGTATATTTCCTTGAATAGAGCCACCTAAGAATTAATAGCACAGTTCAAGCTCCTTCCTTAAGCTAATGACTAGAATTATACTTGTTTCAGGTTTCATGTTTTTGCCTCAAATATATTATGAATAAATATTGTGTAATTTTTTTTTGTGCAGCACAAAAAACATGTATCATTTGAAATAAAGCACAAATTGTGCTTTATTTTAAGTAATAGTTTTCTTTGTATTTTATTACCCTTAGTCATAGTGAAATGAAAATGAAAATAAAGTATAATTTCTTTATTTTGTATCATTAATGATCATTATGTATCATTACATTATGCTTTAAGAAGCTCATTTCAAGCTCTCTGCTAAGCTTGACATACCTGCTTAATCATATGACCATGGTGATGATAATTGATAATGATATAAATAAATATAGGTTAAGCTTATATACAATTAAACACAGACATGTTATGTCTAAAAAGAAACCAAAGCGGGTTGTAGCACAGGGCACCACTAAGGGTTAATCCGCCCCTGGTGAAAGCTATTACATACAGTACACGCACTACAAACTAAGTCTCAAAAAGGTTTGAATCAAGACATTTTCTGTGAGAGCTCCCCCTTAATTATTATTATTTCTATTATCATTTTTCTCTGAAGAGGTAACTTGAAAAGAGCCCTATACTCAGAACAATGTAAATGTATAGGTTACTGTCTGGTTGTCAGCAGCATTCTGCACAAAGCTGCAATGTGTAATAATAAGTGGTCAAACGCTGACACCTAGCGGTCTTTTCAGTCATTGCCTACAAATGGATGCAGGTAGAGAATTCAGGAGTACTTACTATTTTGAAAAACATTTTAAAATAATTCAAATAGCCAATCTACAAGCTCACAACGTTTCGATTAACAATGTTTTTCTTTGTATATAGTAAAAAATTGCTAATACGTTTAGGGATAAGGGGTAAGGCGGCGTCCAAGATAGGGCCCTATAGCTATAAAGCCCTGTATTTCTTTTTTTTTAAACATTTTAACAACACCAATCTTGTATGGGGGAAAAAGTTTTAGGCCCACCGCTGTAGATGGGTCTAAAACTGCATGTGACACCTGGACCTCTGGACACAGAAGTGTCACATGGACGGACCACACCAGAAATGTGGGGACCTGCCACGGGTCACCGACAAAGTCAGAGAGAGAAGGATGAGGCTGGCAGGGCATGCGTCAGGCACCCGGAAACTGACACTATGGGGGCCAACCCAGGGCAAAGCCAGGAAAGGCAAGAAGCGCACCACCTAAGTTGATGTACTGCGGCGCGACAGCTTAACTAACAACACTGTAGAGCTCAACACCCTGATGTTAGATAGGAGAGTGTGGAGCAGCGATTCAGGAGTCCCGAGTTGGTGTTGGTGTTCTCTCGCATTGCATCACATTATTATTATATATTATAATAGTATATTAATGCGTCACATGAAAATAATATTATTTGTTCATTCTTTTTTTTAAAGGAACGGATTGGAACATACAAGGTTATCATTGAACATCTGCAAATTGCAAGATCAGAGTAAATGTGGTTAAAGCTTTCATGACATTCACTTTTACACCACATTCAAAGTCTTTGTCCTGGTCCTTCAAAAGTGTACAAAAAGTTTTAAGTGAAAATTCCATTCCAGTGATCAATGGCAGGTGTTTTTCTCTCACATTTCTAAAGCCTTTTCAACTGCAATGAAAAAAGAAATCTTTGCCTGCGGGTGTCGCTGGTGAGGGATTTTGCCTGTCAATCATCGCCTTTGCTCCGCCCCCCCCAAAGGAAAGGATAGGGGAGGGGAGGGGCGAGGAGGAGAGTGGGCGGGATTAATCGACTGTGACCTCACTGTCGAAGGGCCAAGCTCAGATTACTTTTCAGCCTAATTATTCAGAAAACCCCAGACCCCAGAAAATCCACTGAATGTTCTAAGTTCAGGTTTTTTGGGTGTAATTGAGGTCATAAAACCCCAAATAAAACATTGAAAATAAAAAAAGTGAAAATGAATGTCATGATACCTTTAAACTCATAATGTTGACAAACGACAGGGTGAATGGTGTAGAATGACACATTCATTTATGTAAATATTAACATAATAATATGACATAATAATTTGAAGTAGGTTTTACTAGTTAGGTATTTATCCAGATCAAATTACAAGTATAACATCAAAGCTAACAGGAGCATCAGCAACCAACCACATCCTGTGTTACTGTTCTATTTCAGAAACACACGAACGGACGCCTTGATGACACTTTCCTGTCTGTGTGTGTGTGTGTGTGTGTGTGTGTGTGTGTGTGTGTGTGTGTGTGTGTGTGTGTGTGTGTGTGTGTGTGTGTGTGTGTGTGTGTGTGTGTGTGTGTGTGGTTCAGTGGTGTTTCTAGATCAGTGGTTCTCAAAGTGAGGTCCGGGGTCTTTGAGAGGGTTCCATAAAACATAAAAATCAGATTAACAACTTAACCCGATATACATTGGCTGTTTGAAAATAGCAGATCTACAAGCTGACAACGACGCCAAGCGTTGTCAGCTTGTAGATCTGCTATTTTCCCAGAATGTTCAGCTATTATGACATGGTCAGAATATGGACGGTAGGGTTCTATTAATCCACTTAGTACTTAGTTGACCGGCATCCCTCAGGGCTCTGTACTAGGTATAGAGATTTCCCTCTACACCAGCAATTCTGTCTGTAAACAGCTAATCTCGGACACCGTTTGACCGATCGGCATGAAACATTGCACACACACTCCCAGTAGGCCAAGGAACAACCTCTGCCCTACACTTTTCAAATTGGCCCGTTATAGCGCCATCATGAGGCAGATTTTTGCAACAAATTATTTTGCTGCAACTCCTATAGATTCTATCCAAACATCACGCAAATCGGTACACCTTATCTCTGTAGTCACAATGTTGTAACAATCTGCCTTTAACTTTGAAAGGATAACCGTTAACTAATAGGAAAATGATGCTTTATATATAGAATTCACAAAATCAATAATTGACAAATCAAATGGTAAATAAAGTTCTGTCGCTTTCCCTAACAAATAAAAGAAATAAACGAACACATCAACAATCAATATTTCTTTCAGAAACCCCTCCCAACCCAAACAATTTCCAATGTCCTTTATAACTCCTTAGATCACAATGTCAAACGTAAACAATAAACAATTACACAATGTCAGGCAGAACGCTACCACAGACATACACTTTAAATAACAAACAGTCCCGTGTTAATGTCCGAAAGTCCCCTTCTTTCCGTGCTCCCGAGAAAGTCTTGTTCATTAGTTCCAAACGAAACGAAAACAATCTTCCGCACAAAACGATCCAAAAGCTCTGATTTATCTCACCCGCCATGGTTCCATCAGAATCCTCTCACTGGCGTTTCATTCATAAATCCAGCACTTCCAGCACAGTGTAGTGACATGGTCATTCAATCCGTTCTCCGGTCACTTCTTAGTTCTTGGCTGCAGTCTACTTTTTTTCACTTAAACCGTAACACTGGGGCCTGGGAAATCTCCCTTCTCTCCTCACCTGTAGCTTCTGGTTCACAGGTTTGTTTGTTCCCGCCTCCCCCCTGTACCACACCCTGTATTAGTAAAGTAGCGTGGCATCAATCAATCAATCAGCCACAGTAATCAGACCCATTTTTTAGTCACTTCATATTTTCCAACATGTTACATATATACATCAAATACAATAACATGCATATGTCAAGCAGAATAAAATAATGTGCATTTGTCACAATGTGATCAAGACGGATCTGTCATATTTTTCATATTCCATTCTGATTGTCTTTTACATTTTGCGGTTCGGGCCTGTTTAGCACAAATCATGAACGCAGCTTCCAATTGGCGTAAAACTTTGTTCTTACTCTCCCAGAAGCCCAGGAAGATCTGGCACCCCAAATGTTTCAAATCAACCTCATGGTGGCGCTATAACAGGTCGCAACAGAGCCCTGTTTCTGCAGAGCACATATCTCTGCTTGGCCAGGTGTAGACCAGACCTCTGGTGACAGAGAGGACCAAGTCATGTCCCCCTGTCTGTGTCCAGGTCAATGTCCACATGCATGGAAGTCAACCAAAGTAACCCAACATGTGATGAAACCAACCACACTGTGTACGTTGTACTTTTTTAAAAACTCAGATCGTCTATTTTCGGCATACAGCTAAGTACAGTATAAATATTTTTTTGTGGACTAAAATCTCATGATATTTAGTCAACTAAAACTAGACTAAAAGGTAAACATTTCAGATGACTAAAATATGACTAAAATATGATTTATTCAAAAGACAATGACTAAGACTAAATCAAAATCTCCTGTGAAAATGTATGATGTGTGCGTACGTACGTGCGTGTGTGTGTGTGTGTGTGTGTGTGTGTGTGTGTGTGTGTGTGTGTGTGTGTGTGTGTGTGTGTGTGTGTGCGTGCGTGTGTGTGTAAATGCTGAAGAATTTAAGCAAACCTCATACATTTCTTTTGTAGGTTGTACAATTTAGACATTCAGCAGACACTCTTATCCAGAACATCCTGCTAGTGCTAAATTACAGTAAATGTCTCTCCAGGGTAAATGTTCATGTACGTAAAGTGAAAATAAAATAGGAACCATGATTGCAGGCAGACATCGCAGCTTGTGTGTGTGTGTGTGTGTGTGTGTGTGTGTGTGTGTGTGTGTGTGTGTGTGTGTGTGTGTGTGTGTGTGTGTGTGTGTGTGTGTGTGTGTGTGTGTGTGTATGTGTGTGTGTGTGTGTGAACAACAACTTGCCACATCCTGTGTCACGTTCTATTTTAGAATCAACACAGCGTCACACGTCGATGAGAGCTTCCTGTTAGACTGACTGTCTAGACTGAGTTAAGACCTGCGTCACAAACAAGCCACTCGCTAATGAAGAGAGCAGGACATTTAAGCTGTTAAAAACATAAAAGACATCCCATCACATCCAGTAAACAGTGAGTGGATTCCAGTGAGTGGATTCCAGTGAGTGGATTCCAGTGAGTGGATTCCAGTGAGTGGATTCCAGTGAGTGGATTCCAGTGAGTGGATTCCAGTGAGTGGATTCCAGTGAACAGTGAGTGGATTCCAGCATCACATACAGTGAACAGTGCTGACCATCTGGAGACACAATGGACCCAACAATTCTGCTCTTCATTCTGCTCTGGACTGCAGGTACCATGCTGTTTTAATTAGTGGTGAAAGGTTACTAAGTACATTTAAGTACTGTACTTGTAATATGTTATAAAAACAAAAACAGGCAGAACTGTGGCAAATTTCTAAAGTAATATTCAGATAAATCTTTGAGGCATGCAAACCAGGATTACTTTTATTTAGCGTCCATGCAGTTAAGTTGGAATCTCTGATGGGAATGATTTCATTCTGAATGAATAAAAGTGTATATCTACCTTGCTTTCTTTGGTGTGAACTGTGAAGAATGATCTTTCAAAGGTTATATCCTCCAAAAATAAATATTCTTAAACTAGGAATATGATAGTTTGATGAGCCTTATATGAGCCTAATTGTGTATTTGGTGTCAGGGAGCGCTGTGCGTCACATCGTCCAACAAACACATCTCAGTCATTCAGGCCGTTCACAAACTGTAGACTAACTAACGTAATAATGTGATGGAACTAATGGAACGATTACTTGTCTCCTCTCCTCAATTCACTGGTAAATATCGCTGTGAGATAGTTGTGAGCTATTAACGTGTAATGAAAACCACAAGAAAGACACTGTGGGCTCCAGTTGCAGAATTCTTTATTGCACCTGAGTGCTGCTGTGACATTTCGGCTTTTGCTCTTCCTTAGACAGAAATTCCGAAACGTCACAGCAACACTCATGTGCAATAAATAATTCTGCAACTGAAGCCCACAGTGTGTGAGCCTTCTCTTTTGGTTTTCATGTAATTTTTTTTTGCTCAGCAACTGCCCAACTTCGGTTGTGGATGTGCATGTCTTTCCTCCTTACTATTAACGTAATGAGCCCGAACCCTGCCGTGCCCGACATATTCAGGCAAGACTCGAGCCCCATTGCGTCCATGTATCTGGACATTGACCTGGAGACAGACAGGGGGACATGACTTGGTCCTCTCTGTTAACAGAGGACTGTCTTCTTCGGGATTTATCTTGCCTTTATTATCCTCCTATAATTTGACAAAGCTCTGGTGGTGAGCCCAAAATTGTTCTGCCCGGTTCTCCTCCTCCTTATCATGTGCACAGAACTGCGAAGCCCGTTCTTATTTTTTTCCCCCAACTGTCAGCTGTTTATTTGCGTTTTTATGTAAAAAGAATGTCGCCATGGTTACGGCTGCCCAGCTGTGGGATGGCCTCGTGAGCTATGGGATGAATGGCTCCCGGGTTGCCAGATCATGTGCGCATATCCCCCCACGGATGCGTCGACCGGGTATGGACTAGTTCGTATTGAACCAGGGGTCTACAACGTTTTTCAGGCCAAGGACCCCTTAGCTGAGAGAGAGAGAGAGAGAGAGAGAGAGAGAGAGAGAGAGAGAGAGAGAGAGAGATGAAGCAGGGCCCCCCACTACATATTGTATAACATTATTTCAGTTAGACACTTTCGTCAGGAATAACCATTTATTGCAATGCTATTGCATTCAGTTTGGCAGTGTGACTCTGTGACACCGAATCAGAGATCACAAACCCACCAGAAGCAGAGCCAGATACATAGTTATGCATCAACATCGAACCCTTCAAGGGCATAAGTTAATATACAGATTAACATACAATCCACAGAACATACAATCCACAGAAACATTTACATATTGAGCCCTTTAAAGACATGTGTATCTTAAGCCCTTTAAGATGATACAGATATAACATCATACCATCCACAGAATCATACATTTACTTAGATGGCAGAAGAGGAGGCTGGGGAGGTGGAGGGAGTTTGATAACAGACAGCTGCAGGAACAGCTGTGACCAATGCTGAACATGAAGAGTGAACAGTGTTCTGCTTAAAAAGATCGCCTAAGTGAACCATTAGATTGAGGGCGTATGTGTTAGCTTGTTAGCAAATGGGAATGACAGGAGCTGAGTGAGGTTGAACGTGGAAAGCATAGATATAGAAACCTAGATACCTCATTGGCCGCTGCAGTTCGTTGGAGCGACCTGTATCGCGGCCGCCATATTAGAGGGGGCACGCTGCCACTCAAAGTGACTACTGGCCAATCACAGCGCATTGACTACTGGCCAATCACAGCCCTTAAAGGGTTAAGGGCCGGGTTACGAAAAGACCCGCCCCCACCTGCCACTGATTGGCCTACCGAACGCCCCCTTTTGTGACGCACGCGGAAGCTTGCCCCTCCAATATGGCGCCCGAGATACAGACGCCTCAAAGCCGGAGGAGGCGTCTACCTTTATATGTCCGTTTATATGTATGTATATATTAACTTGTTAGCAAATGAGAATGGGGGGAGAAGTGTGAGGCTGAGTGTGTACACCTCCTGCCTGCCGTGCCTACTTGAACTATTGCCGCGCTCGATGTTGCAGATTAAAGTTTTTCATAGATTTCATAGATGGCTTCATAGACTTGTTTAACAGCACAGCATCATCAGTGTTGTGAAAATGTATATTCTTTGTTTATTTGTGTACACATTATCTTCTCTATTATGTTGGATTCATGTTAATGTGTATTTTCAGACATTTTAAGTTACACTTTGTAAACTTGATCTTAGGCTCACACACACAGTCTTTCTTGTGTTACTAAACTATACTTCTTAAAACTGTAAACAAACTGTAAAGTCCACCTGAATAATTTCTGACATGGTACCAACCTTGTATTCAAATTCTATTGAAGTGGAAAAAGCGGAACTCCAAAAAGAAGGATGCAAGAATGGTTCAGATAAATATTCGTATTTATTTTGAACGCTTGACGCGTTTCGGCCTCAGCCTTCCTCAGAGCAGATTTTAAAAAGTGACAATGGGGGTGTAGGCCCCTCTTTTAAGCATACACATCATCATCCCCACCTGTGTAGGGGGGAAGTCGTAGCTTGGCAATCAGTTAATCAGTTACACCATATCACAATCAAAATCAATACAGCAGTTCACAATATCGGTACACAACATCACAGATCATGAAGAAATCACAGACACTATTTTCCTTTTTTAGACATCACAGAGTATAATACATCATGGTTGAATCTAAAACGGCACATCTAAAATCTAAAGCGGCACAGAATGACCACATCAAAACACATAAGAACGACTTTTGAGTGTTTTTTTTCTTTCAAAAGGAGACTTTTTTTTCAAGAAAGTTTTTATTTTATTTTAATTTTCTTTCTTTTTTTAGGTTGTTTGTATGTCATTCTCTAAAAAGATTATTTTATACACCCTTTAATAATAAAGCAACTATAAAAAAAAAATGTTAACCCCCCAAAAAAAATCCTTCCCCTTTTTAAAAAAATGTCACCCCCTAAAAAAATATTTTTAGGGGGTGACAACATATGAATTTTTTCCCCATACCACAAAACATAAACCGCCAGCTTTTAAAAATAAAGTGACCCTTTAAATTTGTTTATCTACCCTTAAAACAATCTACCTAGTAATGTCCCTTAATTCAGGGGCTCTGTAGTTATGACCCCAGGGTCATATGTATATTATTTCCTGTGTGGTGTTGCCCTGTGTATGTTTCTTCCCTTATATTTGAAATCTGAACGTTTATGTAGATGTATGGGACGTAAATCAGATCGTTATTTACTCACACACGGTGAACAGAAGTGATTCGGTCACGTAGGTATACCTACTGGATCTTCTTTCTACACAAAATAGTTAAATTAACACAAAGTTGATCTTTTTTATTAAAAAACGTTCCGTACTGGGTTTCCTGATGAGATATATTGTCAGAATCAGCTTGTTTGCATTCGTTTATGTGCTAAAATAGTGACTTTGAGAGCTTCTTTCCAGTTACGTCAATGAGAGCCTATTTTTTATTTCTTCATTTGCTATTTAACTGCACAACGGAACGAAAAAGTCATAAGTTGGACTAGTTAGATCATAACAAGGTAAGAAAACAAGCCTTTAAATCACTTTTTAAAATCTGCTCTGAGGAAGGTTCTGAGGCCGAAACGCATCAAGCGTGCACAATACGAATTTTTATCTGAGCCAGTCTTGCATCCTTCATTTTGGAGTGCCGCTTTTTCCACTATGGTGGTATTTGAACCTAGTTATATTTATAGCCGAGTACCCACTGCCTAAACAAAAAGGCATCCAGAGGAAGTGCACCAGCTTTTTCTTTTCTTTTCTTAGAGACCTTGTATTGTTGTAATCTGTCTAAACATATAATTGTTTTTGTTAACAGGTGTGATGTGGACTGTGAGAGTGTCAGCTGTTCTGTTAGTTCTGTTAATAAACACTGTTACTGCAGCCAGCCCAGGTAAACTACCTCTAATGTCATTTATGATGTTTAATATTAATATTATAGATATGATGTTGTTCATAAACACTGTTACTGTTACTGCAGCCAGCCCAGGTAAACTACCCCTAATGTCCTTAATGTAAAATATGATACATAATTAATATAAATATTATCTGTTACGCCCCGGCCTAGGGGAACCGGGACACAACATATTGTTGTGGTACGTTAACAAGGAATAACTTTAGTGTCTACTGTACATCCAGGAGGAAGGAATATTCAGGACGAGGGATATCTTCTTTACTTGTCAGAATGGCAATAATTATTACACAGTTTTCAGTGCGCTCTAGCTCCGGTGCAGAGGGACGTAGGTCCACACCAAAGCCAGCGAGCGTCTCAATCACAATCAATGAAATACACAGAACCGAAAAACTAAATACCTGCCAGCCAGAGACATGTACCCGCCCCCACATACAAGTAATTCCAGTAGAAAGTGAGATTATGTCATGAATACAAGAGAATCACTTATGCTGTATCTCTCAGCCCCTTAGAATATTTCTTGTAGTTAGGGCGGTCTGTCTGTGGGAGGATCCAATAAAGTTGACATGGCTTATATAATAGAATTGTAGATTAGTAGGCAATAACTCCATTATTCACTTAAACTCCTCATGTTTAAGCCGAATTATATATTTATGGACTTGTATATAAATTCTATATATTTTTGCAAGACTTGTGCATTTAATTTGTCGGCAATACTTTGCTACGCTTTCTCCTTGGATCTATTTATTGCGGCCGTGTTTCCTTTCTTGCTTTATACATTTTACTTCCTCGTATGATTCCATGAGCTGCTGCAGTGCTGCTGTTCAGCCACAGAGAAGAACGCTGCTCTGGTTTTAGGCTCCATGATTGGTCAAGTTCAAGGATTCTGCTATCGACTTTCATGGTCTTTTACAGGAATACGTGAAGCCTGGCTTTACCATCCTGGCTCGACGCAGCCTGGCTTGACAAAGTCTAGCTCGACAAAGTCGCTCCTTTTCACCCTAGCTTGGCGTTCATGGAACGGAATAAACAGGCTGTACGGACCAGACTTTGTCAAACCTGGATTTGACTTAAATCCAGGCTTATTTAATTCTCCTTTTGTGTAATAGGCCCCTGGTTCTGTGTGAAAATAAATAAATAAATAAAAACTTGTCGTTGGCAGTGTGGGCAACGACAGAATTCGACGACGTGTGTGTGTGTGTGTGTGTGTGTGTGTGTGTGTGTGTGTGTGTGTGTGTGTGTGTGTGTGTGTGTGTGTACTATATGCTCATAACACTGTATAATTACATTTATAAGTACTCATAAACATGCATTGCATGCGTCATAAAAATAACCATAACACATAACATTTTACTGACATAACATCAAGTATAACTTGATGTTGGCTGTAACCATGACGACAGTCCCATCGGCTGAGCCGAACCCAAAATCTCCGTTGTTTACAGCAAAACGCAAATAAACATGTTAAATTGTGGAGAAGAGAAAAAGGGGCCTCCTCGTGTGCATAATGCTAATGATGTTATAGAAGTATTAATAATAATAATATTCCATTCGGGTGAAGTTTTAGATCATTTATTCGGAAGATTTCAGCAGAGCAAACAGCATACAGATCATGAGAAGCAGGCCTCCAGGCCTGCTCCAGCAGCCTCTCCTGCAGCCCCTCGGGGCACAACCTTCTCAAACACACATCTCACACAGTTCTTATAGTAGACCATTTACCAAAGATGCTATTCTAAATAGCCATATAAGGTATGTACTAAAGATAAGAGCGACACAAGCATAGGTGCACAAATACAAATAGCAATGACCATTCAGCTCAGCTGTTAGATTGACAGCTGTAGCTGAGTTAGAATTAGAACATTCATGTGAAGAGTGGTTGACTAAAGACCCCTGCTGTGAGTTTAAACCTTCTTAGTTCAGATAAAGTTAGATAGTACAGAAATGAAAGAAGAACAGGTTGGCATTCTCAAATATCCATTACAATGATCAATGGCCATGTGCAAGTGCAGAGCAATTGCTTAAGCCACTGAGGAGAACCAAGCAAGATTGACTGACTGACTGATGACTGAGTGATGACTGACTGACTGACTGACTGACTGAATGACTGACTGACTGACTGACTGACTGACTGACTGATGACTGAATGACATTCCTAAAATGATGATGTAGGTTGGTGTACAGTCCAAGTGTAATGTCATGATTCAGCATACTGTACATGGTGTACTGTCCAATTCTCTGTTACTGTATGATGACACTCCTGCATGTATGGAGGGAAGAATTATTTCATGCAACAGATTTTTATGTTTTTCCTCTCATTCAGTTTATTTTCCAGTGAGGCTGGTCGGTGGTCCAAACTCCTGTTCAGGCAGAGTGGAGGTGTATTATGGTGACAGTTGGGGGACAGTGTGTGATGATGACTGGGATATGAATGCTGCCCAGGTTGTGTGTAGACAGTTAAACTGTGGAAAAGCTCATTCAGCACCAGGTGGAGCACACTTCAGACAGGGTGAGGGAGACATCTGGTTGGATGAAATCAGATGTTCAGGCAGTGAATCACATCTTTCATACTGCAGCCATGGAGGGTTTGGACTCCACAACTGTAAGCACAATGAAGATGCTGGTGTTGTTTGTGAAGGTAAATAGGATTTTTTTTGCACTTTCAGCACTTACCTCTAAAGGTCTTTACAGGCGGGAAGCGGTGGACGCGGGGGTTACCGCTCTGATCAGCGGGGATTGTGTCGCGATCATTGTTGTTTTGTCCTCCTGCGTGGTGCGGGGAAAAATTAAAGCTGACCACAATCCAGCTCTTGGAGCTCACACAATGTTATCTTGTCTGACATTGTCCACAAAATTGTTCCATCTATGTTAACCAGACCATGTATAGAATGCATTATAAATCGTTATGGAAAATAGTAAAAAAAAATATATATATATGTATTTTAGGTGTTTTCCAAACACCCCAACCACAACAGACAGACTCAGACAAAGAGAGAGAGGAGCCTCCACTGACCACTAGTCCTAGAGCAAAATAAATGTATTTTGGAAAATGAAGACTATCTGATGTGTTTTGATATTTATGTTTGATCACAATTTAACAAATACATTTAAAATATATGTTAACTCTTTAACTGACAGAGTATATACAACTAAATAAGGCCCAGACTGCCAGCAATTTTTCGATTTTCTTACCTTTTCAAGTAGACACAGAATATTTATCTCCAGTATGATCGATTCCCTGATGGTTGCTAATCACGGAGGGTTTCACTGTGCTTCCGCAAAAAGAATTATGTCATCTCGACCGTTTGCTTGTTAAACGCCGTTAAAAATAGCATGTTTCGGCCAACACAGGAGCCGAGATACAGGATTTTGAAGTAATAAGTTAACCAGGAAGTAAATCTCCTGGGGCCTATTTCACGAAAGCAGAATTAGGGGTTAAGCCTGGATTTAATACATATCCTGGCTTAATTTAGCCAGGATTAGCGATTAATCGGTTTCATGAAAGCTGATCTTATCTTGCCAGATTAGTTTAGCCAGTGCATCCTGGATAAGTTTATCCATGACTCGATTTCACTAAAGAAAATTGACGCAATCCTACCTTTTAGCTGTGAAGTTAGCCTGGCAGGGAGCAGGCAAACAGCCAAGTTTACTTAATCCAGTGCCTTGTTCTTCAAGTTTTGTGAAATAGCTGTTATTCCAATGACTCCACTCGTAAACCAATGACTTTTTCCACAGTTAATTCAACACCTATGTTTGTATGGACTCATTTTAATGACCCTACATTCAAATAAAATGAAATAAATACAATAAGATATAATCAATGTAATTATATACTGAAATAATGTGTGAAGCTGAATCATAATTGTTTCTCTCTCTCTCTCTCTCTCTCTCTCTCTCTCTTTGACCTGCAGGATGCAGAGGTGGTCTGTAGGCAGCTTGGCTGTGGGAGTCCTTCAGTCCTCCAGGGGGCGCTCTATGGAGAAGTGAAGGCTCCTATGTGGACCAAAGAGTTACAGTGTGAAGGCAGTGAGTCTGTTCTCCTGGACTGTAGAACCTCAGACTCAACTAGAAACACCTGCTCACCTGACAAGACTGTTGGACTCACCTGCTCAGGTAAAACATACACTACACTTAAGGTTTGGTTTATTATTTTACAATCAAAGTAATATAACGTTTTTACAGTGTTTATTCTATTGTTTATGTACAGAGCCTGATGAAGTCATCAGGTTGGTGGGAGGAGCTAGTCACTGTACTGGTAGACTGGAGATGAAACACCAGAGAGAGTGGAGACCAACTGATATATATATCTTAAATCCATCCTGGTACATGAAGTCATCATCTGTAGTCTGTAGACAGCTGGACTGTGGCTTTGCTGTTTCAACACAAAGGAATTATGGTTTTACAGATCAACTTGTATGGAAGATTAAATCTCCCTGTGTTGGATCTGAATCTTCACTGAGGGATTGTGGAACAATGGAGTCTGGTACTTCCTCTCACAGTCTGGAGGTGATCTGTTCAGGTAACAAACAATGACTTCAACAATGACACTATCTGTCGTGTCTGTCTGCCTGTCTGTCTGTCTGTCTGTCTGTCTGTCTGTCTGTCTGTCTGTCTGTCTGTCTGTCTGTCTGTCTGTCTGTCTGTCTGTCTGTCTGTCCGTCCGTCCGGTTTTATTCCTGCTGAATGGTAAATGTAGACTGTCTAGAATGGTAAATGTAGACTGTCTGATGTGTTTTGATATTTATGTTTGATAATATTACAATTTAACAACTTAATTTAAAATGTATGTTAACTGTGTGTGTGTGTGTGTGTGTGTGTGTGTGTGTGTGTGTGTGTGTGTGTGTGTGTGTGCGTGTGCGTGTGCGTGTGCGTGCGTGCGTGCGTGCGTGCGTGCGTGCGTGCGTGCGTGCGTGCGTGCGTGCGTGCGTGCGTGCGTGCGTGCATGCGTGTATGTTTTGGGAATGCATCGATATTGTCAGTTATTAGTTGATTTCTACTTTAATTGAGCTGCATTGAAGATTTTCCTTTTTGTTTTTTAAAGAGAGGCTAGGATCCAATCTAGTATCAGTGTATCCAGAACATTTTAAACAGTTTTGAAAATACTCTGTCTGTCTGTCTGTCTTTCTGTTGCGTGCGCGAGCTTGTTTTGGGTCTGTATCAATATGATCATTTGTGACCTGATTATTACTTTAATTGAGATACATGTCTGTCTGTCTGTCTGTCTGTCTGTCTGTCTGTCTGTCTGTCTGTCTGTCCGTCCCCCCCCCCCCCCCTCTCTCTCTCTCTCTCTCTCTCTCTCTCTCTCTCTCTCTTTCTCCAGGGTCTGTGAGGTTGGTGAATGGGACTAGTGTGTGTTCAGGCAGAGTAGAGGTGAAGTTTAGTCAGTCGTGGGTCTCAGTGTGTGAAGGTGACTTTGACCTGCAGGATGCAGAGGTGGTCTGTAGGCAGCTTGGCTGTGGGAGTCCTTCAGTCCTCCAGGGGGCGCTCTATGGAGAAGTGAAGGCTCCAATGTGGACGAAAGAGTTCCAGTGTGAAGGCAGTGAGTCTGTTCTCCTGGACTGTAGAACCTCAGACTCAACTAGAAACACCTGCTCACCTGACAAGACTGTTGGACTCACCTGCTCAGGTAAAACATACACTACACTTAAGGTTTGGTTTATTATTTTACAATCAAAGTAATATAACTTTTTTATAGTGTTTATTCTATTGTTTATGTACAGAGCCTGATGATGTCATCAGGTTGGTGGGAGGAGCTAGACACTGTACTGGTAGACTGGAGATGAAACACCAGAGAGAGTGGAGACCAACGGATATCTTAAATCCATCCTGGAACATGAAGTCATCATCTGTAGTGTGTAGACAGCTGGACTGTGGCTTTGTTGTTTCAACACAAAGGAATTATGGTTTTACAGATCAACCTGTATGGAAGATTAAATCTTCCTGTGTTGGATCTGAATCTTCACTGAGGGATTGTAATGGAACAATGGAGTCTAGTACTTCCTCTCACCGTCTGGAGGTGATCTGTTCAGGTAACAAACAATGACTTCAACAATGACACTAATCTATACAGTCTAAAATGTCATCTATCTATCGTGTGTGTGTGTGTGTGTGTGTGTGTGTGTGTGTGTGTGTGTGTGTGTGTGTGTGTGTGTGTGTGTGTGTGTGTGTGTGTGTGTGTGTGTGTGTGTGTGTGTGTGTGTGTGTGTGTGCATGCGTGCGTGCGTGCTTGCGTGTATGTTTTGGGAATGCATCGATATTGTCAGTTATTAGTTGATTTTTACTTTAATTGAGCTGCATTGAGGATTTTCCTTTTTGTTTTTTAAAGAGAGGCTAGGATCCAATCTAGTATCAGTGTATCCAGAACATTTTAAACAGTTTTGAAAATACTCTGTCTGTCTGTCTGTCTTTCTGTTGCGTGCGCGAGCTTGTTTTGGGTCTGTATCAATATGATCATTTGTGACCTGATTATTACTTAAATTGAGATACATGTCTGTCTGTCTGTCTGTCTGTCTGTCTGTCTGTCTGTCTGTCTGTCTGTCTGTCTGTCTGTCTGTCTGTCTCTCTCTCAAAAGAGATCATTTCCGGTTCATTCCTTCTTCGCTGATGGAAAAAGTTGAGGAACCTGCGTCGCAGCTTGTAGATCGTCTATTTTGGTTTGATTATTATTACCACAATGGTCTCAAACCTTTCTCAAGCAATTTTTAGACTAGAGTATTTAGGATATTTACTACTTTCACTCCACTACATTTCAAAGACAAATTGTACTTTTGACTCCACTACATTAAAAATTGCATTTTGAATTAACCACTTAAGCCCTGTTTCCTATAATGAAAATAGAATACACGTTATGAGCTTGTAGATTGGCTCAAGTACAAGATTTACAAATCTAAACTTCACTTTCATAAAAGCTCAAATAAAATGTTAATTAATAGCAGCATATTTTATCATTTCCTTTTTTAATATGAATAAGAACTTTATTAGTGTTAACTAATAACTGTTTCAGCCTGGAGGCTTAGTGGATTAACCTGACACCGTCAAATGGAAGAAAGCTTGCGACACACATTTTGTTTCACAGCGTACTTGCATCTGAGACTCCGGGCGCAGAATCGATGACAGACAGTTTTTCTTTTTTTCAAGCTACTAGGCAGGTGATTGGATGATCCCGCCCCTAGCAGCCGCTGATTGGTTCGGACACGCAGTGTTCGGCCATCTCTACTCCCTTCGCAATCCCAGACCTCCCTGAAATCAAATGCAAATGAGATTTCCGGAGGGAGGGGGTTTACCAGGCTATTAGTGGATGGCGCAGTGGTAAAATATTTCGTTTCGCAAAAATTTTAACTGTGAAGTATTACTAAAAGACATTCCTCGTTATGCAGGAATGCAGGTATCCATTGCACTCAAGTCTAATTGTGATGGACACAAAGGAATAGCTACAACATGTGGCAAGTAACTAAGTACTTGTACTCAGACATATACTCAGTTAAACCCATTAGAGTGTGCAAATGGAACCAAATGGACCCGTCACTCAAGTACAGTAGGCTACTTAAGTACAATTTTGAGGTACTATTACTTTGCTTGAGTTTGTCCATTTTTCCAGTACTACTTTTACTCCACTACAAGTTGGCAAATATACTTTTTAGTTGGAGTTAACTCTCTACAGATTCATTCATTTCATGGAAACCCCCTTCCCTCATGTGACCTCTACCTTCACCTCCAGGAATGTCAATACTTTGCTTAAAGCACCCAGTGACCACTTATAGTGACTTATAACAGTGATTATAATAAAAAAATAATTAAATAATGTATTAAAACTATGATAATCATAATAGACTATGATCCTGGTTTGAATTTTTAAAAGTCAGTGAGTGATCAGTCATTATGAAGTGGGGGGCAGTGGCTCAGGAGGTAGAGCGGCCGTCTTGGAATCTGAAGGTGCCCGGTTTGATTCCCGGCTCTTCCTTGGTGCATGTTGAAGTGTCTTTGAGCAAGACTCTGAACCCCTAACTTGCTCCTGGTGAGCAAGTTGGTGCCTTGCATGATTTCTGTGTGTGTGTGTGTGTGTGTGTGTGTGTGTGTGTGTGTGTGTGTGTGTGTGTGTGTGTGTGTGTGTGTTAAGTATCATTCATAGTCGGACGTAAGGATACGTAACGAGCGCCAGCGCTCCTTGCGTTGTCGTTTTTGTCTCCCCCTCCGTCACTTACGGCTCCAGGATTTCCGTCCGTTAAAAAAAAGACCCACGTTGGTTGGTGGAAGTACTTGAGTAAATGTACTTAAGTACTTAGACCCGTCGATCCACGGTCTGTGACAATATATAGCACAGTGCAGTAGGGGTCGAAACTCACGTTTTGTAGACAACCATTGTTTTTGTCTAGTTTGTGGACTAGTTTGTGTCTTTTATTGCGTTGTTTTGGCTAGATGCTACAATGGTAGCTTCATGTTGTTAGCTACGCTGATGCCAGCTGGCTGTGTTGCCAGGTTTTGTGAGAGAAAATAAGCAACCAGGTCTATGAAAACAAGCCCAAAAGAATCGACTAGGATATAGCAGATCTACAATATATGTTTGAGAATCACTGGTTTAAATAATAATTGGCCCAAATAAGCAACTACACTTTAGAAACAAGCCCAAATAAAACCGCAACCACCAATACAAAATTGCTTGTTTGTTTACAAGCAACTTTACAGAAAAATAAGCCCAAAGTCGCTTATAATAAGTAGACATGGCAACATTATGGGTACGGCGGTACATACTAGTGGCCATCTAGTGGATGAATAGGTGTATTACGCATGTACACTTTAACGTTTTCAACAAAACTAAAGTTAAATTGTATATCTTTTGTGAGTGGCAAAAGTTTCACAACACAGAATTTCACCCCCGGAAGCCTTTTATTTATATATTTTCTATTGAACGTGGACGGGGGGGACTTTCCCGGGAAAATGACGTTCCTGGCCAACGTCATGACGTCGTGGCCGACGTCCTGGCCGACGTCATGACGTCGGCCAGGAACTACCGCAACGGTTTCCTGTTTGGCCAGGAACTACCGCGCTAATAACAAAAAGGAACCTCACGCTGATTTTAAGAGAATGTAGGATTGGAAGATCGAAAAAGAACAGAAAAAGAAAGCACAGCTCATGGTAACTAATGCTCCACTGGCTAAGAGAAACGATCCGTAGATAGTATAAAACAATTAAAAGATCGCTTTTTGAAACGCTTCCGGCTTCCGGTGAAAACGAATGGAATTCTGGGTAATCGAGGACTACGGAAATTGTATGCAGTGACGGTAGTGACCAGCAGAGGTTGCTAAAAATCGTTATTTGTGATTCTGCATTGTACAACTTTAAAATAAATAAAATAACCCCTAAATAACGTGAGCGACTATGCATGCGTCCGTAAAGAACGGACGGAATCCCTCACCCCCTGACGCACGTTTTAGACCCATCTAGGGACTATGAACGGGCCTTTAATGGGTAACTGTAAAGCAGTGGATAAAGGAAAAATACTTTATAATGTATTATGGTTATTGTTATAAAGCATCATGTGTATGCTTTTGTTAGAACTGTAATCATACAGTGTTATTAACAAATTAGTTTATAAAGCTTTATACACATGGGCTTAAAGTAAAGTATTACGGTTTATCTATCGTTTCTGTACAGATCTCAGGTTGGTGGGAGGAACCAGACAGTGTACTGGTAGACTGGAGATGAATCACCAGGGAGAGATGAGACCAGTGGCTGATTGGTCTGGCTGGGACATGAAGTCATCATCTGTAGTGTGTAGACAGCTGGGCTGTGGCTCTGCTGTTTCAATACAAAAGATTTCTGGTTCTACAGATCAACCTGTATGGTGGATTAGATCTTCTTGTGTTGGATCTGAATCGTCACTAAGGGAGTGTGGAACAAAGGAGTCTGGTACCTCCTCCTCCAGACTGGAGGTGATCTGTTCAGGTAACAAAAAATGACTACAACAACAATAGAAATCTATACAGTCTCTAATTTCCTCTGTCCGTCCGGTTATATTAATTGAAATACATAGTTGTTGTCTACATATTAACGTATTTACATCATTTGGATTTTTCCTTAAAACTAAAACAAGGCTAGGATCAAATCTAGCATAATTTTATCTAAAACATTTATAAAAAAAAATTCAGTATCAGTATGTGTGTCTGTGTGTCTGTCCGTGTCTGTCTCTCTCTCCATCTCTCTCTCTCTCTCTCTCTCTCTCTCTCTCTCTCTCTCTCTCTCTCTCTCTCTCTCTCTCTCTCTCTCTCTCTCTCAAGGGTCTGTGAGGTTGGTGAATGGGACTAGTGTGTGTTCAGGCAGAGTGGAGGTGAAGTCTAGTCAGTCGTGGGTCTCAGTGTGTGAAGGTGACTTTGACCTGCAGGATGCAGAGGTGGTCTGTAGGCAGCTTGGCTGTGTTCAGTTCTCCAAGGGGCGCTCTATGGAGAAGTGAAGGCTCCAATGTGGACCAAAGAGTTCCAGTGTGAAGGCACTGAGTCTGTTCTCCTGGACTGTAGAACCTCAGACTCAACAAGAAATACCTGCTCACCTGACAAGACTGTTGGACTCACCTGCTCAGGTAAAACACAAACTACACTTTAGGTTTGGACTATTATATTAAAATCAAAGTAATATTACTTTCTTACTGTTTATTAGGTAACACTTTACTTAAAGTCATTATAAGTATACTTAATGCATTACAATATGCTCATAACACTGTATTTATAAGTACTCATAAACATGCATTGCATTCGTCATAAAAATAACCATAACACATATAACATTTTAATGACATAACATCAAGTATAACTTGATGTTGGCTGTAACCATGACGACAGTCCCATCGGCTGAGCCGAACTCAGAATCTCCGTTGTTTACAGCAAAACGCAAATAAACATGTTAAATTGTGGAGAAGAGAAAAAGGGGCCTCCTCGTGTGCATAATGCTAATGATCAATGGCCATGTGCAAGTGCAGAGCAATTGCTTAAGCCACTGAGGAGAACCAAGCAAGATTGACTGAGTGATGACTGACTGACTGACAAAATGATATTCCTAAAATGATATGTAGGATGGTGTACAGTCCAAGTGTAATGTCATGATTCAGCATACTGTACATGGTGTACTGTCCAATTCTCTGTTATGATGACACTCCTGCATGTATGGAGGGAAGAATTATTTCATGCAACAGTTTTTCCTCTCATTCAGTTTATTTTCCAGTGAAGCTGGTCGGTGGTCCAAGGGGAAAAATAAAAGCTGACCACTATCCAGCTCTTGGAGCTCACACACTGTTATCTGACATTGTCCACAAAATTGTTCCATCTATGTTAACCAGACCATGTATAAAATGCAATGGAAAATAGTAAAAAAAATATATATATATATGTATTTTAGGTGTTTTCCAAACACCCCAATCTTCACAACAGACAAACTCAGAGAAAGAGAGAGAGGAGCCTCCACTGACCACTGGTCCTAGTGCACCTCCAGGTATAACTCACTCAATTTACACGCATGCACGCACGGTCGCACGCACCCACACACACACACACACACACACACACACATGTCTGTCTGTCTGTCTGTCTGTCTGTCTGTCTGTCTGGCTGTCTGTCTGTTGCATGTTTAAACATTTAATGAAAATAATGTTAACATGACATGTTCAGTCAGGAAGGACAGTGTCTTAACCTGAACACAGTGTGTCTTCACTGTACAGCTGGTCTCAGTTTGTTTTTATGTCCAGTCAGTGTTCATTAAGTCAGTATGTTGTGAAGGATTTCCTCAATTTAGAATCAGACACAACGTTCAGGTGGTCCGTTATTGTACACTGTCTGTTCAATTAGGTTTCTAATTGTGGATCGAAGCAGGAACTCTGTCTCAATATTACACCCAGAGGGTCTGAAATACACCCTGTTGTAGCCCTAATGGACCTGGTCTATGAGGTGTAAATGACACCCTGCTGTAGCTCTAATGGACCTGGAATATGAGGTGTAAATTACACCCTTCTGTAGCCCTATTGACCTGGACTATGAGATGTAAATTTCATCCTTCTGTAGCTCTAATGGACCTGGACTATGAGGTGTAAATTACACCCTAATGGACCTGGACTATGAGGTGTAAATGACACCCTGCTGTAGGCCTAATGAACCTGGACTATGCAGATGACATCTGCCTGCTATCTGACAATGTGGATGTAGGTACAGGTGCTCTTGGTCAGAGTGGAGACAGAGCGTTCCAAGCTCTTGGGCTAAAGGGCAGGACACCTGAAGTGAAAGGGCAGGACACCTGAAGTGATCATCTATAACATATTCATGGATCATCCACCTCTAACAACAGGAGGCACTGTGCTGAAAGAAGTCAGTGACTTCAAATACCTGGGTTAATGGGTAAACTCGGCAGAGTAAATCAATCAACTCAAGGCCAATACATACTCCTTCTGATGTCAAAAACTATTCTGGTTCGGAAAAGCCTTTCCGGACTATAGTTGGGACAGTCAGGACATGGTGCACGGGTTCCTAGGAAAAGTTATGAGATCGCCTTTCCGAAACTCGGAATGACCTCAATTTGTAGTTATATCACCTCCCTTTACGAGAGAAAAGTTTGGACGTAGGAAGGGGTATGTATTGCGCTTAAGACCTTAAAGTAAGTAAAGTGCTCACATGGAGGGTTCTGGATATGGAAGTACAACCTCCCCTGACATATCAAGCTCAGCTACTCTGCAACGGCAGAGTCTGTTCTCCTATATGGCTGTGAATACTGGTCCCCAGAAGTCCCTGGATTGCTGCTACTCAAGAATGTTACAGTATGGGAGGGCGGGACAAACGGCGCACCCTTTTCTATTTCCCTCCCTGCACAGAGATTAATTAATTTCATGTAACTATACTTTTTGTGAACAAGAGACACTTGTCCTCTCCCATTACCCGCAGTCCGTTTGAATTTTAGTGAAACGAGTCGAACGCAATCGGTAAGTAAAGTGACGTTGCGCTACTCTCCGCACACGGCCGCCAGTCGGGACGAACGGTGCATACACGGGGGGCGGACGGTGCGGTCGGATGAAATGTCCTATAACAAGCACATAAGTTACATTTCTGGCATCTAACTCTCATTGGTGCTTCAGTAGAATCATACGAGCAAATGACCATGCTGATAGTCAGATAAATGTATCATGTTAATGTCGCCTCTGTCTGTTTCCTCAACTTTGTGTTACACATGCACCGTTCGTCCCTCCCTGTCCGTAATGCACCGAGTGGCGTAATGCGCCGTTCGTCCCTCCCTGCCCTCCCCGGATGTTTTGCTAGCTAGCACAAAAGCTAATGAATATTTTTCAATGGAACCTTCACTGAGAGTTAGCCCACAGATTAGCCTAACAGACAAAATCCATTTACAATCGGCACCAAATAAACACAGCAGTACAAACGGAAAACACCCAAATAGGGTATTTTTTACTACAGTGTGGAAATACACAAAGGTGGCTTCAACTCTGCCAATTTTGATCAGAACTGGGATAAAAACCGTGTCTGATGTTTTCGACCGAAGACGAAGAGGGTGACGTCGCATGAAAAAAGGTCCGACTTGCAACCGTCCCTCCGCGTCGTTCGTCCCGGTTTTCCCCTATGTGCAGTGCTAAACATCAATCAGGATGAGTACGTTACCTACAGTATCTGTATGGGGTGCTAGCAAGGGTAAGTGAGAAGATAGCAGCCAGGGGAATGAGGCTGGTTGGTCACTGCCACAGACAGCAGCACCCAGCCAGCAAACATTTGCTGTGGGATCCAACACACAGGCTTCAATCATGAGGGCATCCTAGACCTACACAAGGTAATTTATAGAAGAAGCTATGGACAGTCCACTGGCCAGTCGGACGCCATTGACGCGCATGGGAGGCAAACTGGATCTGGTGAAAAACGTCAATGAGAGCCGGCTGAACCAGCTTGTGCACCTACCCTATTTCGGAACGATTGTGTCCTTTGAATCAGAATCAGAATCAGTTTTATTGTCACATCACAGGTTTACAAGGTAAAAAAGTGGGTGAAATTCTTTTTTGTACATCGTTCCCATCGCAACGTTAGTTTCCATAGAAAGAAGAGGGGGGGGGGAGAAGAAGAGGGTGGGGGGCAGGTGGGAAGGAGATCAAAACAAGAGAGCAACAGAAGGCCAGAACAAGTTATCTACATATTTACAAATGACCTGAGATAATAAAAAAACTAAAAAAAAACTAAACTAAGGTGCCTGAGCATAGCAGCAATGTATTGTATACTGTGCATGTTATACTATACTGTGCATGATAGACAATGGACGTTAAGGTGCTTAGAGGAAAAAGGAGTATAATAAAAAAGACCCAAAAAAGTCAGTGCGTTATACAAGGGATTAAGGTGCAAAAGGTCAGTGCGTGTCCACCTAGAGTGGACTGACCCTAGTATAATCCGCATGTAGCTCCATGAGGGAGTGCAACAAAAAGTCATTTGTACCTGGTGTAGTCCACAGGTGTGTCCGAGGGGGGGCTAAAGTCCAAGTCATTGTCCCTGGTATAATCCACAGGTGTGTTCAGGAAGAGCCAGAAAAAGTCTGCGCCGCCTGCTGTCAGGCTGCTGAACTCATCCAGGCTTATGCCCCATTCAGCATTCTGACAGCAGCTGGATTGAAACTACACCAAAACCTGGTGGTGGAACTCTTGATACTGCGGTAGAGCCCCTTGCCCGGTCGCGGTCGTTGTAGGGGGTTGAACAGTCTGTGACTTGGGTGGTGCTTGTCCTTGATGATGCGCTTGGCTTTGACCACGCACCGCTTTTTGTACAGTTCCTGGAGCGCTGGGAGCTCGATTCCCATTATCCGCTCTGCCGATCGCACTACTCGTTGTAGGCTGACCTTTTCTCGGGCAGTGCAGTTCCCGTACCAGGCCGTGACACAGCCTGTTAGGATGCCTTCAACAGAACTGTTGTAGTACAGCCTAAGGATGCGACGTCCTACTCCGAGCTTCTTCAGGCGGCGGAGCCAGTACAGTCGCTGCTGAGCCTTTTTCCTCACGTGTGTGGAGTGCGTCTCCCATTTGAGGTCCTCCTCGATGTGTACTCCGAGGAACTTGAACTCGCTGACCCTTTCCACTGCAGCACCGTCGATGAGGATGGGCGCATGGTCTCTCCGCGGCCTCCTGAAGTCCACGATCAGTTCTTTGGTCTTGTCGACGTTAAGAGAGAGGTTGTTCTCGCGGCACCAGTGTGCCAGTGATTTGATCTCCTCTCTGTAGTCAGACTCGTCGTTGTTGACGATTCGGCCTATCACTGTCGTGTCGTCCGCGTACTTTATGATGGTGTTGGAGACATGTGTGGCTATGCAGTCATACGTGTACAGGGAGTAGAGGAGAGGGCTCAGCACGCATCCCTGGGGTGCTCCGGTGTTGAGGGTCAGGGGGTCGGATGTGATGCTGCCCATTCTCACCACCTGATGTCGGTTGGACAAGAAGTCCTGTATCCAGTCGCACATGCTTGGGTGTTGCCCTAGGTGTCTGAGCTTTTTGTCAAGTATTGCTGGGACAATGGTGTTGAATGCTGAGCTGTAGTCCACGAACAGCATACGTACATATTTGTCCTTCAGCAGCTTGTTGTCCATGTGCGAGAGGACGGTGTGGAGAGCCATGGCAATAGCGTCGTCGGTGGATCTGTTTTTGCGGTATGCATACTGCCACGGATCCAGCGAGGCAGGTAGCGTGGAGCTGATGTATTCCCTCACCAGTTTCTCGAAACACTTGCTGACGATCGGGGTGAGAGCAACAGGTCTCCAGTCGTTCAGGCATGTCACTTTGGCCTTTTTGGGAATGGGCACAATGGTTGACATTTTGAACCCTGCAGGGACCACAGCCAGGGAGAGGGAGAGGTTAAAGATGTCAGCGAAGACACCCGCCAGCTGGTCTGCACATGTCTTAAGGACCCGGCCTGGAATCCCATCAGGTCCGGCTGCCTTGTGGATGTTGACCCGTGTGAAGGCTGTACGCACTTCTCTCTCCGAGATGGTTAGAGGAGGGTTCTCCTCTGCTGGTGCTGCTGATGGCCCCGCTTGGCTGCCGCGGTTGGAGCTGATCTCAAACCGGCCGTAGAAAGTGTTCAGTTCGTTGGGGAGGGAGGCAGGCGGGTTCACCTCGCTTCTGGTTCTTGTTTTGCAGTCTGTCAAGGTGTGTACTGCCTGCCATGTGCTCCTGATGTCGCCATTGCTGAGTTTGTCTTGCATCTTTTTTGTGTAGGCCTTTTTCGCCTTCCTGATGGCGCTGTTTAGGGCCGCGCGCGTCGTGTTGCGCGTTTCCACGTCGCCAGATTTGAAACCAGCATCCCGTTCATGCAGATGTGCACGTACTCCGCTGTCCATCCATGGTTTCTGATTGGGATAGATCCGAACTGTCTTTTTTGTGGGACTATGTCAACTATCTACCTTTGTTAGTTAATCGGTTCAGGAATATAAAGAAGACAGGTATTGAAGTATATCACAGGTATTGGAGTATTTTATAGAGTTGTCAGTCATTCAGAAATAGTGTTTATTTATAAGCTGGTCAAGCTGGCTCTCATTGACAGTAGTGCATTCCATCGACCTCCCGATTGCAGTTTGCCTCCCAGTGTGACGAATCTGCCAGCTGGAATTGCTGGATAGAGAAAAGGACGTAGATCACCATACCTCCTTTTATAAAATACCTTGGACCTACATACGTGGATATTAAAGAAAATGCTGAACTGGCGAGCTAGCCAGATGAAAAAAACACAAGATGACTGGAGATTATGCTGGAGGGCTCCTCCGAGGACGACCTAGATCATTTTTTTTTTTTTCAATATGTTTGATCTCTCTAACATCGTCTGTTTCAACCAATCACCTCTGTCTTGTTACAGATCTGCTGAATCCAAACATCACCATCTTCCCCTCCATAAACAGGGTTTCTGAGGGCCATCAGCAGGGGCTGCAGGTGATGGAGGGTTCCAACTTCACAATCAGCTGCTTCATCCAGCCACAGTACCCAGGAGGTTCCTTCCACCTCACCTTCACTGGATCCAACACAACACACACCTACACCCTGACAGCTGTCAATCACTCTGCTGACTTCCTATTTCATGAAGCAAACCACACCCACCAGGGGAACTACAGCTGTTTCTATCACATTAATGTTTCTAATCATAACTTCTCCTCTGAGAGTGAGGTGCTCTCTCTCACTGTCACAGGTAACCTGAATGAAATGCACTGTCTGTCTGTCTGTCTGTCTGTCTGTCTGTCTGTCTGTCTGTCTGTCTTGATTAAAGGTTATATATTTTGTGGAAATACTATATTGATGCGTCTTTCTGCCAGGGACATTATACCTGAACACTGTGTGTCCTCAGTGGGGTCTCAGTTTGTTTCTATTGAACACAGTGTGTCCTCAGTGGACAGCTGGTCTCAGTTTGTTTATATTGAACACAGTGGGCCCTATTTTGCGCGTTTTAAGTACCAGGTCTTATGACTTAACTTAAGGCCACTCAAAATAGCCAAACAGCATGGGCACGTCTCCAGGTCCTAAGTTAAAGGTATCATGACATTCATTTTCACTTTTTTTATTTTCAATGTTTTATTTGGGCTTTTATGACCTCAATTACACCCAAAAAACCTGAACTTAAAACATTCAGTGGATTTTCTGTGGTCTGGGGTTTTCTGAATAATTAGGCTGAAAAGTAATCTGAGCTTGGCCCTTCGACAGTGAGGTCACGGTCGAATAATCCCGCCCACTCTCCTCCTCGCCCCTCCCCTCCCCTATCCTTTCCTTTGGGGGGGGCGGAGCAGAGGCGATGATTGACAGGCAAAATCCCTCACCAGCGACACCCGCAGGCAAAGATTTCTTTTTTCATTGCAGTTGAAAAGGCTTTAGAAATGTGAGAGAAAAACACCTGCCATTGATCACTGGAATGGAATTTTCACTTAAAACTTTTTGTACACTTTTGAAGGACCAGGACAAAGACTTTGAATGTGGTGTAAAAGTGAATGTCATTAAACCTTTAAGTCATAAGACCTGTCACTTAAGATGCGCAAAATAGGGCCCAGTATGTCCTACTCACTGGACAGCCTTAGGGGCTTGTTTCCATTGTGTTCCATACTGAATTCATCAGTAATACATACAATACAAACAATACAATATATATTGGTCAAAGCTCAGTAGCAGCAAAAGGTATATTTGCAGAAAGAATAAGGGTGGGACCAAGGTGTTCAAATGTGTTCTATTAGGCCAATTGCATTTTGAGGTCAGCCATTCTTTTAGGTTAGTTTTGAGTTTGGTTAGGGAGTCAAGATCTTTAATGGCTTTTGGTAAGGTATTCCAGATTTTGGTGGCAGTATAGTATATAGCATTTTCCCCATGTTTGATTTTGGTCTCTCTAATATCATCTACATAATCTGCTACTTCAGCATATCACCTCTGTTGTTACAGATACACTGTTGAAACCCAACATCACCATCTTCCCCTCCACAAACGGGGTTTCTGAGGGCCAGCAGCAGGGGCTGGAGGTGTTCAAGGGTTCCAACTTCACCATCAGCTGCTCCATACAGCCACAGTACCCAGGAGGTTCCTTCCACCTCACCTTCACTGGAACCTACTACACCCAGCCAGCTATCAATCCCTCTGACAACTTCCTGTTTCCTGAAGCAAACCACACCCACCAAGGAAACTACAGCGGATCCAACACAACACACAACCACACCCAGCCAGTTTTCAATAACTCTGACAACTTCCTGTTACCGGCAGAAAACCACACCCACCAAGGGGACGACAGCAGTTTCAGCACAACACACAACCACACCCAGCCAGCTGTCAATCACTCTGATAACTTCCTGTTTCCTGAAGCAAACCACACCCACCAGGGGAACTACAGCTTTTCCAACACAACACACAACCACACCCAGTCAGCTGTCAATAACTCTGACAACCTCCTGTTTCCTGAAGCAAACCAAACCCACCAATGGAACGACAGCAGTTTCAACACAACACACACCCACACCCAGCCAGCTGTCAATCACTCGGCCAGTTTCCTGTTTCCTGTGGCAGACCACATCCACCAAGGGAACTACAGTTGTGTTTATCACGTCAATGTTTCGAATCAAAGCTTCTCCTCTGAGAGTGAGCTCCTGTCTCTCAATGTCATAGGTAACCTGAAAGACCTTTTTTTTATAATATGTTTATATATCATTTCCAGTCAAGACTGTGTCTTCACCTGAACACAGTGTCCTCACTGGGCGTGTGATATTTTTCTGTGCCAGCGACGACCTGCTGTGATTGGCGACGGGAAAGCCAATCACAGCGGCATTATTTTAGTTTGTAATTCATTGCAATAAACAAAAAGCTTTGCTCTGTACCCTTAGTTGGCGAACCACACAGCAATGGAATGCATTCCCAGAAAAAAAGATGACTGTTTAACTTTATTTGTACGATGATGTGATGCAATGATGGTAGCCGGGACCAACTCGGGACTCCTGAATCGCTGCCCTCCATACCCTCCTGTCCAGCATCAGGGTCTTGAGCTCTGCAGTGTTGTTAGCTCCGCACAGTGTGTCTACCGAGGTGGCGCACCTCTTTCCCCTCCTAGCTGTGTCCTCGATGACCTTGTCGGTGACCCCCGGGAGGCTTCCGTAGAAGTCCACGTTTCCGTTGTAGTCCGCCCATGTGACGCGTAGTGCCATTCATAGCATTCTTGTGTAGACGCCATCAAGGGCCTTCTCCTGCTGTGATGTGAGCGTCCATGTCTCTTCCCCGTACAGCAGTGATAGCCTTGTCGCTGATTACCTTGTCATCTCTGCCTGTGATGAGATGATGAGGCCGCTTCATTCGTTGCATTCCAAGTTATTGCGCTACATACGTTATGACATAGTTGCTGTGTTTGTATTTGTATAAATAAGACGTCACGCAAGGTTAACTTTGTCTAACCGTTCAACACACCTTGTGTTATGTCAACAAGAAAATGCCCGAATGCCCATCCCTAGTCAATATATTGTGAGGGATTTCCTCAATTTAGGTTTGGATATAATGTTCAGGTAATCTGTCGTTGTATGCTGTCTTTTCAAAACCAATTAGGATTCCAATGCCATTATTTTCAATATGTTTACATGTCTGATGGTTCAGCCAATCACCTGTCTTGTTACAGATCCGCTGCTTAAGCCAAACATCAGTCTCTTCCCCTCCATAAAGGGGGTTTCTGAGCAGGGGCTGCAGGTGTTTGAGGGGTCCAACTTTACCATCAGTTGCTCTATCCAGCCACAGTACCCAGGAGGCTCCTTCCACCTCACCTTCACTGGACCCAACACAACACACACATACACCCTGACAGCTGTCAATCACTCTGCAGACTTCCTGCTTCCTGCTGCAGACCACACCCATCAAGGGAACTACAGCTGTGTTTATTATGTTAATGCCTTTTCTCAGAATTTCTCTTCTGAGAGTGAGGTCCTCTTTCTCACTTTCAAAGGTAACCTGAATTAAATGAACATTTCAAGTCGCAGTATCACTTTACGTCAAACAGAACATGAAACTGACATGAATTTGGAATTTGGGGAAATTCTATGGAATTAAAATGTAATCAAGAGCTGAAAATAGCTGATATAGCCTACAAGCTTGTGAATGTTAGATTTTCAAACGATTTCAAAAGATTTTGAGAAATGTGGTATATATTTGAAAAATGTTTTCACAAATCTCATATGAGGGTCCGTGGCACTTTTTTTTTTAATGGGGGTCCGCAGCCAAAAACATATTAATTTGGGGGTCCTTGACATTTTAAGCACTGATGCATTATATTATCCAACAATATGTTGTTCTTATCCAACATATTTCTCTCCTAGCCTCTCATCTGACCTCGAACATAATCAGACCTGGTGTCACAGTGTTACTGCTTCTGCTGCTGACGATGCTTCTGATCAGTGCGCTCTATTGTCTCTGGAGGGTAATTATACATCTTTATTTAATGAATGAATGCAATGTAAATTAAGCCGCTGCTACACTGTTTGTATTGAAGAGAGCCACATCTGATCCTGTAAGGTAAAGTTGATTTCTGCTGCTGTGTTTCTCCAGGCCACCAGAGGGCAGAATGCAGAAGCGGATAACGTAGAGGTGGTTTATTATAATGTAAGACGGGAGAACGTCGAGATCGTTTTTTATAACACCGTTGGTTCTGATGCTGAAGCTGCTGGACCCAGTGAAGAGACAGAATACCACCAGTATGAGGAGATAGGTCTACAAGTACGTGCTGAACCTGGACCCAGTGGAGAGGCACAACACCACGTGTATGAGGTGGATCTCTAAGGAGGTAGACAGAGTCGATCGAGCTTTGTTGACACCTACCATCAGAATACCACATGTACACTGAGGTGGATCTCCAAGGAGGTGCTGAAGCTGGACCTAGTGATCAGCTCTCACTACTTAAAAGAACACCTACTATCAGCTGCCAGTACTTACAACAACACCTACCATCAGCTCCCAATACTCACAACACCTACCATCAGCTCCCAATACTCACAACACGTACCATCAGCTCCCAGTACTTACAACATGGTCTACCATCAGCTCACAGTACTTACAACAACACCTACCATCAGCTCCTGTTACAGTCTAAGTAACCCAAGCTGTGCTACACATACGCTGAGTTGACGGTGCAAACCATGAACATTGTTGTCCAAAGGCGAGTAGCCTACTCTACTGACTGAGCTACCTGGATACAGAACAGTGACCGAGATTTGAGGATATATTCATAGTAATGAGGCATAATTATTATTTTAATGTCAATTTTGACGTTGAATAGTTGCATAGTCGAGTGATTTATATACATTTTCATATTTTCTTTTAAACATTTGTAGGATCAGTAAACAATAGTGAGCATAGATAGATAGGTTTTTATGAGATGATTTAAAATATCTTAGTGTATAATATGAGTGAAGCAGCTCTAGTCTCTATGTATAGGTTGTTTTCTTTGTATTTTGTTACTTATCTCTGCTGTTGGACAAACAGCTCATGTGGTTTTGAACTTCAACTGAAAGTTTGTACGGTACATAATGGATGAACAAATAGGAACATGAACATTGGTACAGCCCATCATGATCCTATAGGAACATGAACATTGGTACAGTCACTTATGGATGAACCTATACTGTAGGAACATGAACAGAATCAGAAATCAGAGAATCAGAAATAACCAAACTGACCCTTGGAATTGACCCTCGCCCGCTCCTGACCAATGATTAATCAATCTCCGACTTCCCTTCTGTGTTGCCACAACAAAGTGGCAACACAGGAGGACCACAACAACTGGTGTTTGAATTGCTTACATGTAAACCTTTGTGCTCAATGTTTGTATACAAATAATTTACTTCAGATTACTACTCAACGTTTTTCAGGCCAAGGACCCCTTTAGCTGAGAGAGAGATGAAGCCTCTCTACATATTGTAGCCTATACCATTGTGTTGCAGATTAAACTTTAATTTCATGGATACCTTCATAAACTTGTTTAACAGCACTATCAACATGTGTAAATTAATGATTTTTGTTTGTTTTTTTGTTTACACATAATGTTTCTATTAATATGTTTGATTCATCTTAATGTGTATTTTCAGTCTATCCTCAATACTTAGTAAAGCTGACCTTTGGCTCTGTACTTGGTCTGCTTGTTTTTCTCTCTAAACCTTTGCCAAAAATAGCTGATCTACTAAGCTCACATCTGATGTAGTTGATCTACAAGCTAACGTAATGTGAGATTGCAGATCTACAATTTTCTGCAATCAGAAAGGGATGATAGGATTTAAGTGGTTAATGCAAAAAAAAAAGGAAAATAAATACCTGTCACACAAAGATTTGTCTGTCTTGGAGTATTATGTGGTATGGTTTCAGTGCCATCAAAATATATAACGTAGACTGTCAGTGTCTCAAACTGATTTCATTTGTATTTGATGTTTTTGTATCAAAAAACAATTCTGTCAATTATTTCAGTCTTTCAAAGTTGATATCAATGGAAGCTTTTTGTTCTAAAAATTAAATAATAGGCTACATTTATTTCATTGTCGATTTTATACCAGTCATAATTCAAGAGGCATCAAATTACATTACATTTTATAAACAGAACTGAGATGGGGCCTGTTTGTTCAGGAGTCCTATACTTGTGGGTACAAATGATCTTGAAGCCCTAGCCTGCAACATTCATTGGCACTGTGTACCGTCGGCTGCAGGCACCCGTCGCCACTGTGCACCGCCCGAGTTATATTTGCCCGTGTTATATTTGAGGGGCCGAGGCCGTAGGCTCAGAACCTCTTTGCCTCTCTACACTTTCATTATTCTTCTGCTGTTTTTTCTGTTACGGCCTAACCGTGCGGTAAAGTTTTTTTTGTTTTACTTTTTTTTACGATACGAATCGGCAATATGGTAGAGGACTATGCCAAAGGGCCACGGCATGAAACTCACAACCATTGGCCAAAGGGTGGCAATCAATTGAAAAATGCCAACTTTGAACAGGTACAACTCATGCCCTGTTTGACCTACAGCCATGAAACTTCAATACACATATTTGTCTCCTCATGCCGAACAACTTTCACGGTCTGACTTTTGACCTCTGACCTTTAGATCTCCCACCATTTTGAATTATATGAAAAGCAGTTCAAATCAAACTCCTCCAGGGAGGGGTCACTTTCAATAATCACGGTGGGGTCATTGGGTGGGCGTGAACTTATCTGCTGTAAGCGCCAGGGCAGCGTTTGTGGCGGGGCATCCGTCCAGGCCGTAGCTCGGGGTCCAGTAGTAATGTCTCCTCAGATCATGGAAGACCTCAGCCAGATGCAAACGGCCGTCCACCTCATAGACGCTCACATCCGCCTGCTCTGCAGCCAGCCGACCGCCGGCTATCAGCTCTTTGAAGGCCTATGGAGCATTGTTGATTGTGATGTAATTTTAGTCATAGTCTTTTGAGTAATATTCCACTTAGTCTTAGTCATATTTTAGTCATCTGAAATGTTTTACTTTTAGTCTAACAACAACAACATTTAGTTGACTAAAATATATTTTTGCAGGCCTTGATGGCGTCGTAATGCTTGATTCATACTTAGCTGTGTGCCGAAAATAGACGATCTACAAGCTCACAACGCGTCTGCGACACGTTGTGAGATTGTAAATTGGCTATTTTCACTAGTCCCTCCCTTATTTGTTGACAAAATTGTAAGTATATTTTGTCTTTTTTTGTGTTCATTGGTTAGTTTTTGTTTTCGTAAGTGAAAAAAGGTAGTCGACACAATTCTTTCGTCATAGTTTTAGTCGACAAAATTAACACTGCTATGGAGGACAGATTAACAGAATTTATCCACATACTGTCACTGGACATTCAAAATGAATGTGTCTGTAACTATAAGGTTTTAAATGTACAGAATTGTGTGTGTGTGTGTGTGTGTGTGTGTGTGTGTGTGTGTGTGTGTGTGTGTGTGTGTGTGTGTGTGTTACTTACCTGACTGGCTCTTCAAGGCGGTTTCCCCAGATATAGATGTGAGTGAGAGTGCTGCTAACCTTCATGTCCCCAGATCATTAGCTTAATGTGCAACATTGTTTTCTCACTCAACAGTAAACAAACAAACATACAGTAAAAGTGTATTCAGGGTATCTGCACATTTCTAAAGTTACAATTTAAGGACCTGTGGAACCGAGTCAAACTAAATGTATCACCTCAACTCCTACAATTCCAAGTGCTTGTCAGGGTGGGTGGTCCCCAGTTCAAATATGATTATTTGTTGGGGGTTCCCAGTTCAAATATGATTATTTGTGGGGGTTCCCAGTTCAAATTTGATTATTTTGGGGGGTGAAAAGTTTGAGTGTGTCCTAGATCATCACCAACCCTCCACGCCACCATAAATCACATCACATAATCATTCACTGACTCTCTGTTGTCCAGTGACAGATATAGACAAAATACACTCATAAAATAATACACACACTACACACATATTCAATTCGATTCAAGCTTTATTGCAGACACTCAGGGGGTCCATAATACATACAAGACAAAATACATAACATACATTCAAGGGTTAAAAAGGGGGAACAATTAAAGTTAAAAACCAGATCCTATATAGAGGCTGAATCTCTATAGTGTTTACGCAGTCTGGATGAGTACCAGAGACAGCTCTTCCTATAGGATTGACTATATATCCTCAATAATAATAACTGTCAGGGACTCATCCAGGCGAGACATGAATCTTTAAGAGAGCCTCACATGTGTGGATTCCACAAGTTACAAACAGGTGACTGGCACTAAGCCATCTAGGGACCTTAAGTAGAATCCTCAGGGCATCATTGTAGGCCACTTTAATACATGCTACCTAGTATGCGCACCACAAGTAAGCTGTATGCATGAGAGTGCAAAATGCTTTAAAAAGTGCACACTTGACAGGACCTGAACACATACTGAACCTGCGAAGCAACATATTAGTCTGGGCGTAAAATTTGCGGCACTGTCTCTAGAGATATCTCTATCATCATGTGAAAATGTGGCCACGGTATCTAACTTCCTGGCACACAGAAGGACGACACATAAGTGAAAAGCTGGGAAGACCGATGTCTTGTCCTAATGGCTTCTCACTATCATGACACTACTCTTTTTTGCATTGTAAATGATGTCATCATGACATACACTCTTACTCTAACATTTATTCTACTAATATTATCATGATGGTTACTTTTTATTAATGACAAATTAATTCCAACAGGTCTGCACATTTCATCTGTAATGTTTGTTCTGAGAATAAGAAATATGGAAAAATAAAATCAATATTTCACATTTCACACAGAATATAAAATCCATAAAGTAATGATTACATCATAACAAGACAAATGGTACCAAGAAGGTGTATGAATACAAGAGAACAAATAATTAATATAGATTATACAACAGGTAGTTCCGACCAAGCAATCTGATTGGTTGAAATAGCTATCTAGCAGTGCTTCAAACCAGCATGATAGCACAGGCCTAATCACATTAATAAATCACTCCGCACTGCAGTCCGCACCTGATTAGACCATATATGGCACAGCTGTGCTATGTCGTCACGTTGTCCCACGGTACACTTCAGTGATGCTTGCGGAACCCGGCTCCGCCTCGTTCCTGACCGCATCACTGGCGTGCCAATAATGACGGTAAAGCACACCCTCTCGTGTAATATTGCTTAATTATTAACCAGCCCCTATTATACTTCATCATACGACGCATAGCAAAAACAGCTGATCTACAAGCTCACAAAGCAGGCAGAGAGAAAAACAATACAATAATGATGAAGTGTGATCTACTTGAGGTCACACAACTCAGCAGTGACTCCTGGATAAAGATTAAGTCCAGCATAGAGGTTGTGTGTGAACATGGTGTGGACTGTGTGGAGGAGAGTCATTAGCCTCGCGTGGCCAGACTATATCACTGCGTGGATATGAGTCTGCTGCTTCTATGAGGAAGGTTTTTTCCAAGGGGCGGGATCAAAAGAATGGAGTCTGGACGCAATTGGTTAGACCTACAATCAACTACCAATTACAGTCTCCCTTATTTGAATACTGGGCCCTGATTGGTCACCCCAGACTTCGGGAGCAGGAAATGGATTCACAATGGAGTGGTGCCAGACCCAAATCGCCATGGGCAATTTTCTTTTTGCACTGGCAGATTCGTCTGGTTCCAGGCTAGAGAGTCATGGTGCTGGTGGTGTTGACAGTAAAACATCCACTTTGTTCACTGCCTCTGAGACGTTTGTCCCTTCCTCTGTAAGAACGTCCTCTAGTTCGTCTCTCATGTTGGACACGGCCGCAGTCACATCGTCAAAGTATCTCGCAGGACGGACATTGCTGCTGACTGGGTGTGTAGATTCACTGATCCTTGAGAGGGAGGTGTAGTAAGGCTGTAGAAAATCGATGTGATCCCCTGTGAGTGAGAGCTGCTCCAGCTCAGCATGTCTCCTCATCAGTTCAGCAACGTCCTGCTCCACACTCCTCCTCAGTTCTTGTATCATAAGTTCTTCAGCACGACTCACTTCACGTTCCTGCTGGTCTCTGATCAGCTCCCTCACCTCAGCTCGTCTTCTCTCCAGGGAAGAGATGAGCTCAGCAAAGATGGCGTCACTGTCCTCCACTGCTCTGTCAGCATAGTGGTCGATGGACGCCACCTCCTGGTGAAGCACCTTCACGTCTTTCTCCCTCTCCTGGATTCTCTGCTGGATGGTCTGCTGACTCGCATCGACCTCTTTCTGTCTCTCAGCACGTTCTGCTGCAGCTGAGATCGTATCGTGACCTTTGTGTTCGTCCATGGTGCACAGAGAGCAGATAAACTGCTGATCGGTACGACAGAAATCCGTCTTCACCTCGTCGTGACGAGAGCAGATGTTCTCCTGAAGCTCACTGGAGGCTTTGACCAGCTTGTGTTTCTTAAAGGCAGGAGACTGATGGTGAGGCTGGAGGTGAGTGTCACAGTAAGAGACCAGACACTGAAGACAATACTTCACAGCTTTCAGTCTCCCCCCGGTGCAGACATCACAGGCCACATCTCCAGGTCCAGCGTAGCAGTGATCAGATGGAACATCTTGGAGTCCTGTTGATAGATTGATACATATGTATTTATCAATCTGATAAAAATGGATTTCATTTGTATGTGCCTGTACCCTCATATTTGGTAGCCTATAGGAGCCAGCATGTCTCCGCTGCCTGATAACTATTGTTTTTGTTACTGTCTATCTACCTTAACACCAAACTGTGTGTCTAACATATTTTTTCCCCTCAACTCCTGCCACATGGCCTTGTTGTTCGACTCTGGTTGCCTAGGAGCCACAAGATAGACGGCCAGCTGGGATGGCAATGACGTCATGAGAAGGATGAACCACCGTTTATCACAACATGTGTTTACATTTCTGTACTCTCTGTTTAAACTTCAGAAAACTATCTGGAAGCTATCACTAATCATTTCCGACGCTTGTAAGACATTTTGTCGGGATAAACCCTTTAATATTCAGATCAGATATCAGATCAGATATCAGATATCAGAAATATCACTTCTCCCTTAGAAAAGGTGTTCACCAGCTCTTTTTACCCACACAGCACACACCACCCCTCCTTTTTTTACTCTGTTCATATAGTAATTTATATGTGTTATTATATTGTATTTGTGTTATTTGTTATGCTATGTTAATGAATTGAATAGGACCTCAATGCATTTTGTGTAATCCTTTTAGACTAAGTGTATGACTGTACTTGCATTTCTGTCCAATAAAATATTCAATCAATCAATCAGACAGACAGACGAGACAGTGAGCTGTATTTACAAGACAATTTAAAGGTACCTGTCTTCTTCAGGCTCTCCTCCACCTCAACCAACACAGTGTTTTTCTTCAGATCAGGTCTTGGGAACGTGTGTCTGCACTGTGGACAGCTGAACCTCCCTCTCTGATCATCCTGGTTCCAGAATCCCTCGATACACCTCCTGCAGTAGCTGTGTCCACAGGGCACAGTCACTGGATCCTTCAGTAGATCCAGACAGATATAACAACACAACTGTTCCTGATCCAGTTGAACTCCCTGCTGCGCCATTTTAGTACTGTCTGGCTGTCTGTCTGAGACTTTAGTCTGTTTGCACTTCCTCACTGCTCAGAAATCACATGACATGGGAGGTTCTTCCTGTGTGTGTGTGTGTGTGTGTGTGTGTGTGTGTGTGTGTGTGTGTGTGTGTGTGTGTGTGTGTGTGTGTGTGTGTGTGTGTGTGTCATAATCTAAATGTACCAATGGCAGCACACACCAATAAGCTCCGCCCCTCCATAGACCCACACTGTCGCTGTGCTACACAGTCAGTTTGAAAGAAAAGCTGAGAGAGAGCAGAGCTCTCAAAGAAAGAAATAGACTCAGAGAGAGTAGAGGCACAGCAGCACAGCTCACACCAAATACATTACACACACTACACAATACATTACACACACTTCACAATACACAACACTACAATAAAATAATAAACACATCATAGTAATTACAATTAAAAGCTCAGAGAGAACAAAGGCCAACACTATCTCATTGCGACCATGTGTACTAATAGTCAAAAGGTATGGTATAGAATATAATAACATAGTTACTAAAGGTATATAATATAATAAGTTATGTGTCACCATAAGTAATATGGTAATATCCTGAGGCGATCACCCCCTCTTGTGAAGGTTTGTCATGTTCTATACTTATAATCCGTAGGAGAGCTATTGTGACATTGACTGAAGTGTCTGGCTATGGGGTATAGCGGTATTAGTGCGGATAGTATTTATGTTCAGCCAAGCAGTCACGTAGGCAGAGCTACATAAAAAACATTAGGACACGTACAGGTAAGACTGTAAATTACATGTGTGGTGTTACAATTAATAAAATCGTTGATCCTATTATATTTCCTGGGTTTTGAAATCAAAAAAGATTTTGGTCTGAGAGAAATTGGAGCAATGAGGACAATGCATGATGCACTTAAACAGGCCAATGGGTTTATTAAGCCAAGACTCCTTCTTGACAGGAGGGAGGTAGCTATGTACGAGTTTATCCCGTAAGGTGGGAGCTCTTCTGAAAGAGAACATTCAAAGGAGGTTCAGGAAACACTCTTCTGCGGGAGGGGTCACTTTCAATACTCGCGGCGGGGTCATTGGGTGGGCGTGAACGTGTCTGCTGTAAGCGCCAGGGCAGCGTTTGTGGCGGGGCATCCGTCCAGGCCGTAGCTCGGGGTCCAGTAGTAATGTCTCCTCAGGCCATGGAAGACCTCAGCCAGATGCAAGCGGCCGTCCACCTCATAGACGCTCACATCCGTCTGCTCTGCAGCCAGCCGACCGCCGGCTATCAGCTCTTTGAAGGCCTATGGAGCATTGTTGATTGTGATGTAGTTTTAGTTATAGTCTTCTGCATAAAATTCCACTTAAGTCTTATTTTAGTCATCTGAAATGTTTTACTTTTAGTCTAGTTTTAGTTTACAAAATATCATCAAGATTTTAGTCGACTAAATCTACAGTTGATTTAGTCGACTAAAATATATTTTAGCAAGCCTTGATGGCGTCGTCGTAATGCTTGATTCATACTTAGCTGTGTGCCGAAAATAGCCGATCTACAAGCTCACAACGCGTCTGCGACGCGTTGTGAGCTTGTAGATCGGCTATTTTCGGAGCAGTTCTAGTATTAGTTCTACTGGATCTCTTTTCCACTAGTCCCTCCCTAACATTTTCTTCTAGTTTTTATTTGTTGACAAAATTGTCAGTATATTTAGTTTTTGTCTTCATAGGTTAATTTTTATTTCATTTTCGTCAGTGAAAAAAGGACATTTTTCGTAATAGTTTTAGTCGACAAAATTAATACTGCTATGGAGGACAGATTAACAGAGTTTATATTCTCTACACCTTTTCCACATACTGGATACAAAATGAATGAAATGTGTGTGCACTTGCACGTGTGCGCACACATGCATATGCACGTGTGTGTGTGTGTGTGTGTGTGTGTGTGTGTGTGTGTGTGTGTGTGTGTGTGTGTGTGTGTGTGTGTGTGTGTGTGTGTGTGTGTGTGTGTGTGTTACTTACCTGACAGACTGGCTCTTCTAGGCGGTTTCCCCAGATATAGATGTGAGTGAGAGTGCTGCTAACCTTCATGGCCTGAGCCAAGGACACCAGACCTACACTTCCTATGTTGTTACTGGTGATGGACAGCCTGAAAGACAGAGAGCGTTTTGCCTAGTGGTTACAGAGGGGGTCCCATAACTGAAATGTTATACTGTAGGTTTGATCGCAACAAAACCCAACTTATCCAACTACAGCCATGTCATTATCATTTGCTTTAAAGGGATTGTAGGCGATTCAGAGATAAACAAAGAAAAAAACTCCAGCAGTTCGTTTCCCCGACCACCAGGGGGTGACGTAGGGAGGACTTCCATAGAGTTAAGGGGACTTCTAAACGGGCCATGCCGAATATAGGTTACTTTATTCGGATACAATTCGCGGAACTGCCCGCCCCTGCCGGTTCTCTGAAAATGTATTTTTAAATAGGCTCTTTCATGACAAATTGACCACATATATGAAGTTAAACAACTAAATTCTATCCAAACGCTATCTGAAAAGTAAATTATGTGCCTCAAAAACGAAGTTTGAGAGCGTTTTCAAACCGAAAGTAAAAAGTTCACACGGACGCGCACGGATGCGCACATGCGTGCGTTAATTTACGGCCCGCTACAAACATAAACAGTAGGGAAAATACGATTTCAGAAAGAGGACTGTGTTTCAATGCAGGAAAACACCCCAGCATCATTATATAGTGGCTGATAGAGGGGAAAAAATGCAAAATATATATATAGAGATATTTTTCAAATTTAGGCTTAATGTTGCCAACAATCCCTTTAAGAGGATTTGCTGAAAGCCTTAATGTAATTGTTGTGTGTGTGTGTGCGTGTGTGTGTGTGTGTGTCTGACTCACGCTTTCAGGCCGCAGGTCGGCCAAGAGACAGCCTCACTCAGCCACACAGCTCCGTCGTCCTCGATACGATTGGACGACAGGTCGACGATTTCCAGGACTGCGTTTTGCTTCAGTACCTCTGCGAGGCATCGTGCGCCATCACGAGTCACGCGGTTACTGCAAGGAACGATGAGAACAAGATAAAGATAAGGTGTGTTGTAGCATATAGTGTTCTCCTTGTTGGCATGAGAATTTATATGTAGCCTACTGTATATTTGTGAGGACTGAAGATGGGGTTAATGGTCCAGGAATTAATGGAAGATACCAATTAAATGGCTTCCTATGTAGGCACATCACATTATTTTCAGGTCTTCCATTAGGCATTAAGTATTATCCTTTTTTAAAGCTAAGCATATTTAGCCTATGTAATGACGTTTCAGAAGTGTTCTCTAATATACCTACGAACACTCCTGATGCTGTTATTGTCAATGAAAATCTTGGAGAAGTGTTGGTTCTGGAGGTCAGCAGTACTTTTGACGACAGCCTAGAATCTGGGCCCTAGATGAAGCCATTCCAATGAAGCTACAGTATATCAACAACAGCTGGAGCAGACCATTTCACAGCGAGGCTTCAGGTGTAAACTTTCAGTTTTTATATTTAGTAGCCTGGCTTATGTGCACAAGCTGGTTATGAAGGGTCTTCAGATGGCTGAGAGGGGCCAAGCAGTTAGCAATATGTTGTGCTATCATTGATATATTGATCATATTGTGTGGATGCAGCAATGGGGTTGATATTCAGACACATTTACTGACTGTTGCATTAACTGATTGCATTATTAATGGCTACGCCCTTAATAGCTTGTATTATGTGGACAAACTATTCACATTTGCAAGGTAAAATGGAAATGTATTAACCACATGAACATCGCATTGCGAGCTTGTAGGCTACTTGACATCCAGCTTAGTATATGGGGTTTAAGTGATTAATAATAATGCAGTTTCAAACTGTGGTCTACCAGCGCAGGTCCAGGTAGCGCAGGCTGTGGTTGACTCGCAGCGCTTGGCACAGCCTCTCCACACCAGTGTCAGTCATGCTCATCTTCCCCAGGTGGAGCTCTGTTAGAGTCTGGTTCAACACCAACATACGAGACATGTGCACCGTGGTCTCCTCCTTACACACACACACACACACACACACACACACACACACACACACACACAGTAAAGATTCATTTATACCAAGTTGATTAAAGCGGCACTATGTAACTTTTATGATTAAAATGTGATTTTGTCCAATCTGTATGGTAGAGTATGTTAATACAATATAACTTATACAATTCTGGTGGTTGTATTTTGTCTGTGGTTGTATTGAGACATTTAGATTGTGTCAAAGGTCATGTCTCACTATAGACACAGGATCTGACACGAATCTTGACCTGATGAACAAGATTCAATTTATCCCCTGAGCAAGCAATTCAAACTCGATTAGCTCAATGGTAGAAATGTCAGAACTATGCGCAGGAAACCGGGTTGAAATCCGGGGTAGAAGAGGAAAGTTACATGGTGTAGCTTTAACTATATCATATGAAAAAAAAGAAATTGTGTATTTTTGTTATATGCAGTGGTGGAAAAAGTACTCAAATGTTTTACTTAAGTAAAAGTATCAATACTTCAATGTAGAAGTACTCTGTTACAAGTAAAAGTCCTGAATAAAAAATGTACTTGAGTAAAAGTACAAAAGTATCGGTATCAAAATGTACTTAAAGTACCAAAAGTAAAAGTACTAAAATGTTTGAAAATAGCAGATCTACAAGCTCACAACGCGTCGCTTTGCGACGCGTTGTGAGCTTGTAGATCGGCTATTTTCAAATAGCCTAGGTATAAAATAGG
>NC_137623.1:16283809-16428809 GCF_963280865.1 Gymnoscopelus braueri | reverse complement strand
AGTATTTCCAATTTTCAGTACTTTTACTTCTACTCCACATACATCTCAGAGGCAAATATTATACTTTTCGTCTCTCACAATGCGACGCATTGTGAGCTTGTAGAACTGCTATTTTCAAAATATTTTTATACATTTTATACATTTGAAAACTTGTGAAACGGGACATTATGCATAATGAGTGCTTTCTACTTTTGGTACTTTAAGTACATTTTGATACCAATACTTTTGTACTTAATTTACTCAAGTAAATTTTGAATTCCGGACTTTTGCTTGTAACAGAGTATTTCTACATTGCAATATTGATACTTTTACTTAAAGTAAAATGTGAGTAGCCTACTTTTCCCACCACTGGTGTGTAGGCTAACTCCGTTATTGAGAGTATAACGTTACCTGTCACACACGTGGTATTTTGGAGACATCTGGATAATGCACGAATATCACTGTCGTTTAGTGTCTGAACTCGTCTCAGCCGATTGTTTCCCGCCAGCTTTAAGGTGACACCATGCCTACAAAACACAAATTTTAACGCTTATAACAATATTGTGTTATTGTCTCCGCCAGGCCGAAAGGCATGGTTGTCTCCGCTAGGCCGAAAGGCATGGCGAGAGAGTATGTTTTACCCTCCGTCCGTCCGTCCGTCCGTGTGTCCTGTCTGTGTGTTAGCAGCTAATCTCTGGCACCGTTGGCCCGGTCGCTGCGAAACTGTGCACACACATTCCCTGGATGCCAATTCAGAACCTCTACCTCAATTTTTTTTACATGGCCCTGTTATAGCGCCACCAGGAGGCCAATTTGTGCAAAACCCATTTTTTTATATTATTCCTACAGATTTGATCCAAACATCACGCAAATCAGTACACAGTATCTCTATAGTCATGTGATCAACACGGATCTCTCTGATTTTCCATATTCCATCCTGATTGGTTAAAGGGTAAGACCACTTTGGTAGAGGTTTGGGTTGTGTAGTTACCTTGCCATGATGTAACTCCAAAGGTGGGCAAGAAAAAAAAAAAATTGCTCCATTGATTAGAAATTGATAATTCAAAATATGCTCCTCATTGACTTACATTGTACGGTAAAACAGCTCTCAAAGTCACTCTTTTAGCACACAAACGAACGCAAACAAAGTTGATTCAGACAATATAGAACATCACCAAACCCAGTACTGTTTTTTATTTTTATAAAAATGTCAACTTCCTGTTGATTTTGCCATTTTTAATAAGTAGAAAACCTGGACTGGATCCGTGGATCCGGATCCAGATCTTCAAATAGTAAAATCAACAGGAAGTTGACATTTTTATAAAAAAAACAAACAGTACTGGGTTTGGTGATGCTCTATATTGTCTGAATCAGCTATGTTTGGGTTCATTTATGTGCTAAAAGAGTGACTTTGAGAGCTGTTTTACCGTACAATGTAAGTCAATGAGGAGCATATTTTGAATTATCAATTTCTAATCAATGGAGCAATTATTTTTGATTTCTTGCCCACCTTTGGAGTTACATCATGGTAAGGTAACTACACAACCCAAACCTCTACCAAAGTGGTCTTACCCTTTAAGGTTGGCTTCCAAAGTTTGCAGGAGTGCTCCGTTTTCAACAAAATGCCTCAAATCATGAACGCAGCTTGCGATTTCCGTGAAATTTCACACGCACATTCCCACTAGGCCGAGGAAGAAATGCCACTTGAAAATGTTCAAATCAGCCTCATGGTGGCGCTATAAAAGGCTGATTTGCATTTTTAACTATAACTGCACCGATCTGCGTGAAACTTTGCACGCATACTCCCTAGAGGCCAAGGAAAAACATCTGCCCTGCATTTTTCACATTAGCCTTTTATAGCGCCCCCAGGAGGCCGACTTATGTAAAACAATTTTTCGAGATTAAGCCTTCAGATTGTATCCAAATTTCACGCAAATCGGTACACATGATCTCTATAGTCATGTAATCAAGATAGATCTGTTTGATTTTTCATATTCCATCCTGATTGGCTAAGATTGACATCTAAAGTTTGCAGGAGTGGCCTGTTTTCAACAAAATGACGCAAATCATGAACGCAGCGTCCGATTGCGGTGGAACTTTGAACGCACATTCGCACTACGTTGAAGAACAAATGCCACCCTTTTAACATTGCCCTATTATAGCGCCATCAGGAGGCCGATTTTTCTTTTTTATATTACTAATACAATTTTTTTCCAAACATCATGCAAATCAGTACACATTATCTCTATAGTCAAGTGATCAAGATGGTTCCGTCCGATTTTTTATATTCCATCCTGATTGGCGAATTCCAAATATTGCTGGCCCACAATAACCTACCTGACATGGCGGAGACCTGTGCTCCGAGGAGCACTTTTTCTAGTTTATTATGTTATTTTATTTTTTTATTTTTTACTTATTTATGTATTGAGTTGAAACAAGTACTGCCAAGAACTTGAACCAAAAAAGAAAATAAGAAAAAAAAGCAGTGGTGTAAAGTATATTTACTCAAGTGCTGTACTTATTAGTACAGTTTTGAGGTATTTTTACTTTACTGGAGTATTTCCAATTTTCAGTACTTTTACTTCTACTCCATTACATCCCAGAGGCAAATATTGCAATTATTATCCACTGCAATTATATGAAAACTTTATTTACTAGTTACTTGGTAGATTTGGATTATTATTACAAAACATACATTAACCACTTCAGCCCACCACTGGAAAAAAAAGTATTTTGAATGAAACTCACCCATAGTCCTTCGTCTCTTGCAAAACCTCTAGAATATAGGGATTTATTGGTGTCCCAAGTTGTGCACACACAGCAGTGTAGAGCGCTGAAATAGATGCACTACACATGTTGGCATCAAAATGAAGGGAGATTGTTCACTGCATAGAACAGCATTTACTGTCGTCATGGCAACGTGAGACAAACGTTCGAGTGAAATGTTCCTTTGCGGCCAAAAGGTGTCGCTGTTGTTCATGTTAAGCTGCGGGACGAAACCAAAACACGCACACTAAAAAGTCAGGACATTTCAAGGGCATTTGCAGTGGTGTAAAGTTTTCTCAAGTACTGCACTTAAATAAAATGTTGAGGTATTTTTTACTTTACTTGAGTATTCACAATGTTCAACACTTACTTTAGTTAATAGTTGCTTTGTAGATTTAGATTATTATTTCAAAACATGCATTTAACTACAGCCCTATATATATTCCAGCTATTTGAAAATAGCCGATCTACAAGCTCACAATGCCTCACGATGCGATGCAGAGCTTGTAGATGTAGTTGCCCTGTGTATATCTTTTTCCCTCATTGGTGTGTGAATGAGAGACTGATTGATTACCAGCTGGCGTGAATGAGTGGTGTCTGAATGTGAGTGGTTGGCTACCAGGTGGACCCTACTGATGATTGGCTCCTGTGACCGGGCTCACCTATAAAGCTGCCTGTCTCAGTCTCCATAAGGGCTTCCTCCATGCCAGTCTCTCATTCACACCAGTTAGGTTTTTTTTAGCCTGGCCAGTATGTTAGAAGTTTCAATATTAATATGGTCAGTCTTGGTAATGTACGGGTGGGTGTCCTTTCTTTTGTGTTCTTTGTTTGATCGTGTTTCTTTAGTTTATGTGAGTTAAGATACCTGTGCTTTGTTTTGGGTTTGGGAAAGGTTAGAATAGGGTTTTGTTTTGAGTAGGATTTTATGTTCAGGTGCCCACTCTGAGGTAATTTATCCATGTTTTGTAACTTGTAATATAAAACTCTTTACTTTTGGATTTTTAAACTGGTGTTGGCTGTCTATATTTGGGAACTGGGTAGGAGGGAGTCCATTTTTGTGTTACACCTGGTGACCCCTAGGCCGGGTCGTAACATACGTACTTTTTCTTTGGTACTTTAAGTATATTTATTTTTACCAGATTAAATCTACATTGCAATATTGATACTTTGACTTAAATAAAACATGTGAGTACTTCTTCAATCACTAGGCATTTGTTTGTGAAGCTATACCACTTGAGTTCTGGTGATGAAATGGACATCTGCTACTCATCACCACAGCCTGATTCTACAGGACAAATTGAGCATAGGCTACATACCAGAGATGGATTAACCATGGGATCGACCTACATTGTAGTCACACTAAAATGGTCATTACATGGAAGAGGCTGTTTTTAGTTTGCCGTTTTAGTGTTTTCCTATAGGACGCACGCGCGTGCGCGCACACACTCACACAATGTCTATTGATATTGTTAGTCAATCTCACTGGACATCATAGTCACATGATCTGCCCCCAAGGCCAGAATTTTGTCCATGCCACTGCTAATCTTTTCTCAATAAATGCATTGCACTTGTAGTAGCCAAACAATTCAAACTTCTAAGCCAACTCAGACCTCAAGGTCAGCCAGAGGGTTTCTACATTCCTCAGACAGAGAGCCGATGAGACCATGCCTGTGAATGCAAACATGGTAGGTACGTTCATAACTATAAGCATGTCTATAAGGCACTTTCAAAGTGAATGAACACAAGCTTATCACATGAACCGTCAATTTGTCTCTCACCAGAATCAGCATGGAAAGGTTTGTATTATAATGCCCAGGTAAAGATTGTCATATTTCAGCTCTTTTTGGGCCAAGCCAGGCAGGATGACCACCAGGGGGAGCCATAGTTGAGCGGTTGGGAGTCAAGATAGTGCTCTCTTCAGACAGAAATCCTATACAGCCATATCATATTCACCTGTTTCCTAGGCTTTTCACTTCCTGTGTGTGTTCCACTTCCTGTCGATTTGATCCAATGAAATCCAATGAAACTGGTCAGATGACTAATGATATCCAATGAAATCCGACAGGAAGTGGAAAACACACAGCCTAGGAAACAGGTGAATACCTGGAGCAGTGGTTTTCAAAGTGGGGTCCATGGACCCTCTGGGTAGCTCGAGGGGGTTCCAAATGGACCCTTAATAGGTCTGTAAACTCTGAGAGTGTACAAATGGAACAGTCCATTTGGTTTCATTTGTACACTCAGAGTTATGGGGGTCCTTGAAATTAAAAGGTTTGAGAGCCCCTGATATACAGTCAAATCATAAGCAGCCCACGGTTTTCTCCTCCCAACCGATGTCTTTGTGTCATTTTGTTTGTGCAGTATGCCCTTCATCGGTGTGGCACTGACTTAAAAATGGGTCTACAGCTGATACTGGCAATGTCATAAGGATTCAGCTCTGTGAAATGATGTGGATGCATAGGGCAGTAAATGTGTATAGCACTATATATTGTTCAAGATAAGTTAAGATCAAATCAAATCAAATGACACATTGTAGAGCTTGTAGATCTGCTATGTTTTGCTGTTTTGGAACGTTTTTGAAAATGTAAATAAATAAATAAAATGTTTAAAAATGTTTTGAATTATGGAAATGTTTGCCTTTTGATTGATTGATTGAATATTTTATTTAGAAGTTTGCAGAAAAAAAGCACAGTTCAAATACAAGGTCAACTAAATAGGATTAAAAAGCCCATGTGGTTTCAAATGGGGTCCTTTTGTATTCAATTCATAGTGTTGCCTAGTCCCCAATGTCTCTACTAAAACCGTTCCTGCTGATGATCAGTCATGGGTTTTGTGGGAATTTCACAGAAAATTCCCACAAAGATTAATTCCCGGCTCCAGGTGGGTTATTATTATAGGACATTTTCAGGTTCCACCGTGCGCCTGCTTTCCACTTACCTTCCTCAGCTGTGTGCTGTGTGGAGTTTATTGACATGTCAACCCAGCGGAGGTAAATGTAGTGTTGTATGTGGGACGCTCTCCTTTTTCCATGAGCTGAACCCCCAGCCAGCTGCACTGTACTGTAGGCAGACATCGCACATTTCTTAACATGCTCCTTTTGGCTCCAAGCGTAGCACTCAGTTTAGCCTAATCCCAGGTGTCACTGTGGAAGCCTGTGGACTTATATTTGAATTTAGCACAGCTGTAAATATGAAGCTTCAACTGTGTGTGTGTGTGTGTGTGTGTGTGTGTGTGTGTGTGTGTGTGTGTGTGTGTATGCTGGGGGGAATAGAGGCCTGAAAAATGATGTGATTGGGTAGAAATCTCTGCATGTGGTCACATTCCAGCCTCTGTCCCTGCACAGCAGAAGGGAGGTGTTTGTATTTTTCATTGCAGGACAGGTTGTTTCAGTTGAAGTAGTGGTGGAGTATAGAGGGAACAGGGTAAATTGGTTGCACAATGCCTCGTGCCATAATAGATCAATTAATCACGGCTCAAGCTGTTTTGTCATATCTCAAGAATTCTCGAGTCTATGATCAGTATGATGATGCACGGCGATAAGGCCTCACGGAGCCAGCAACCCGCTTAGCTATAATAAATTGTCTGACTGTATCTGTATATGTCTATGCGGCATGCTGCAAAGCCGGTTGGTTATGCTTGAGGTTTTTAAACTTTTTTCTTTTGCCACACATGCTCCGCTCTACTCTCTCTGAAGGTTATGTAAGAACATTCAGGTGTAGACCCAGAACATTGGCCCGGTGCCTGCATTCTCTCCTGTCGCTCTCCTCTACCCATAGATACTTACAAAGAGCCCCATACACCCAGCCAAAGGGAACAGGCAGTCATTTGAAACGCTGCGGCAGGGGAAAGTGTGCAGCCCCGACACTCAGAAGTGACTTTTTGCTGGCTGTTACACACAGGCACTCATTTATTGGGAGAATATAATGAAAAGTCTGTGTTCCCCGCTGAAGTGGGCTGAGGATGAGTCCTTAGATTGTTGCCATGGTTACTGTTTTGATGGAGTGTACATTCAACAGAGCCTAGCAGTCTCTTTATGTTGTGATGGTGTTGAACGCTGAGAGATGTTACTTGATGAGATGTTACTTATTGAATTAGCTTTTACTTTTTTCCCCATATAAATGTGAATTGATAGCCCATTGTGGAGGCTTTCAGATCCGCTATTTACACCAAATTCTGCCCCAGATATAGGGTTCAAGTGGTTAAATTATTTTTGAATAATCTCGTGTTGAATGCAAGGGCGGGTGTCACATTATACAAAATGGGAGGGTCGTCTCTCATTTGTACGGAACTCTTTATTTTATCGCTGAATTGCATTTCATGTTTGGGAATGTGTTTTTCACATACATCACATACCTCTCTTCATCCTTTATTTTTCGCTCTTCCTTTCCCCCCCAAGGCTACAGTTGACACTGGAAAGAGGCATGAAGGCATTTCTGAAGAGTGTGATGACCTTTCAGCCCAAGTTGGGTCAAGGTCACAGGGTGAGTCATCCATTTTCAAGCCTCTCTCTCCCGCTCTTCCCGGACGGAGGAAATGCCAGGCATCTGACGGATAGACACATGGGGAAATATCGCTATCCTTCAGTCCCTAGTGGTGAGTGTCTGTGGACTGTTCCAATGCACTGCAAGACTAGATTTGCATCCCTGTATGTAACACTGTTCATTCAATTCATATCATATCAAGCTGCATACATCTACCCTTGGGTAGTTTGCAACATTACCGACTGTGACTCCATTCCTGGGCTATTTCCTATAGCACTCCATACAGCAGTAGCCTGGCTCCAGCCCCTGAATCGCTAGCCACGCCCATTAAAAAAGAAAAAGTTCTGGCGATGGAGTGAAACGAAATGAAACTTCAGGCTGAGTGTCAGGCTAATACAGCAGTGGTTCTCAAACTTTTCAGCCTGTGACCTCCCAAAATAATCATATTTGAACTTGAGCAGCACTTGGAATTGTAGGCTCGGTTCCACAGATGAATATTGTGAAAATAGCCAATCTACATGCTCACAACGCCTTGCGCGACGAGCATGTTGCAATTTTCCCCTCTTTTTTAGTATTTGACTTTTTTGCTAGTTTGTTGATTACTTTTGACGTAGTAATGGTCTTATTTTATTTATATTTATATTTTATTTATATTTTATGGTTTTTGTTTCTTTTTAGAGGTATTAAAAAAGTGACTTAAATTGTCACTTTAGAAATGTGCAGATACCCTGTATACACTTATGTATTTGGTTGGTTTACGGTTGAGTAAAAAAAACAATGTTGCACACTAAGGGACCAGTCGAAATTTACATAAGGGGGGGTATGGAGGAAAATAGGGGAGGGTCATGCCTTTCTAATTTTGGTCCAAGGGAGGGTCAGATAATTTTACTTTGAATCCAAGGGAGGGTCATGCAATTTTGAATTGATAAAATAGTCCGTTTTTTATATACCTTTTTAGTACAGCAGAACAGTGGTCAATGACCCCTCTCCATTTCAAAGGATACAAAGAATTCAAATCAAGTAACACCTTGTCTATTTAGAATCAATGACGGTCGTTAACAAGCCATCAACGCACAGCGAGTGTGAACGACCCAGTCAAATCTATTCAGCGTCTTAACGATGGTGGTTGAACAATTAAGCAAAACTTCAACAGGCGTTATTGGAGAGATGCATTATAAATAGGCCTACTATAACTGGATATTCATAATCATTTGAAGTAATTATGTGCATGTGATTAATGTGGATCTATATGGACAGTTGTGTATAGATGCCTAGCTCCACAAGTAAAACCAGAAGCATCAGGCCATAATTGATAGCCTAATTTGTTTTATTATAGGCAACAGTGTAGTTGTAGTCACTGTAGTTGGTAATTAAAAGGGCAGAGTGACAAAAAAAATTAACTACTGGTTACCAAATATTAAACTTTCTTCAATCTGACCAGGATTCAATGGGTTTCCCACATGTAAGATGAGAACACTATCCATTCTGCTACCACTACTACAGATACACTGTGCATTTAGCAAGACTGACTACACTACAGCAATGTTCTAATCAATGTGGAAAGCAAAACATTGGACATATCAGTTTTAAATGTCATGTTGTATTTGATGGGGAGGGTTAGGGGTGTCAAGAATTTCACAATACGATACATGATGTTGGGCATGATATCGATATGATATATTATTAATGTTCTTTTCTCATGTATCATCAACATTGGCCATCATCTTATAAATAACGTTATAAAGCAAGTTAGAAACAATTACAAAGTGCTTTGTACACACAAATAAATACATTTGTGCAAGCTTAATGGAGAAGTGAAGTTCTCACTAACTATAAACCCATTGTTTCAGAGGACAGATAGACACTAATATAACAAATATAATATAATATAAGACTGCATAACTATAAATTCCACAAACCTCATATTTTTGTCATCTGGACTTTACCAACCAAGTGCAGCCTAGTTATTTCCAACAGCTAAAAAACATCTATAATACCAGATACAGTATAATACAATCTTAGATTAGATGTAGGCCTATTTGAGAGTGCAGATGCATGTCACATTAACGAGCGTCAACGAGCATCAGCTGACACACAACACCTCCCCTCTGCAGTGCTTTAAACTGAAAGTGACTGACTGGAGTCTGTTTCATTTCTCTCCAAAATACCTTGAATATGATGGAGGACATGATTAATAATTACTATGATTATGATAAGCTTTACATTTCATATCATACAGTAAAAACTCCTAACTTTCACCGGCAAAAAAAAAGAAAGTGTTTTTTTTTAATTAAAAAAACAATTAAAAAAATATACAGTATGACATCATGACAATACCTATCATCACATTTTAATACCACGATAGGCTATATCGTGACACAATATATCGTGACACTTCTAGGCGGGGAGGGTAACTCTTTTTTTTGTAATCACTTGGGGAGGGTCATTGATTTTTTTTTTTTGTCAAAGGGAGGGTCATGGCATTTTAGATCAGGGCACATACATTTTCTCCATGCCCCCCCTTATGTAAATTTCGACTGGTCCCTAAAGCGGCACTATGTAACTTTCTTTTAATGATTAAAATGTAATCTTGTCCAATCTGTATGGTAGAGTATGTCACAATACAATATAACTTGTACAATTAGGATGGTTGTATTTTGTCTTCCTGCTCTATTAGATTAGATTGTATCAAAGGTCATGTCTCACCTCGACACAGGATCCGATGGTCAAGATTCAGTTTAACCCCTGAGCAGGCAGGCAGGCTCAATGATAAACATTTCAGGACTTGCGCAGAAAACCGGGTTCAAATCCGGGGTAGAAGAGGAAAGTTACATAGTGCAGCTTTAAGCAAATCATCAGGGGACCTCCCTACATTAAATCATCAGTTTGAGAACCACTGCCATACAGTATACTGTATGCAGGGAGTTGCAGCAGCACCAGCTAGTTTATGCTGAACACATATTTACTTCCTTTAGTGTATCACTATTTCAGTCTGCATGCTGCATGAGCTGAGCAGAGGATGTTACACAATACTCCTCTATGCCCGAGACACTCTCTCAGCAGTGTTGCAGTGTTGTCATATTCTGCTTGTCAGGCCGTTATCAGAACATATATTTTACATCGTCGCTGTCGGGCGGAAACCTTGTATCTCCATATATACAGGAGAGTCACACAGAAGTAGCAAAAATATCCGATATACAAGCTCAAAAGGCGATTTTGAGCTTGTAGATCGGATATTTTTGCTATTTTTGAAAATCTTGGGAAAAAGTGAAAGTGGTCTTTGGGTTTTATAAACATTTACCCAATGGAAAGTATAACAATAGCTTGTGACTAAATTATAACTACACTGGATCCATTGGAACACAGGTCATTATTTTTCCAATTTCCTGAAAAGTAAAAGTTTTGAACATACAAGGTTTCCGCGGCCCGGCAGTGACGACATGTGATTGAAAGCCAAGTTGACGTGTGTCGTCGTGTTACAACGATGTGTGTTTCAGTCAGCTCACACAGAGAGCTCCCAGACGGAGACACAAACAGGCTGACAAGATTATAAGTACCTCTTGTCATAATGTCATCCGCTCCATGTTTTACCCCAGTGAACATCGTGCATTTTTTTCAGCGTTGTGGTTGAGCACTTTGAAAGGTTCTTCATTTTCCACACTTCATTAAACATGACATGCAATATGCAGGACAGGACAGATACAGACAAAGAGATATACTGTAGCTATAGTAACAAATACTACTACCACTGATAATAATGATAATACAAATGAAAAAGAGTAGTAAAGGGTACTAATGCGCAGGGATTAAGAAGATAGTACCAGAAACCAGTAGAATTAGGTTAGACAGGGGGTTTAGGTTAACAACCTGTATTATAGTATATGTATCTGAGCTGTTTGAACTTGTAAGATTGATTCCCCAAAATAAGGAACAAAGCATGTCCATTATCAGTTTGATAATTTAGCTTCCAAAATAACAGACTATTCCTTATTTCAGGGAACGGTTGGCAACTCTGACCTTTGCCTTCAGCGCTTGTTCTGCCTGGGTAACCTGTGTTCCAATGGATCCAATATAGCTATTACTTATTCAACAAGCTCTTGTTAATACTTTTCATTGGTCCAATATTTATAAAACCCACAGACACACTTAACTACTTTCACTTTCACTTCAAATGTTTTGTTTTTAGAAATAGCTAAAATAGCAATTGTTTCCTACTTTCGTGTGACACTGTAGTATGACGAAGTACGTTATTCATTTACACAAAAACATAAAAAGTTGAAATATGGAGATATGATGGCTGCATGGGTGTGATGGATGTGGACTCTTATGTAAAGTGACAGTGAGTGAGCAGCTAGGGGGGCCAGTGTCTTGCTCACTTTAGATGTGGTTATTGATCGACACATTAGCCTTTGTGGGGATTTGAACCGTAACCGTGGCTTTCGATTATGGGATGCTTTCTCTAAACACAAAAGCCACCCTGTCGTAGGATTATGTTAATCTACGTAAAAACAATCTCTCTGAACGTGTGTCTGTGTTGGCCTTGACAAATGTTGACAAAAGTCCTTGCACCTGGACTCCAACGGGTTTTTCCATGACATGAAAGTAAAAGCACCAAGTCTAACTCTATGACCTCTTAAAAAGCTATGCGAAAAGGTTTAAAAAGACGAGAGTGGAGCGTAAACATAGTAAATCAACGAGACGCACGTCTCTCCCTCAAATCAAAACATGTTCCCTCCCAGCCTGCATTTTACATGTAGGCAAACATCTACGCAAATCAGTGTGTGTGTGTGTGTGTGTGTGTGTGTGTGTGTGTGTGTGTGTGTGTGTGTGTGTGTGTGTGTGTGTGTGTGTGTGTGTGTGTGTGTGTGTGTGTGTGTGTGTGTGTGTGTGTGTGTGTGTGTGTGTGTGTGTGTGTGTGCGTGGACTGTGGAGGGGTGGCTGGCGTGTGCTGTGTGTGGAACGGTGTGGTATGATGTGTGTGCGCGTGTGAGCATGCGTGCTTGATTGTTGCATATGTTTTGTGTGGAGGAGACGGTCTGTGTGTCTTCATCTGTCTCTCCGCATATCCGTTTTGGCATCGTTGCCAGAACCCCACAACCCTGACTGAGCCTCATGCCAGGGCTCCTAGCGTTTCAGGTTGATTTAGAAAAATGCACACTCATGCGAACTTTGCTACCCTTATTTTCACTGGGCTTCAAGTCTCTCTCTCTGAATCATGTGAAACATGTCAGCCAGGCCTGGGCGATAGCTCTGCATGTATGCGTACCATACGTGTGTTGTAAGCATGTGTGTGTGTGTGTATGCTGTCAGTGTGTATTTCTGTGCTGTTCATTACATTAGTTGGAAGGAGGGTGACCGGTGGAATGCAAGGATTAGCATCCGCTTATCTGACTGAGTCAGAGCATCTCCCCTCTCTTATCTGTGAAATCTTCATCCTGTATGGATGAAATATGAAGTGACCCCCTGCTGCACTCAACTTTATATTAATAAAAACAGCGTGTCTCAATGGATTCATGTCAAAATGTGTGTTGTTCTCTTTTTCTTTCAGTTTTCAACTTTCCATATGTGGTCCATTAAGAGACTGGCAAACGATATAACATTAATAGCCTCTTCAGAAGATCCCCTTTGTGTATTTCTTTCTTCTGCACATTATTCTGTCAATACAGTACGTACATTACAGCACAAAATTAGGTTCTCTCAAGAACTCATTTACATAACTTCTCACAGTTGATCAATAAGACTACACACTACAGTAACAAAACAGAGTTTTATGATGGCAATGAAAAACAAATACAGCATGCATTGTTCTCATTGTGACTGGATTAAAAAGCCAGACTGTTTGATTTAGATCTCTAAGGCAAGGCAGGTTAAGACATATTCACTTTATATAAACTGTCAAAAGGTTATATGATCTCTTATCTTATTTTGTTTCTCCCTCTTCCCCTCCCTCTCCCTCTCGTACAGCCCTTTCCATTCCCCATCCTCTTTCTTCCTTCTCTCCTTCCCTCCTTCCCTCCTCCTCTACCTCCCACCCTTCCTTCCGCTCCCCTTCCTAACTCTCTTTAATGCAGGGGTCTTCAACGTTTTTCAGGCCAAGGACCCCATAGCTGAGAGAGAGATGAAGCAGGGACCCCCCATATATACATATTGAATTCATGTTAAATGTGTGTTTTCAGACATTTAAACCACTTAAACCCTCAATACTTTAAACTTGACCTTAGGCTGTACTTGGTCTGCTCTTTTTCCCCTCTACACCAAACCTCTTTGCCGATCTACAAGCTCGTAGGAGCTTGTAGATCGGTTATTTTCGGCTAATGTTCCCCCCCGGAATAGGGATGCTAGGGTTCAAGAGGTTCATGGAAAAGTAAAAAGAAAAAGTCTATATCACACAAAGATTTGGCAGCCTCCCCTGCAGTATCTCTGAGGATCCTTCAGCAAAACAAAACAAACACTTTGTTGATGTGAACCCAATAGATTTGTTCCAAGTGATGCTGTTTTTAATTGAACATGGTTTACAATGAAATTCTTTAGCCACAGAAAAATGTCTACTTTCAAAGTAATGTCATAATGATTTAATTTCAGTGTATTCATGTTTGTATAGCCATTTGCACGCAGCTTTTCTTTCTTTATGACTAGTTATAACCCCTGGAATACGGCCAGTGTGAAGTGTGACACTTTCTGTTTTTGATTCTGTTAATGAAGGGTTGCCTCAGGCTGCCTCGGTCGTCCCCAGAATAACAGGCTGGAACAAAGAAGTGAACAAATGAAAGAAATGAATGGTACCACACACACAACAAAAAAAGGGAATTGGTGACAGATGGTGAGTCTTATGGTGTTGGCATCCTCGTGCCCGGCCTGACGCCTCTCTCTCTCTCTCTCTCTCTCTCTCTGTCCCTTTCTCCCTCCCTATCACTCTCCTCTCTCTCCCTCTCTCTGTCTCTATCCCCCCCTCTCTTTCTCTTTCTCTCTCTGACTCATGGAAAACACAGAGTGGGTGCATACGCTATAATACTTCGCCGCATGACGATATCACTCGCCAAAAGATCTGTTCTTTTAGGAGGGTGAAAGATGGATCAGACTTAAGATTCCTACACTGCATTTATCTGTTCTACACTCTTCTAGCCAAGCATCTCCTGACCAACGTTGTGCAGTATTTTGCTCTATGATCCATCTATACTACTTTTATATCGTCTCTGTCCGGACGGTGGAAACCTCATGTCCAAAACTGTTATTCTTCGGGATTCAAATTCAAAAACAGCAAAAGTAGCAGATCGACAAGCTCAAAACGCGTCGCTTTGTGTCACGTTTGCAGCTTGCAGATCTGCTACTTTTGATGCTTTTAGGGCGTTCATTTACGGAAAAAACCCAAAAGTTAGAATATGGACATAAGAGGTTTCTGTCCGACAGCAACGATATTATGTCTGAGTAGAACATTAATGTCTTTTAAAAAATAAAAATGCTATTTTGCAATAATGGATTGAGACTGGCTTTCTATCTCTTTCCCTCTCTCACACATGCGCACAACACACACACACACACACACACACACACACACACACACACACACACACACACACACACACACACTTGTTTTTGTGGTGTTGTGGTGACTAAGAGAGTCAATCGTGCATATCACCAGACCGCATCATGCTTCAATTCACCCAGCATGCATTTGGGAGTGTCATCATGCAGCTATGCTCTCTTGCCTCTTAATCACCTCAAAACGTAAACAGCCGTCACATCGCATAACACACGCAGTCACACACACACACACACACACACACACACACACACACACACACACACACACACACACACACACACACACACACACACACACACACACACACACACGGTAATTGCACAATCTCATGTATAGTTTCATGTAGACCTTTTATGTATGAATTTGATTCATAACTCACAAAACTCAATATACTTCATGGGAAATACTTAACAAAGACATAAACCAGTGCAAATTGCCATACAAATAGGCTATAAGTTACAAAAGTAAGTGCTTGAGTGGGGAAGAGATACAGACCCTGGTTAGGAGTTGATGGATTTATCCCACCACGGTTGGATATAAACCCAGTTTCATGTGTTCTGTCATTTCCATGACTTGTGTGCTGATAGATGGTGATATAATTGCTGCCCTTGGTTGTTGATTTGACACTTAACATCGCACAGGTATTTGAGGTGTTCGTAACCTCACCCCGTCACCTTTGACCTCTGGCAGCCGTGCGTGTAACAGACCACCCGTGTGTGACTAATGGCATGATATCACTCAGTACAAGGTAGTAAATTGCCATTGTTTTTGTTTGATCTACCCTGTACTTGCTGTGTGATTATTGAATAGAATTAGTTTCATCAGGTTTTAAAAGTCAAAGTCCAAGGGATAATGCATAATGGTTGAACTCCAGTTCTCTGCATTTATTTCCCAGAGATACATGACAAGATGACCAAGCCTCTGTTTGTATAAGACAAGAAACTGTAAAAAAAAGAGATTGAGAGAGAGAGGGTGTTCTCTGACTTACCAACTGGTGTTCCTATTTTGGGCATGGCGAATACTTTTTATTTTATTGCTAAATGTAAAGATCTACAAGCTCACAATGCATCACATCATGATGCTTTGTGTGCTTGTAGATCAGCTATTTTTGCTATACAACAAAGCATATAGTGCATAAGTGGTTAAAGAACATTTACTCTGTGTTGTGGCTATCGAAAAATGTGCTGAAGTTTTACTTGCACTAATGGCAACACATTCCTTGGTAACTCACTTTGCTGGCTCTGTGCGGGTCCGAAGTACTCGTGAAGTAATGAAAAATGATCGTGAGTCATCATCGTGTCTCATCACTTACTAGCCACAATGCTACGTGGAGGAGTGAGATAAAACAAGCAGAGGCTAGCACCCGGACAAACTACAAAACTTCATCCAGCTGCGTTTTCTTTGCATGAGGTATGGACCACAAAGACCCTCATTGTATCTCTGCCCACAATTCCATGTCTCCCCTATCACCGTACATCAGCACTTTAGCGCCAGTGGTTAACATATCCCTATTCCATACCCCCCCCCCCCCCCTCTCCCCCCTACGACGCCCTGGTAATCTGAAGGCCATTGTGCTTCACCTTGACGTGGGATACTTGGTGAAAGCGAGATGGGGACAAAAAGCCGTCCGGAGTTCTCATGTTGGGGCTTTGTAGTGCTCCATCAAGAGAACAGAGGATGGGGCTCAACCACAGAAAGTAGGCTACAGGTAGACCGCATTTCGGCACAAAGGGAACAAAACAGGAATTGTGCCCTCGCTGAATGGCCACACATGCATGCGTTTGACATATGATGCCAGTGCTTAAACAGAGCCATAGGATTTGATTTCACATCACCTGGACAACAGATAAAACATGTTTACTTGCCGAGCCCTGCTATTTAATTGTTCTGCCTTTGACACTGGGGCCACCTCGATGTCATCGCTGCCATGGCTGAATTGCACTATTCATGTCACGGGAACTGGTGCCCTGGTTCTTTACCTTTCCCATGCATCACATCGTAAATCACAGCATTTGCGGTGAATGAATTCACTGGTGCTACAATGTTAACTTCAAAGTCAGTTTAGTCACAGTAGTGGCCCTCTAGAAACTTTAGAAACGTGCCAATCATTGTGATTAAAGGCATGTTTAGAAACAGTACTTCCCCTTGGTTATCTACAATACAGCTTCCAGAAATGTCCTATTCACCAAGAGACGCGCACCATATTTTTCGGTGCCAATAAGGTTCTTCTCTCCCTTCTAAAACCATAGTAAATGAGTTTAACAATACCTCCCACAGAATGCATTTGAAAGGTTTATTTCACCTGAACTGAGTCACACTAAAGATAACTATCTTGTTTTCCCCAGCTGGAGAAACGTCTTAAATAGTGCTTTGCTGATGCATCCTGGTTCATGAATAAATGGAGATCATCTCTACTGTACATTGTGTTCCAATTAGGGACCGGCTAGCCAGAGGGCTTGATGGATCGGCTGCTGCTGGGTCTCATCCAATCACCAGACTCTCTGTGCCAATTCCACTTACACAACGGGCTGCGAGAGTGATCCCCGAGCTGTCTAATTCACCATGAAGGCTTTAAAATATGACTCATTTTACAGCATGTATATTACCTTGGATACATTTTTGATCACTGCACGTTTTGGACGATGACAGAGCGTCGTGGAGGCCAAGTTGAAAACCTTTATTTTACGCTTTGTGTAGAGGTTTTCAGTGCAGAGTCATTTTCCACTTCATCCATTCGCCTACCTGGCTTTAAACCTCATGTGATGTCCTAATCCAGCCAAATATTTGCTATCATGAGAGACTTTGTAAACTCTTCTTGACTCTAAAGGTCTGCAACTGGAAGGCTGTAGATTTGGTGCATGCAAGAGAACTAAACTGTTGTGACTAGAACTAGCAAATATTTTACAAGAAACTTTCAGCGAAACAGAGTATTGCAATTGCTATAAGATCTGGAGGACAAGAATAGAAAACACAATTCACATATTAAGTGAAGGCAAGTACAACCTCGTTGTCGTTCCAGTTTTTAGGTTATGGTACAAGACATCTATTACCTAAACTGTAAATTACACATTCATCTAGCCATACTGTAGCAGAGCACCACTCAGATAACCGTGTAAATATAATATAGGCTACTATGTGGTGCACTTTTTCATCTCATGGATTAAAGTTCTCAGTCGCCACGGCTGATTTCAGTCATTTGGATTGCATAGAAGCCAGCAAGTCTTCTATGGAAGCTTGTTGCGCAGCGAAAATAGCCTATCTGCGATCTTTCAATGCATCTGTGACGCATTGAGAGTTTGAAGATAGGCTACTTATTATTTTAAGATTAGAGCATTTGAAGAGGTCAAACCTCAATCTGTGATTTCTTCACCTTGTTGGCATTATGTAGAACAGCAGGAATAAAACGTCATGATTTTTACATATCTTGTTAACCCATTTTGGGCGGGAACCCCTTTTTGTAACTATGCCTTTCAGGACGGGAACCCCTTTTGTCGCTATGTACAGTATATAGCAACATACATTTTTGTAATTTTTGAATAAATATTTGTTTAGTTATTTAGTTTTTCAGAAAACTTTGTCAGGATGTTTTTAGAATCGGTCTCAGGTCTAAATGGGTTTGTTTAGTGTGTGTGTATGTGTGTGTGGGGGGGCTCCTTTTCCCAAATCGCACATTAGGACACAATTTGTGTTGTGAGATTTTACTTTTCTTTAATTCATGTGACCTGTATCCTTCTTTCTTAGCTCCGTCATTCACAGAACAGTGCTGCACAGCTCTCATCTACCTCTGCCTGTAACTGTAACTGTATCCTGCACACAGGAAGGCATGCTGTCATACTAACTGAACTAGGCTGAAAGTTCTTTGGATGCGTGCCCTAGAAACAGGAGAGCAGGTTGTAGTTCAGTGGCCTTATTACAAAGTATCACACATTACACATAATGGTTGATATTTGTTAAACGGTAAAATGTACAAACCTTGTTGTTGTCTTGGACGTGGCCCCTGTCTGCCCCAGGCCCTTGGAATCCTTTTCCCCAGCATGCTGCACCAGTGCCCAGAAATGATCACTGTTGGCTTTTGTTGCTCAACCAGTAAATGTTTAAGGCCAGCAGCTCTTTTTATAACTAACTCGTGATGCTTTAATCAGACAAAGATCATCCAGATAGAGTTAGATTGTTGGTTGTTTGTGGGGAGAAAATGACATGTGTTTCCCCCTGTTGCCATGACACTTGTTTAGCTGGGAAAACTAAACTCATAATTATGAGTTTCATACCTGACTGACACATAAACGTGCTTTATACAAACAATGTGATCTTCCAATGGGCATAATAACAAAATGAAGGGGTTTTGTTCCAAAACGAGATATCTGCAGTTTGGAAAGTGTGACTTACATTTTTACCAGATGATCGCTATTCTGAGCACATTATGAAATAGATGTGATGAGACCCATACGACTATATCGTTGCTGTCGGGCAGAAACCTCTTATCTCCATATTTTAACTGTTTAACTTTTCGTTTTTTCTTAAATGAATGCCCTACTTGATCATACAACAACTTGACACAAAAGCATCAAAAGTAGCAGATTTACAAGCTCGAACCGTGGTACAAAGCGACATGTTTTGAGCTTGCAGATCTGCTACTTTGCTATTTTTGAATTTGAATCCTGATGTGTACTTTATATGTAAACAGCTATGTTTTTGGAAATATCTACCAATATCACCCCTGCAAAAACAAGAAAACACACTGTTTTACATAGCATTTTAGAATGAACCACTTAAAATAATCTACTACTAATATCCATGCTGCTCTTCAGTCATGAAAAGTCTTAAAACGGCACTGCACTTCAGAATGAACCTCTTCAAAACCGCTTCCATAATATCCAAGCTGCTCCTCATTGAAAAGCCTACAAACTGAAGACGGGAACTTGTTTACCATCACATTATACAAGAATATGGCACCTTAAATTAAAACTATGCAAATTCTGTATTGTCTAGGTTGAGGGCTATATTAGACAATAGCTTCTCTCTGAAGCCAGGGAGCACTCACCACAGAATGGGTCAATGAGCCTCTATTGTCCCGGTCTCCATTGTGCTGTTGGAGTGGCCTGCAAACTGAACAGTGTCAGTCTTTGTCTTTGTCCCCATCAGCTGTGGAAAGCCTTCTTTTCATGGCACTGTCTGCAGAGTCCCATGTGGCTGCCATGCCCTACATGTCACAATAATAAAGTTAAGGACATTGCTCTTAACGGTTGATAATGGGCTGGTAAATAGGCTGTGTACTGGTTGAGCACTTGTCTTGGGCTGCCTTGAAGAGCTCGATGTAATTACAGTAGGCTATGTGTGCATCCCTGGCAGTGTTGCCAGATTTTGCTAGAGAAACAAGCGGCCAGGTCTGTGAAAACAAGCCCAAAAGAAGCGACTACTGACTGATTAGGCTAAGTTTTACCACTTTACATCAGGTATTTCTATTTGAAAATAGCAGATCTACAAGCCCACAACGTTTCGCAATGTGACACGTGGTGAGCTTGTAGATCTGCTATTTAAAAAAATATGGGCGAAGAAAAGTGAAATATTGCGAATATTTTTAAAACATTTTAACAACACATCTTGTATGGGGTCCTTACTCCGTGGCACATCATATTTTTTTTTACCTTAGGAAACAAGCCCAAATAAACAACTACACAAAAAAACGCATTCCGCAACTACCAATATTTACAAGAGCCTTTACAGAAAAACAAGCCCAAAGTCGCTTAAAATACGCAGACATGGCAACACTGACCCCTGGGTCTGGGTCCCCTGCCTTTCTTCACCCATGATGTCTTTTCAATTTGTTCATTTCAGAGGTATGAGATATTTGTATGGGAAGACTCGCCCCAAAACACGCTCGCCCCCATTTTTTCGTGGACCACTCACCCTCAGCGGTTCTTGTATTCTTGTATTTGTTTTACTGAGGATAAGTTTAGAAATAAGGTTAGGTTTAGGTACAGTTTACTGAGGCTAGGTTTAGGAATAAGGTTAGGTTTAGGCATAGTTTAGTGAGGTTATGTTTAGGAATAAGGTTAGGTTTAGGCATAGTTTAATGAGGTTACGTTTAGGAATACCAGGCGACCGTTCCGAGGTTGCCGGATTTTCCCCGGGGTGAGCGTTTTTTGGGGCGTTCTGGTAGGGGATAATATGTAGGCTACTATGGTTGGATTAAGTCATGTTATGTGTCTACCTTTTTGAATTATGAAAGGCAGTATGGATGGATGTTGTTCATTAGAAAATAATAGAATAGAATATGTTTCTATCATTAATGTTTTGATGAATTGAGTACAAAGGTCCCCAATGGAAACAAGCCATAGGCTTTCTTGGGTTTAAAATCCTCTTAGATGACCTTGTATTGAACTGTACTTTTTTTTTTGCAAACTGCTAATAAAGTATTCAATCAATCAATCAATAGAATGCCAGTCATTTGAGCAGCACACCAGATTTCATCATTCACACGCTCTTTAGAAACCCTTGCTGTGCGCGTGCACGCCTGATTGACCACGTTGTCTGTGTGTGTGCGCGTGACATGCCGTGATGCCCGTCCGTCGTGATGGACGGTCGATACATAATCGATTAGAGTGCGTTATATAATAAGAGCCCGTGCGGTTGGCTGCGGTTTAAAAATACAAATTTAAGCGGCAACTCTGATTGGACAACCGGTCCCCAGGGCCAGCAGAAGGGGCGGGGCTTTCGGCAGGGTTAGAGAGGATTCATACTCCTCAACCACACACATCAGATTGTCGCTGCAATGCATGGTGACCAACTGGGGAATATATAGGAATATCACATCTCTTTTTCTTTTTGATTTTGTCTCCTAAAATATCTGTGGATCTAAAACATCAGCATGTGAACGCAGATGAACGGACACCAGAGGATGCACACGGTTCAAGGCAGAAATACACACTATTAATGGGCGTTTACCATGTTTTTCACCACAGTGTGGGTTTCTCCCTATAACAGGTAGCAGCAGCAGCGCTCATTTGCCCGCTTCATGGTAGAATTGTGTTTATTTTGGAGTCACTGATCAATGCTTTGATGGACACCCAACTCTGCTCTGGAAACATGGATCGTATCGTTTCTTTGCCATTTTGGTGTTTTTTCCCGTGGATTTAGAACAGGTAGGTTCTGGTCTCGTTCCATCCAGCCAGACAGCAACAACCTGTCGTCCGTTAGATAGTAGAGACTGTGCTGTGTGGTAGCAGCCACACCATTGTCTATAGCTGATTCATAGCAGCTGTAGCGAATGAATGTTTAATAACAGGTCATGGATCACTGTGTGTGTAAAAAGGCGACCTTACTATCGCAGTAGTAAGACCATTGACCATGAGTAAGAACACGCACGGTACATCATAGTCTTGGCGACCACCCCCAGTGTGCCCTGGACTTTCACCAGTAAAGCCCGTACTTCTTTGTACATGTACAAAAAAAAATATATACGGTGCTTACCCGGTTGCCCCAAATGTTAGCTAGCGCTGCGGAGTCTTTGTGTAATTAATTAGTCCGTATTTGTCAATAGATATGTGTTTTAATCCCGTCTGTGGCCGAACGCCATTTCCCTCTCTTTTACTTCCTGTTTACATTGAGTGTAATACCAGCTTTCACCGGGTGCGCCCCGTCACTACCGCCCATTGAGGAATACAGAGAACTTGTCGACAGAATAGGACACAGACGGGATTAAAACACATGTATTTAAAAAAAAATACGGACTAATACATTGCACAAAGACAACGAGCGATAGTTAACATTTGGGGCAACCGGGTCAGGACCTTTTTTAATATATTTTTTTGTTCAGGTAAGGAGAAGTACGGGCTTTACTGCAGGACATCCTGAGGGGTGGTAGCCAAGACTATCGTAGGTACGAAAGTAAGTCAGACTCGATAAAATACATCTGTGAGATAGTCTTTTCTTGAGCCAAGGCTACATCATTATCAGATTTAATGTATCCTTCAGCTTCTTGTTTACGCACCAAAATGACTGGATATAGAGGTTTTGTAGCCATTTGTAGAAATATTAGACCTTAATGGTCGAATGTAAGCATTTTCTTTTTACATCAAAAACATTTTCCAAATATCGATTTTTTTTTTAACATTTTGGAAAAAATTGCCAATTATACATCGAGGTGCCCAGATGTCCCTAGTGCTCACCTATCCTGTTACCTAAGGCTTAATAACAGGACATGGATCGCTGTGTGTAAAAAGGCGACCTTACTATTGCAGCAGTAGGGTCGTGTGTGTGTGTGTGTGTGTGTGTGTGTGTGTGTGTGTGTGTGTGTGTGTGTGTGTGTGTGTGTGTGTGTTCGTGATGATGGCTGGTGTCGCGCTTTAAGAATCACAATCCTCTTCTCCTTGGTGGCACTTTTCTCCAGGGTGTCATCATGAGATGAGACACACACTGCGTTGCTTTGACATGTGTGTTGTGTCTGTTGTGTCAGACTGTCTGTCAGACACAATGATGCAACGTTAAGCAACTTTTTTTTCTTAAATATTTGTTTTCCCCCTTTTCTCTTTTCTTTTATCTCCCCATACCCCCCCCCCCCTCCACCACAGAGGACTATGTGTCCATACATGTTAGGCTACTTTAATCACAGGCCTAATAATGGGTGGATGTCTTTTATATAGAGATACATTGTGCAAAATTTATTTTTAGCATACTCAACGCTCAGCCATATACCGTTGTCTTGGATCAAGACTGTATCATAGATGTATTTTATCGAGTCTGACTTTCACGTTCGTATCTATGATCATAGATATGCAAATGTCAAAATCGATAAAATACATCTATGATAGTCTTGATCCAAGGCTATACCGTTGACTAATAATCTCACTTTGAGTGTATAGGCTACTGGATGGAAGTGGAATTTCTGTGATCATCATAAAAAAAACACAGTTGAATACTGGGGGCTGCGAAAACATTGCTCTTTCTATGTTGGTAAAACAGAAAAAAAGAAAGCTTATTGCATTGAATGGAAGCAGATGCCAGTTGTCACACTGTAGTTTTGTCCTCGAAGGGGACCTGCCTGCTGGGGACAAGGATGGTGAGGACATATTGCCTCCCTTGCGCGTTGCTTTCTTCCAACAACTTTTTCTGTTTTCGTTGTAGATTCCTGCTGCCGACGGACATGAGGAAGGAGGACGGGGTGGACTAGGATCTTATTTTTTAGGGAGGGGGACGCCTTGACTGGACCGGCGTTTAGCTCCCCTCATCCCGATGTGGGGCTGGAAAGGTCTACTTCTCCCTCTGTGGGTTTGAGATGAAATAATGGCGACACGTTCGACCGACTCACCGCAGGACAATGACGAGAGCAATCCCAGAGGCACAGCATCTCCACCCTGTTGTGAGGTGAGTTGAGATTTGGATCTGATCCCAGTCACTTGTTACTGCTGTTCAGTCAGTGTGTAAGTGGGTGTGGAAGATGAAAGCTGGTGCCACTCAAATCAAAGGATTGGCATTCTATTCTATTCTATTATGTTCTATTCTGCTCTATTCTATTTATTCTATTCTAATATCATGTGATACATGCAGTAGCAGGCAGCCTATAAAGTGAATTACTAGGGCATATGGATGTTGTGAATAATGAGCGAGGCAGGTAGTTGAGAATTAACGCGCTGTCTCACTCACTCACACATTAAGTTGTTAACAACAGGGGTCATTCGGGACATCAGGCAGGGTCTGTCAAACATTTTCTCTTTGAAGGAACATGCATTCCCTCAGAAATTCACGACATCCTGCACGAGACCCCCCCCCCCTTCTGTAATGTATGTAATATGTGCTGCTGAGAGAGAACATGAGGCAGTGAGCTAAGTGTTGCAGAGCATAGCCCATTAGATCTGTCAGCGTTGGGTGACAGAGTTCATCACCACCCCCTCCATTTGAGTGTGAAACATCACATGAAAAAAAAATATTGTGTTTTTATATTTGCTTGTTCTGTGTTAATCTTGCTTACTACCCCACCCCCTTTTTTCCTGCATCCCAAGCTCAGATAAACAGCACATTCCACAACGTGTCCCTAACCCCTCCACGCTTGTCACGTATGGTGGCGTTACATCACCACCACCAGTGTCATCATCACCATCATCATAATCGTAAACCAAGGCCGGGCTTCTTGATGCATGTCATAATAACGGCACTGCAACGGTGGCATGTTTTGGGATTAACCCGCCGCCATCAGAAAATGGAAATAGTGGTATTTGTGCGTGTGTGTGTGTGTCTCTGTGTGTGTGTGTGTGTGTGTGTGGTAATCCTCTTACCAAGGCAGAACCAGCTGAGCGTGTGGATGACATAAATCTTTTGGAAATGGGTGAGGGGTGGGGAGATATGGGCCAGTTGGGAGTTGGGAAAGACTGATGGAACGAGGAAGAGTGGAGTCTGAGAGAGAGTGGCTTGAATCATACTTAGTGTTGCACACCGAAAATAGCAGATCTTCAAGCTCGCAACGCGTCTCTGTGCGAGTACGTATAAATCGGGCTTATCATTTACAAAGGACGAACGCAGAGTGTTGCCAAGAGATTTGCTTACATGTCAAACCTGGATCAAAAGTTGGCTGTTTGTAATCCTTCGCTCTAGAGCCCCAGACACTGACTGGTTTCATCGTTATACTATTGGTTGGTTTGCTCTTTGCTTTTAATCAAACTTCCTTTGTGTTTTATCTGCATAGTTGAGACTTCCTTTTGAGCTCAAAAAGAGGAAATGGTTAATTTCTCAGCAAAGTACTAGTGTTTATGGTTTTAACACGTCTGTCCACCACTCATTTAGCATGTTGCTGATGCTTGTTGTATATTGAGCAACATACACTACAGTGACTGTGCAGAGAAGTGGTTCTGGGTTTTTGCTAAGGGCACTCGGATACACTGGGCATGGTAGGGATAATAAACGGACATTTTGGTTACAGGGATGGCCTTTCTAAACGGTAGTCCATCTGACTCTTGAGTCTCCCTTGATGAGTTAATCAGTAACCACCACATGGGAGCAGGTGACAATGACATCCGCCTTGTCCAGCACACCCAACATACGTAAACGTTTATGATGGCCATCCTTCACGCTCGCTTTCAAAACCCACACACACCTTCAACCACTCATTGCCCAGCTATGTTTATTATGTTCAATATGTCAATGCTACTATCTGAACAAATCTGGACAAATTGTTATTAAACCATGAAATTCTTCTCACGTATTCCACAATTCAGTACCAGTCTTATCTTTTTCTTTTTAAGATTTAGTCACGGTCGTGTGTGTTTTAGTTGTCAGGCTTATAGGCCTACGCCCTACGACTGAGAACAAGTGAAACCTTAGCAGTAACAAGGTAGTGGCTGTGAACTATTTCCTTCCGTAGCTCTTGTGGTTTTCTGTCCCGTGTGTCAATTCAATGCTGATGTGGTGGGCTGGCCCCATGTGCCGGCACTGGTGTTTTAGGTGGTCTGGGAGACCCCATCTACAAACAACACATGGGGCCCTGACATGTGGGAAACAGGCAGGTGGTTCTCTCTACCTGATCTCTCTCTCTCACACACACACACACACACACACACACACACACACACACACACACACACACACACACACACACACACACACACACACACACACACACACACACACACACACACACACACACACACAGAGGCATCGCTTCTTATCCAAAAGCTTCAGTGCTGATGAACTGCCTGTCCCCTTGGGTCCAAGCAGCAGAGAGTCGAGGGAGACTGCATGGGGGATATGATCTCCCTCCCTCCCCTCTCCTCACACTCCCTAATGAGAGACATTTCAAGCCCCCAACACCCGTCACCCTCCCACCACCACTCCTTGTGACCAGAAGTGATGGTAGCCACGCTGGGATAATTTACCCGCAGCTGCTCCCCAGTCATTAGAGGAGTAAAAAAAAAAAGACAACACCCCAAATATAAGCCTGCTTTCTCTCTTGTCTGTCTATGTCTGTCTGTGTGGCTCTTTCTTCGTTCTCTCACTCTTGTTTTCCTCTTCTGTCTCTGAATGTGTTGCTTTGTCTCACTCTCACCTCACTCTGTATCTCTCTCCTTCTGTCTTTGCAGTGTACAGCAGTGGTTCTCAAACTTTTTCATGTCAAGGACCCCCAAAATGATATGTATTTGACCGCAGACCCCCCCCCCCCATCTGAAAACCTTTTGACAGAGGGACCCCCAGAAGAAAAGATTTGTGTTAAAAAAGTGCAAAACAGATTTAAAAAATAAATAAAAGTACAGTTATACAATAATGCTAAACAGATAACAAAAAGCCCTGAGGGAAAAAAAAATATATATATATTTTTTTCAAACAAAAATATTGTTTAATCAAACAACAATTTCGCGGACCCCCTGCAGTACCTCCGCGGACCCCCTGTTGAAGACCTCTGGCCTAATGCATTATAAAACTGGGGGTATTGGACGTTTTTCTAAGGGCTTTAATAGTGCCCGCCATACAGCATTATGTATTGATCACACACACTTGTTCAGGGCGGAGGGAGAGATCGGCAAACAGTGTTTTGACTGCTGCTGCACTTTACTAACAGTGTTGCCATGGCTGCTTATTTAAGCGACTTTGGGCTTGTTTTTCTGTAAAGTTGCTTGTAAATATTGGTGGTTTTGGGCTTGTTTCTAAAGTGTAGTGGCTTATTTGGGCTTGTTTCCTAATGTCGTTTTTCATGTCAAAGACCCCCAGATTAATATGTATTTGTCCGGAACGCCATCTGAAAATATTTTGTGCCAAGGAGCCCAATTGAAGATTTGTGTTGTTAAAATGTTTCAAAAATATTCCAAATATTTCACTTTCTTTTGAAAATAGCCGATCTACAAGCGCACAGTAAGCTTGTAGATCAGCTATTTTCAAATACCTGATGTGTAAAGTGTTAAAAAAAACGTAGCCTAGTTCCTCATTTTGGGCGTGTCCTCATAGACCCTGGCCGCTTGTTTCTGTTGCAAACTCTGGCAACACTGTCTAGTCTACTCCTGTATGTTTCGCTAAATATAGAATACAGCAATATACCTGCTCCGCTCCGTAAGCCCCCCCTACCGTCTCCCCCCTTCTCTTCCACATGCTTGTCTTTCACCCGTCCTCTATTCCAATGCCTTAGTTTCCTCTATTCCAATGCCTTTTCAGCCATGCTATATTTAACCAGTGGAAAGATGAACGTTGCGAGGGTGCGTGTGTGTGCCGTGTGGGGGGGTCGTATGGCATAACTCTACAGGAATCGCTGCACGTTTCCTCCTAATAGCCTCTCTGCCAGATGACAGTATTCGACCGCTGGTCAGGACAGTGTAATTTCTGGGTCAGGGGTAATGGTATATGATGGAACAGGCAGTTAACCCATTAAGACCTGAGGCCGATTCTACAAATGTCTTTTTTTTACTATTGTAAAAAACCACTGAACCATTGAACCACTGTTACTATATCAGTGGCTCTCAAACTTTTTCATGTCAAGGTTCCCCACAATGATATGTATTTGGCCGCGGACCCCCATCTCAAAATATTTTGTTCCAGGGACCCCTCAGAAGCAAAGATTTTAGTTACAAATGTTCGCTTTGAAAACATATATATTCAAAGATTTGCACAAATTTTCAAGATTTTTCAAAAATAGCTGATCTACAACGAGCTTGTTTATCTGCTATTTTTGAATAGCCAAAGAAATTTAAAATGACACACATGCGTTCCCGGTCTTAATGAGTTAAGTGTGGACATGTGCGGAGTGTCCACGAGGGCTGACATGTTGGTGGAAAACTGTGCAGTGAATTAGGCCGGTCTGGTCTGAGGTTATTTTCCACACGCCGACGGTTACATGTCCCGACGTCTTTAAGTGGACATGTATTTCCACAGTTGGGTCCCAACCCCCCGATTAAGTTCATTATGATGAGATCACTTTTTTTAAATTTGTGCAGGTGGATTTTTATTCCAGAGTCAGAGTTTTTATTCCAGTTAATTTACTCGTTGTAAAAGTTTTTCCAGAAAAAGAAAATAATGTATCATCGTCGTTCTATTTTCCTCTGAAGCAGTGGTTATCAAAGTTGTTGTCCTTGAGGGGGTCCTTGAGGGGGTCCCCAGCTAAATCTGTTAAAAAATTACAGATATACAAGGCAAGCTCACAGCGTGTCACTTTGTACCGCGATGCGAGCTTGTACAGCTGCTATTTCTTTAAGTTTTTTTTAAAATATCGGAAATGTTGAATATTTTTTATTTGGTCCGCGGGCCAAATATATATTAATTTGGGGGTCCTTGGCATGGAAACGTTAGAGAACCACTGCTCTAAAGGACATTGAACCGCTTTTTATTTATTCATATTTTGTTTGGGTGCGGTCGGTGACATGTCATCAATCAAACCGGGTGACAAAATGCTTCTGATTTGCATACATTTGAAACGCAAATGTCCATCGTTGCTTCGGACTGCTTTGGTTCAAGGTCCCTTCGTATTCAGCAAAACAAGACACTGACCTAAACATGACCTGGAGGGAGGGAGGGGGGGGGGGGGGTGTGTGTGTGTGTGTGTGTGTTGTGAAAACACACACACACACACACACACACACACACACACACACACACACACACACACACACACACACACACACACACACACACACACACACACACACACACACACACACACACACACACACACACACACACACACACACACACACACACACACACACACACACACACACACACACAGGTTCTTACCAGTTACCAGGAATGCCCTCTCCTAAGTGTTTCCTCGGAGCTGCTTGGTGATTACGTCACCGTCAGGCTGTGTGGTTCAGGTTGGCATCTCTCTCTTAAAGGGCAAGACCACTTTGGTAGAGGTTTGGGTTGTGTATTTACCTTGCCATGATGTAACTCCAAAGGTGGACAATAAATTAAAAATAATTGCTCCATTGATTAGAAATTGATAATTCAAAATATGCTCCTCATTGACTTACATTGTACGGTGAAACAGATCTCAAAGTCACTCTTTTAGCACATAAACAAACGGAAACAAAGTTGATTCAGACAATATAGAACATCACCAAACCCAGTACTGTTTTTTTTTTTATATAAAAATGTTAGCTTCCTGTAGATTTTGCTATTTTTATTAAGAAGAAAACCCGGACTGGATTCGCGGATCATCATTTTATAAAAAAAAAAAAACAGTACTGGGTTTGGTGATGTTCTATATTGTCTGAATCAGCTTTGTTCGTGTTCGTTTACGTGCTAAAAGAGTGACTTTGAGAGCTGTTTTACCGTACAATGTAAGTCAATGAGGAGCAAATTTAGAATTACCCATTTCTAATCAATGGAGCAATTATTTTTGATTTCTTGTCCACCTTTGGAGTTACATCATGGCAAGGTAAATACACAACCCAAACCTCTACCAAAGTGGTCTTACCCTTTAAGCCTGATTTATGCTTCGTCATACAAAGAGTGCCGCGCACCGAAAATAGCCCGGCTATCTCCACAGCTTGTAGATATAGGCCTATTTTCGGTGCGCGGCACCCTTAGTACGATGAAGTATAAATCAGGGCATTATTATCAGGTTTCAAGCCTCACGGCTATTGTCACACTACGTTTTCCGGGGACAATACAAAGGGGAAGTCTGCACACGTGGCGTTCTGGGGCCCGGGTGTGAAGAGTATGTGCCAGTGTGTGTGGTGGGTGCAGCATGCTCGTATTAGCTATAGGCCTCTTATCTCTAACACACATTGACTTAGGTCTTTTCTGGTCTGTTGTTCCTCTGGATGACGGTGTCAAAACGGTGTGTCATCTATCAGTCATCTATCTCAGTGGTTCTCAAACGTATTCACGTCAAGGACCCCCCCAAATTGATTTGTATTTGGCTGTGGACCCCCCCACCTGAAAAGACTTTGTGCCAGGGACCCCCAGAAGCAAAAGCTTTGTGTTAAACATTTTAATTGTTCTTTTTTTCTAAAAGAATATTGAAAGATTTCTTCAAATTCTCATTATTTTTCAAAATAGCCAAAGTGTAAAATAAAATATGGTTAAAGTGGTTAAAATGTTTGTAACGCCATATTAACTCATTTTGCTGGGGACCCCCTGGTACCCACCCAAGGACCCCTGGGGGTCCCACACTGCCCTACACTGTCTCAGCCTCAGCTTGCCTACTATCTGTCTAGAGACATTACTAAAGACAGTCATCTGCCCACTACCCCCCCCCCCCCCCCCCTTTCATTATATATATATAAAAAAATCACACCCTGTGTGAAGTGGGCGGTGTCTTGCTAGCTAATCACAATACTGAATGGAGTCAACCAATCATGTACAAAAAATAAATACATTTATTGAAACACTCTTTATGATGGAAAAAACAATAACTTAAAAAAACTAATTTATGGTTTTTTTAAAGTTATGGTTTCTTATATAGGGCTATGCACATGTGTCATGTGACACTGGCCAATCACAATCCTGAATAGACTGTGATTGGCCAATCACGGTGCAGGGTTAGGCCGGTACATTTTTGGCCAATCACAGCGCAGGATTTGCTGTACAAATATCCAAACCTCACTTATAGGGGCGGTTTCACCGCCCAAAAAGACTACAGGTCGTGGCAGCACACTGACACTAAACACCATTGTTCTGCTGGGTAGTAGTGGCATGGATGGAACCACGGACGGACGGATGAAGAAGGGATGATGTAAGGGAGAGATAGAGGAGGGGAAGAGGGCACTAGGTCTTAGAGGGATAGACGATTGTAAAAAAAAAAAAGACCCAACAAAAACAAAGCCTTTCTCTTCCCCCCCCCCCCTCCCTTCTGACAACTTGGATCAATGTCACAACCTCTACGCTTCAGCCTGGATGCACCCCATTCCCCCCAAGGCGGGGCAAATGGAAAGATGGAAGTGGGGTGGAGGGGGGGGGGGGGTGAGACAAAGGGGCAGAGCGAGGCTGAGAGGCTGATATCCATTACATATGCCCAAGGCACGTCTGCTGGTCTATCCGTCTCTATCTGTTTCCCCTCGCGGCTCCCGAGACATGACATCACTGCCGGGGCGTGAAGCATGATGATGTCACTGTACTGCTCTCTCTCTCTATCTCTCTCTCTCTCTCTCTCTCTCTCTCTCTCTCTCTCTCTCTCTCTCTCTCTCTCTCTCTCTCTCTCTCTCTCTCTCTCTCTCTCCCTTGTTCATCCCAGTGGCTTCTTTATCTCAAGGCCGATGTTCATCATAATAACTCCTTCTGCTTCTTATCTATTTATTTTTTTAAAACACAGTTGCGTAATCTACATCATTGGTTCTCAAAGTGGGGTCCGGGGACCCCCAGGGGTCCTCGGGGGTGTTCCAGGGGGTCCTTAGCAAAAGTAGTTAATATAGCATCACAATCATTTTAACCGCTTTATTCATTTATACGTTGGATATTGAAGAATAGTAGATCTACAAGCTTGCAGCGCGGTTAAACATTTTTTAAAAATATATAATAAAAAAAAATACAAATCATCTTTTCTGGGGGTCCCTCAGATGGGGGTCCGCTGCCAAATGCATGTTACTTTGGCGCTGGTAAGCCCCCCCACCCTGCTCTCTATCGGCAACTATGACATGAGCTGTAGATCCCAGGAACCTGATAGAAAAGTAATGGCCCCATAACCTTTTATCAGTCGTTTCCTGTATGAGATGGTTCCCATGACGGTGGCAAAAAAAACTAAAAACATCGAGTAGAACTTTTGCTTTTGTCTCCGAGTCTACTGCAGTGTTACTTATGACGGCAAATATTTATTTTGTTTTAGTCATAGTCTTTTGAATAAAATTCCATTTAGTTTGAGTCATCTGAAATGTTTTGGTTTTAGTCTAGTTTTAGTTGACTAAATATGACAAGGTTTTAGTCGATTAAATCTACAGTTGATTTAGTTGACTAAAATGTATTTTGTCGGGCCGTCATGGCGTCGTAATGCCTGATTTACACATGGCCGCCTGTCAAAAGTAGCCTATCTACAAGCTCCCTACAACGCATTGAGAACTTGTAGATCGGCTATTTTCCCTCCCTAACATTTTAGTCTTTTGTTGACAACATTGTCAGTATATTTATTCATAGTTTTAGTCATCATATCCTAGTTTTTATTTAGTTTTCCTCCGTGAAAAAAAGGTAATCGCCGAACATTTTTCGTCATAGTTTTAGTCGACGAAATTAACTACTGCTGCACTGTACGTTTGTGGGTGAGTGGGCACTGCATGCATGTGTTGTGTTTTAATGACACAGCCTCATATACGATGCTATCCGGGCATATCTGGATCCCTGGTGTTCGCATGGGCTTTGAGGTCTCGGGCAGGAAACCACATTATTTCCTGCCCAGCGTCAGCCGTGGAAATGAACAAGAGCTCCCTGATGAAGGAGTGATTTCATGAATGGTTTCGCAGAGGAGCTCCTGAATGGCCAAAGCCGCCCTGTGTCTCATATGAGCCTGCATTTCTCTCTACCACTCCCATTGGCTCTGGAGGCTACGTGAATGTGGAACGGGGACGTAATGGGGAAATGGCCTAATATAGGAAATTACTTCCCAGCGACAATTGCATACGCGTACAGTACATATACAGAGGCAGCCACATGGCTAGGCCTAATAGAGGAGGAAATTACTACCTTTTAGAATAATTAAACATGGTAGTTATGGGTTAGATGGGGTTGTAATTTAAAGCAGTTAGCCACCGGTAATCAAGGAATTATAGTAACACTTTTCTTTCAGGTTAATACTTGTTGAGTGTGTGGCAGGACTCGGGAGGAGTAGCCTGCTGGTTAGAGAAGCGGCCTTCCTGTAACTTTTAGATCACAGGATTGATTGGTGTGCAGCAGAGATTTGCACCCCTCAATGTGGGTCCAGTGAAATTGTGCTGGAGCAAGACCCTGAACCCTGAATGTATCTATGTCAAACTGGATGAGAGGCTAAAGCTAAAGCACGGCGGAAACGGTCCCAATCCCATCAACCATCTATGAACTCCGTGTCCCAAATTGGCTTATGGGAGTTAACATCATTTCTCGACTGCTTGAATGTCAGAGAGATAAGTTAACCTCATCATCCAGAACACACGCATGCGCTGTCCGCGTTGTTTTGATCAGGAGGGCGTGAGGCATTGATTTCCTCTCTCTTTCTCTCTCTCCCGCTGTGTGTGTGTGTGTGTGTGTGTGTGTGTGTGTGTGTGTGTGTGTGTGTGTGTGTGTGTGTGTGTGTGTGTGTGTGTGTGTGTGTGTGTGTGTGTGTGTGTGTGTGTGTGTGTGTGTGTGTGTGTGTGTGTGTGTGTGTGTGTGTGTGTGTGTGTGTGTGTGTGTGTGTGTGTGTGTGTGTGTGTGTGTGTGTGTGTGTGTGTGTGAGAGAGAGAGACCGGAGAGCGTCACGCGATCCATAACTCAGAATTGATTGGATTACATTGGCAGCAGGGGGTGTGTCCGCTGCTTTTACTTTCATCTGGTCTATTCCTGTCGTGTGTGGAGGGGAGGATGTGCACCGGCTGTCCACAACACACATACATGTTACACTGTTGTTGTTTAGGCCAAGGACCCCTTAGCTGAGAGAGGGATGAAGCAGGGACCCCCACTACATTGGATACAATTGTGTCACAGATTTCAGAGATAGCTTCATAGACTATCATCAATGTTGTGTAAATGTATGTTTTTGTTTTGTTTATTTCAGATATTTAACCACTTAAACTCTCAATACTTAGTCAACTTGACCTTTGGCTCTGTACTTGGTTTGCTCCTTTTTCCCTCTACACCAAAGAAACCTCTGTTGAATTTTTTCCCCGGCTAATGTTCCTCCAGAATAGGAATACTAGGGTTCAAGTGGTTTGTGTAAAAAAATAAAAAGAGTTCCTATCCCAACAAGATTTTTTTGTTGGGATTACCTGTAGTAACTCTGAAGACCCCTAGGGGTCCCGGACCCCCTGTTGAAGAACCATGGTTTAGATGGTATACACAGTATACCATCTAAGTATACCATTAGTCAGTATACCATTAGTTGTTCTAATTCCACATTTTTAAATGGAGATGACCCCTTATTCTGGGAAAAAAGCACCTTTTTAATTGGCTAATGGTTTTGCCCTTGAAAATGAATATGGATAGCGTTCTGAAACGGAACTCTTTATTTGTTGTTCGTTGCGTTTCATCCCCAGCCAGAATACTTTGGGGGAACAGCAGTTTGCTATTGCAGATCTCTGCTTCCGATTTGTCTACATTACTCCCTCCTAACTTCTTCAGCCTGGCCCTTTGTCGTGTTTTGTCTCCCTAGCACAGAAACATACGCGTCTCATTCGTTTCATTTGCCGGGGGGACTCCCATCTTACATGTGCACTTGTATCAAGCGAGCAAGGCCAAGTGCATACTGCATACATTGTGAATTATGCATGGCTGTGGTGCCTACAGTATGTCTAGTCTCGAGACTGCGTTATGAGAGGAGTTGGGCTGATCTAATGCGACTTGTCTCTGATGGTGTTCTGTTGCATAACTCTGTCCACGAGACCGACGGCACCAGTGATCTCAAAAGACTTTGACTTGATCACACATTAGTCTTGGTTGTTTCACTCCTATTCGACCAGGCACTGTCTTCGTTTTGTCATGGATATGATTGCAGCAGCCTTGAAAGCTCTGTCATGCTTATTTTTGAACATTTTGTACATCCTCTCTGTCAGGTGGAAACCTCATATGTCCAAAACTGTTACTTTTCAGGATTCAAATTCAAAAAGAGCAAAAGTAGCAGATCTACAAGGTCAAAACGTGTCGCTTCGTGAAGCATTTCAAGCCTGTAGATCTGCTACTTTTGATGCTTTTGTGTGACGCTGTGGTATGATCAAGTAGGGCATTGATTTATGAAAAAACACAAATATGGAGATACGTTTCTGCCCGACAGCAACAATATCTGAGAATAAGAATTAGTGACAGAGGCAGAGAAGTGGTTTGTTAAGCCTTACACATTCATCGTACGACTGTGTCACAATAACAGATGCTGCTCAACTAGAAATCTTGATGCATGAAAAATAAATAAATAAATGAATTAAAAGAACAAATCTGAGAAATCTGTTATTTTTGGCGAGTGATGTGGTCATAGAGCTGAAGCATAAAGAATCAGGCTGAGTAATGGTTGCCATGTCTGTCTGCTCTGCTCTGGCCTCTGGGATTTGGCTGACCTGTGCACTTTTGTGTAACTGTCTGACCCAGCTCACACTCTGTGCCTGTGGGTCACTCCATCTGAGAGAGAGAGAGAGGCTTCATACAAGCTCGCGACCTGAGTGAATTGTGGCGCTAGTGCATTATTAAAGATTTATGAACGTGTTAGCGTCCTTCCTTAGGCTACTCGTCTTCGTCTAATTGGCTGTGGCGTTGTTCATTATAACGTGGGTAGACTGGGTACCCAGAGTCCCTTTAGTGACGGGACTGGCAAACTGCAAATGTCACAATCACAACCATCTGGACATCCCTCGACATCAAAGGGGCATAAACAGAGCCAGACAAACTATTTACGGGGCATCCAGTGGGTCCGCATAGCTCCTCTGTCCTCCGCTCATACTAAAATGCGTTTCCTGCATATCTTTCCTCTCCCAAAGGCTCCACTTCCTTTTGAGATGCCGCAGCACAGCAGAGATCACTGAGGGAAGGCTTTTAACTGGATTTAACTGGATGCTCTTTTATCCCCAATCAGCAGACCTCCATCACTACCCCCCCCTTCCCCCCTCCGCCCTCCTCAGGGTGGGCGGAGGGGGGTGGGGGGCTGCAGAACTACCTGGCCTCATTCAAGAGTGTGTCCTCCTTCAAAGCAAAAGTAGAGTATTTTTTTTTTTGCAAAGTAATGAAATAAATAATGAGAGAGAGAGAAAGCGAGAGGGAAGGAAAGAAAGAGAGAGAGCGCCGCATTGCTGGCAAAGTGCTGAGTCACTCACATCTCATGCAGGAGTTAGCAGCAAGCGAAGGCAGACAGGCGCAGGAGACTGCCTTAGCCCCTCTCCTCTGCAGGTCCTCCTCGTCGTAACACACGTATACAAGATGCTGCGATCCTTACATGTGCTTTAATGTGCGACAGAGGGAAGCTACTAACTATCTGCTGATTACTAACAGCCCTGACTTAAGGGCTCGCCTTACCTTCCTTCCTCTCATCTTGGACTGTATATCGAGGGACAGACGCCTCGAGGTTTTTGCCGAGATCCAATTGGGGAGTGTCGGTGCCATCCCGTCCGACTCGCATCCTTGAAGGGCTGGAGACAGACACCAGCATCCTCCTGCCTCCGCCTCCTCGGGCTTGGTACCGCCGCAGAGACAGGCACAGGGAGGCACAGCCATCAGAGAGAGAGAGAGAGAGAGAGAGTCCCAAATACAGAGAGGGAAAGAGAGAGAGAATCTGCTTCATCATTCTCCTGGACTCTTCTTGGGTATCTTCTACTTTTGGTCCCGACCAGGTCGTCATGGCAATGGCTCTCCAGCTCGCCGATGACCGGATAGACTTGTACAGTTGACAGCAACGTCGAAGTCTCTGTATTTAGATTTTTTTTGCTGCTGCTGTTTTAGAGAAACTCATCCTCCTTATCCTTACAAGTTTTTTGCCGTTATTCTTTGGGAGGGGTGGCTTATTCTTCCCCTGAGATACGGTCTTCTTATTTACATACTGCTCATTAGGCGTGGAGAGGCAGGATGCCCCGGAGCTGACAAGACGCCCGCCGGGAACGCAGAAAGGCACAGAACCTTCTCCCTCCTCCTCCTCCTCCTGATGCCTCCCTCCTCTCCCCTCCATCCCTCCACCCCACCCAGACACCCTCATCCTGGGTCCGGGTGACGTCACGCAGCGTGGCTGACAGCGGGGTTCTGCCGCTAAGAGGGGATTTGAGGTGAACGTAGCCGAGGAGGGGGCAGGTGACAGCTTTCTGTCTGGACGGTAGCGCAAAACATCATCATGGCTCACCTCAAGGTCCTCGACTGTGTGATCAACAACAACTGGGGCCAGATATGCGATCTGTACTGTGCCTGGAACAATCAGGTGAGTTGATTTGGCCTTCAACCTGATTTATTCTTACTAGAGGTTCGGGCTGCTACGCGCCCCTCACTCCGCCGATCCAATATGTCTGAGTCTTTGTCACAGTACCCGTTGTACCCGTTCTGCCTGTGTCCCTTTTGTGCCCCATCTATGGAGAGCCCTGATGGCATTAGTATGTTATGCCTATTTATGGGCGTGTTGGGTTTGTTTATGGTTATGTCTGAGTCATAGTGACGTGGCCGTGGTCCTGCCTATATATGGGCGTATCGGGTTTGTTTATGTCTTGAGTAAGAGTGACATGGCCGTGGTCCTGCCTATAATGGGCGTATCAGGTTGTTTATGGTTATGTCTGAGTCAGTGTGAGTTAGACATAACCATGGTCCACGGTTCGCCCGCCCGCTCACCCTCCCAGTTTTAATGTAGGATACACATCCAAGTATAAATCACTGTCAGGCATTACTGTGAGATGTTGGGGAAACATGTCTGCGATCACAACAGTTCACAACATGGTGCAGCATTGAGTGGAAGTCCTCGTCCGTCCAGAATGACTTATCGTGAGCAATCATTCATTCAAGGTGACGGTAACCATAACTCATGATAGGAATTCATTGAGCTGTGGCTCCAATCGAAAATACCCTCAGGAAAAGTAGGTCAAACGCCTGTGTTGCAAACATGTTGCTCTCTCCATAAAATGTGGAACGTCTTCCTACAGTACGTTGACCCATCTGTGACCTTCCCTTTCATTGTAGTTCCAGGACATGGTCAAATAGCATTGTCATCCAGAATTGTTTTGGATTGTTGTTGTTGTTTTTTTTAGGGGGGGGGGGGGGGCAGAAGCGCATTCCCAATCTGCTGCTGATCAGGAATGTGCTTTCAAAAAACTTTCAACTGTTGTTTCACAGTGGATTTTTTTTTACCACCCCTTCTTATGTTGGAACTTTGGACTACTTTTGCATTTCGTAAATAGGTTAAAAGAAATGGACAGTTTTGATTTTGCCCCCCCCCCCCCCCCCCCCCCAAAATACTAGATAGCAATGCTACAGTAGACCGAGCTGCAGCGAAGGGGGAGGTCACAGATTGTACTATTATACTTCCTACGTTCTGATGTAGTTGTTTTTCAGTCCGTCTGAAGATTCCATTACTCCTCCTTTCCAGTTTGCCCCCCCATCACCCCATACTCCCTCCACTCTCTGGAGCTTTCCAGGAAAGGCATCCCTGACACGTCGGGTATTAATAGACGTGTTCATTCATTACGGTTGATATGGAACTGGAGACATTTGGAGTGTCTGGTACGCTGACCTCCAATTGTCCCTGTTCCCTGCAGACTCCTGCTGGGTGTTTTATGCAGCCTGAGGGGGCTCGGGTCAACTGCTGGGTGTCTTAAGCAGCCTGAGGGGGCTCGGGTCAACTGCTGGGTGTCTTAGGAGGCTCGGGTCAACTGATGGGTGTTTTTTACAGCCTGAGGGGGCTCGGGTCAACTGCTGGGTGTCTTATGCAGCATGAGGGGGCTCGGGTCAACTTCTGAGTGTCTTAAGGGGTTCGGGTCAACTGCTGGGTGTCTTAAGGGGTTCGGGTCAACTGCTGGGTGTCTTAAGGGGTTCGGGTCAACTGCTGGGTGTCTTATGCAGCCTGAGGGGGCTCGGGTCAACTGCTGGGTGTCTTAAGCAGCCTGAGGGGGCTCGGGTCAACTGCTGGGTGTCTTATGCAACCTGAAGGGGCTCAGGTTAACAATGTGCTACAAACCAATATGTCCATGTTGATGAAGATGATGCTTGACACGTGTATTGAGTTGTATTGATGTGTTGCAATACAGAAAATAAGAAGTAGCCCCCTTTGGGTTGAGATAAATTCACTTGCAAATCCATTTGTTTCTGGAATATAACATGATCTTGCTGAGTCGGCTCATCTGCCTTAATTCAAGATTTTGTCACTACCAAAAGAACCCCACATGTTAAACTGCGTCTGACCTTTTACTTGATTTAGAAAATACTTAGTGGCTGCCAGTCTGACTGTTTAAGTTGACCGTGGTTTGATCTGGAGAAGTTGTGCTCTCTTAACACGGGGTGTAAAGAACAAAGGGGCCGAGGGTTTATGGCACTTCCATGTTCATCGGATGACGTTTGCGCGTGTGCATGCAGGCATCTGAATGCAGACATTCTCTCAGTCATACAGTTCTCTTTGTGGTTTTATCTTGTATGTGCACGCTTGTCTCTCTGTGCTCAGAAGTCAACTTGGCACCCTCCCCTCAACCTCATATCTCCGACATTGGCTGTTTCGGGCTCTTTTCGCTGGGAAGAAGAAAACCCCCTTGAACAGAAAGTTCATTGTTTAGTGCATTTTTCTCCCTCACACCGTTTTTTCATATTTTTGTGGAATGCCTGCTGTGAGGAGAGAAGCAGCCTTAGCTATGTCGAGCTATGCAGCAACACAGCTCTCCAGCTTTTCCCCCTTTTCCCTAATTTAATTTTAGCAGCGCTGAAAATTGTTTTGCATCCCAGGCTGGACTGATAGGCCTCTGTTTCCAGTGAGCCTCTGCTTGTCCCAGGCTCTGAAAACGGCCTTTGTTGTGCCAGCAACTCAGCGCGGCACAGCATGCTGCTGAGCCCTCATGAAATATTTACGGACAAACACCTGGTGAGAGACATAGAGGGGAAGAGAAAGAGAGGCTGTTTCTTTCACTCCACACGCCGGGGAATCAACAACAACAGAGTAGGGTGCTGCTCCATTAGATATCATTATGACCTCCAGAGATATGTGCACCGTTCTTTGGTCCCCCCCAATTGAATATATCTCACTTATTAAAAGGTAGATTCTGTCACCTAAGTATGTTTAGAACTTCATCCTGTATCCATAAAAGTCGATGGAATTCTTTACTTAAAAGTATAACCTTTTTCACCTATTCGCCTTGTAGCTCAATTTATGTAACCCCCTAATCCAACTTAACTGCTGGTACACACCAAGCCGATGTCGGGCCGCCGATAAGCGCGTGTGTAGCCGAAATGCAGTTGTAGTATTACCGGTGTGTACACAGCCGTCAGTGGTAGAGAGGCATCTGCATTAGTCGCTCACCCGATCCTCACTGCAGTGTCGCCAATCGATATAACAGCCGTGGGCAGGGGATTGCGGAGAGGTATGTGTGAGAGGGAGACGGAGAGAGATGCGTGAAAATGCAGGTTTCAGAGAAGTAACTTGAAAACGCTCTGTCTGTTTCTTATTGTGCAATGCCTTTTCTGAAACCCGCAGTTTTTTTCTTTTACACTGCAGACTACTGCCTGCCAGCTATGGAGTTATTTCTTCTCATGCAGGCGCACAGTAGCGCCATCAGTTGACCGTGTGCTGTGTGCACACTCAGCTTCTTTTTAACACCTGTGCACGCTTACCCCGCCTGATCTCCTGACTGTAGCTGTCAGGACAACTCAGTTTAGTGTGTAGGGGCCTTTTAGGGTAATGACATGATCCAACTGCCTAATCTTTTTCTAAATGACCTACCTTTTCTTTTTTTTGCCTCGCTAGTGGTGGGGCTTTGAAGATAGTGATGTCAGTCTGTCTACCACACCACAATGTATCTTGAAAACTACTGGTTGGATTAGCTGTGCACCTTCATGCTCCCCAGAGGATGAACACTCGGGAATGCTACGCACACCAAAGTCCTTGTAGTGGTGCCGGCCCACAGCAGAAGAATCCAAATGACTAGTCTTCAAGAGACATAAAGTTGGCCGCACACACTGGTAGCCAAAGTGCCAATATTTTATTATGGATGCAGAGGAATAGAAACCAACGCAGAAGGCAGTTATCGGCCAAAACGTTTGGTTTCTATTCCTCTGCATCCATAGTAAAATATTGGCACTTTGGCTACCATTGTGTGCGGCCGGCCACCTTAACACTTTACCTGCCAATCACGAGTATAACCGTTGATGAAAAATACACCCGTTTACTGCCAAAGTCTGCCATCCACGAGTATAACCGTTTTTTTTTTTTAATTTATCCACACAGAACCAGAGATATCACGATCCAAAGATTTCTAGCTCCATTCACTCCTTGGTTAACTTATTACTTTAAAATCCTGTATCTCGGCTCCTGTGTAAAAAAAAATTAAACACTGGCACTGGGGGAAGTAAAATAAAAAAAACCCTCTGGCAGGGAATGTGTTAATGTCTCTTGAAGACTAGTCATTTGTTTTCCTCTAGTAACATTACATTACAGTCATTTAGCAGACGCTTTTATCCAATACAATAAGTGCATTCAACATAGGTAGGCAAGGAAAAATTAGAATCACCAGAAGTCTTAAGTGCATTCTCTTCTAAAACAAGCAACTAAGAGTATACCTAGCTCTAAGGTAAACGTGCAATATATCAGTTACCTACTTTCTTAAACAGATGACCATTGTAACACCATTAGGCCAACATTTCCACTTGCGTACAAGATAATAATCTAACTGGTGGATTGCCATGAAGCTTGCCGGGTACGTTCCTGCTCCCCGAAGGATGAACCCTACTGATTTCTGAAGTATCTTTCTTTTTATTATGTGTCAATCCCTCAGTGAATCAGAAATGCCTCCTCCCGCACAGAGTGGGGCTCTAAGGATGACAGTGTGTTGGTCGGGGTCAAACCATTACTGGTCTGGTTGTGTGTTGATAATGGTGCTTTTAAACTCTTAGTCTTGTTTTTTAACTCGCTAATCTTGTGTGTCATCAGCCTGTCTATGATTGCCCATAGGGTTTCGTGATTGTATGTGGTTCTCCTTGGCTTTGTTGTGAGAAGTGGTAACATGGCACTGGGGGGTTAAACCGGAGTGTTTGTGTGTCAAGGGGCCACACAATGTCAAAACCGTCCTGTCAATCTCACCCCGCTCCTCAAAGAGGAACCGTGATTAATAATTCATAGATGAGAAAACCAATTATACCGGGGCTTCACTCGCATCTGCGGGGCCCCTGGGGACGCTAATTGGCCCACCTGCTCTCTGTCTCCGACGGGGGGGGGGGGGGGGGGGGGGGCTGTTAAGGTGGTTGTCTGGGGCGTGTGAGGATGGAGGGGTCTATTCAGGCCTGGCTGCTCTGTCAGTCTCTCTCTGTCTCTCTATCTATCCCTTTGTCTGTCTCTATCCTCAGCCTGAGCTTTACGTGAGCAAGGTGCTGTACGACTATATTTATATGACTAAAATGAAAGTCAAACACTACTCTGAATGGTTTCGTATTGGCAGCAAGTCGACATAACCTTGCTTGTTGTGTCACGGAAAATAGCATTTGAGTAAACAATTAGCTATACACACTATCAGTTCCGCTATTGTGTCTAGGTAGCTATAGCCTCATTGTCACAACCCTGTGGCCAACTGGCCATGGACCACACCCCCACAGCGAGGCTGTGCGCCTGAAGCCCCCGAGAGATGATGACATATGAGGGGAAGCTGAGCCTGGAGGGGGAGAAAGTGATATAATTGATGAGGTTGTGGTCGATGGAGAGTTGGAACTCATGTTGTTTTACTAACACTGAACAGAGAGAGCGGCTTATTGCCCTCAGTGTTGGTTTAACTCTCTCTCTCTCTCTCTCCTTCTCTCGTTCTCTCTCTGTCTCTTTCTCTCTCTCCCTCTCTCTCTCTCTCTCTCTCTTGCTCTGTGTCTTTGTCTTTCTGTCTGTCTCTCTGTCCATTCCTCCTTTTGTGAGGAGGAATTCCAGGCTGCTGGCCTGTACAATTACCCCGATATTAGCATATGAAAGCAGCCCAGGGGAAGTAGTGAGAGCGAGGTTGGGAGAAGAGACGGAGTGTAGCACAGTCATAAACAGACACCAGAACTGTTTGTCTCCCAAATAGCAAAGCACATGTGGCAGGCAGTCCCTAAAGGGAGGACTTTTCCTCTACAAAAGTACAAAATGTCATATTTTGCCTCTTTGTTGCTGCTTTTAATTTGTTATTTGTTTGTAGACCTGGCAGCAGTAGTTTCATCATGTTGGATGGTGAGACTAACCTCGGTCAATTTGAGCACATACTTCGTAGAAACAAATTCAGTACTGTTTGGAAGGCTGGGAACAAAAAAAAAAAGTAACTTAAAGCAGCAAATTGTCACTTTGTGTGGGATGTTACAGGGTCCAGCTGGGTGTGATTTGTAGCCAGCCAAGGGCTGGGGACCAGTGGCCATGATATGTATCAAACTTTGTGCGGTCTGCACATGAAATGGATGGCGTTCACATTGTTGCATTTCTCCGTGCGGAAGTTTTTCGTGGGATCGAGATGTATGAAAACACGTATACACCGGTTCGGTTGGCAGAGACATTGGTGTGAAATTATGCTCTTAATCTTATCCACTCTCACTTTTACATCTGGCAATTCACACAGCTGCCAGAAATTAGAATACATTCTCCATGGAAGTCTCCATGCACCACTTGCAGAGTATGCAGGGAGATGCATAGTGCATACAGTAACTGCATGCATCCCCCATGTGTATATTTGACCTTGACCATTTAATGGTTAATTTAACTGGACAAGATGTTTCTCAGGTGCTACTACTCTACTATGCAGTCTGTACTAGTAGTGGTAAATTCAGGTTCTCAGGAAAATCTTTGCTTATCAATTATTTATCTATAATCCCTAACCCTGATGTAGCAAAAAAAAACTATTATTCTGTCAACATTGCATGCCCCACTTCCTGGGCTGAAAGTGTTGAAGTTCTCTGTTTGTCAGAAATTACCCAGGCATTTAACTATGAAACGTTTACCTCCTGCTGTGACAGGTTAATGTTTTCACACTGTTTGCACTCTTCACGAGTCACGACACAGATTACCTCTAAACATTGTTTGGTCATGGCTTCAGTTGTTGCTTTCAAGGTGCGTTTCCGATGTTTATGATAGTTAAAAAGTACTAAATTAAAGGTAGGGTAAGTGATATTTTTTTGTTAAAAGGTTAAAGCACTATATTGTGATAGTAATCATTGCTATAGAGTATTTGTTCAGTAACAGGGGTCTCCCCGTCTCTCCAGCTCTTTAATAAGCAGAAAATATATTTTCAGGTGCGTTGCAAAATTTCAGGAGAGAGCTCCCATTTATCAGCCTCCTTTTTATAGTGTTCCAGTTCCAATTGTGTCTGTTCATTTCTTTGTGTCATCACATCCTGATTGGATAAAATTGGTATCCTGACCTGAAAATGCTTTTTCTGATAAAGAGCTGGAAAGACATGAGAGGAGAGGAGACTCGTGATACTGAAAAAAAAATCAGCTCTATATCAGAATATAGAGCTATTTATCACTTATTTTAACCAAAGAAAATCACTTACCCTACCTTATTAATATCCTTGATATTATTGACACACCTTCATTATTCTTCCACATATCTTATCTCCAATCCACTTTATTATCTAGGTTTGATTTAATACATATCTGGAATGTCAGAAACTAGAACCGTGGCCTGCCATCGTTCTACACCTGGGCTGGGCGCTTCACCTCACCTGCCCGTGACGACAGACCCGGTAGCGTACTGTACTGTTCTCCTCAGCAGCTGTGCTCGTAGTGAAGAGAGGGACGTGCTGTGAACAGAATGCTGATTCACCTCATGCAGTCAAAGAGTCCCCCTCCCCCCCTCGCTCACTAATGCACATGCAGATACTCACGCTCGTGCACGCCGCCCATGCACATGCACTCGCCACCTGCCGCCAGCATAATACTACACAGAGTACCCGGTGATGTTAGTGTAGCGTATAGTTAGCCTCTCAAAAAGAGTGCATTTTAATGAAATAAACAACATGCTGTCGAGGTGACAACTCCGTTCTCCCCAAGGGCTTAGCTCAGCACAACCAGCCACCTGTTCCTGCTACTACTCCTCCCCCCTGGTTATTAGACTTGAAGATGAATAATGAAGCTGAGTAGAGATAATACTGTAGTGTAATAAGTCTATATACAGAGAGAGAGAGAGATGGAGAAAAATATAGACTTGGAGGGATGGAGTTAACGCAAAGAAACAGGAGAATGGGGAGATGAGAAAAGGAAAACGGAGTGGAGTGAAGCGCTGGGTGTTAATGAGAACTGGCTGGATGCTGCGGCTGCCTATTGCTCTCCTCGCCGTGTGAGGAAAAAGCCTCTCAGACGAGATGCAGCTCGCTTTGGTGCAATGCAGACAGGCAGGGGAGGAGCTAGTACTTGGATCTGTGTGTACAAGCGACAAGCGTGCCTGTGCGTTGGGTTGTCACGATCACAGGCATTTTTGTTGATGATTAATTGTTGCACAAATAATTATGATTAATGATTACATTTGGCATTGAACATTGGAACATAAATCAAAATGTACATTTCTCTTTGCCTTTTAGGATTTGCAAATAAAAAATGCACAGGGCAGGGGGATATGACAAATAACTGTAAATAAATATATAAAGAAATGACAATAAATGTACTATGGCCATAACAGGCCATGCCTCGCCTTCAACAATATTATTCTTTTAAAAATCGGCATAATAGTGAAAATAGCTGATCTGTGAGCTTGTAGATCGGCTATTTTTCAACAGATTAATTTAAACATGAATAGAAACAATTATATCTGTCTGATTATCTCAAATAAATAATTGCAATCAGACGTGTGTGTGTGTGTGTGTGTGTGTGTGTGTGTGTGTGTGTGTGTGTGTGTGTGTGTGTGTGTGTGTGTGTGTGTGTGTGTGTGTGTGTGTGTGTGTGTGTGTGTGTGTGTGTGTGTGTGTGTGTGTGTGTGTGTGTGTGTGTGTGTGTGTGTGTGTGTGTGTGTGTGTGTGTGTGTGTGTGCGTGCGTGCGTGTGTGTGTGTGCTTTGAGCCATTTATTTGCATAAACCGGTGTTTACAGACCTTTCTCTACCACCCCTATAGGTCTGGTGAGGTGAATGTGAAGCTGTAAATATCACAGACATGACAGGGGTGGGTTGCTATGGAGCCTTGGGGTGTGTGTATGTTTGAGAGAGAGAGGAGAGCATGTGTGTGGCTGCGCACGCTCTAATCTGCCAAACGGTGCCCGATGCATCCAAACTCCCCTCACCCACTTAGTGTGATTACGTCATGCAAGACGGGCAGCGAGAGGACAGGAAAAAGAGATCAGCAATTGGCCCTCTCAGTGCTGGGAAGAGGGCGGATAAATCACTGGACTATGACGACCATAATATGATGGCCTTCGGCCGTCAACAGGATGATAATTTACTGCTGCACAAGATCAAAGGGTGATTGTTCTTGAGAGCAACAGACAGTATAATATGCTGTATTAAATACCCATGTTATAAAGTGCATAGCATATGGTTTTATAGGCTACATTCTAGAATTGAAATGACTTGGAGCAGGTAATCATATCATTAAAGTATATTCTCATTACAAATATATAATATTCTACAACACATTTCTTTATAGCGAATGGTTTTGCATTATGGAATATGTTTTTGAACAAAAGTCCATTATCTATAGGTAAGCTCTCCACCGCACTGACGGTGGTAACTGTTGGAAAGGGTCTGTTGACGAAAATCTGCTGTTAAGAGGCGGTGGGTACACTGTCGTGTCGGTCTCAAGTTGTAGGGAAGCGGCGAAAGCCGACCAAGCAAGCTCGGTCGTCTTTCCACCGTCGGATAGCAGCGGGCTTGTTGTTGAAAAATCAAGCCATAGGCTATTTTTAGCACCATAGTAGCCGTCTGTCTGTGTCAGCTCTCAGGTGCATTCAGCAACCTTTTTTCACTCCTTCCAACCGACTGATCTCCCGACTTCACTCGACTGCCAAGTAGTCTGTTTGGTGGAGAGCTACCTTTTTATAGAATATGGTTTTGAATAGTAGTGCATTGTCTTTATTATAGAACGTGGTTTTGAACAGTAGTGCATTATCTTTATAGAATACGGTTCTGAATATGGTTTTGAACGGTATTGCGTTATCTTTATAGAATACAGTTCTGAATATGGTTTTGAACAGTAGTGCATTATCTTTTTAGAATGTTTTTTTTTTTGTAATACATTTTTATCCCACGATTTTTGTAACCCATTTTTTCACCCAGTGCCAATTATCTAAGTAATCCTGGGCGCTACACTCCCTCTGCCAGCCTAGGGAGAGCCTAGAGCCGAGCTCATGCCTCCTTCAATGCATGAGAGCTAGCAAGCCGCTTCTTATCACCTGACAGGGGGGAGTTTCCCTGGTTAGACGTAGCGCGTGGAAGGAAAACACGTTATTCCAACACGGGGAGAACATGCAAATTCCACACAGAAGTAAGAATATGGTTTTGAGCCGTAGTTCACTTCGATCTAAGCTGCACTGGAAGTGGAAAGGCCCTTTCCTCTCGTCAGTTTCACGTTGAAATGGAACGGAGAGATGGGAGCCGGCCGGGGGGATGTGAGTGACAGCCTACCAGGTGGCAAATTTTCCCCAGTGTGATTTCCTCACTCTCACCTCCAGCCATCCCCGGCGAAAGAGGTGTTAAACGGTCGTCTGCTCTGCTGCGGCGGGTCGCGTCGGGGAGTGGAGCGCGTGTTGTTGTTGACCGAAAGCGAGCGGCACAGACTCGCCCCCACACAGACGGCGACGGCACGGTGATCATAATGACACCCTCTGTTCCCCGTACCGGCCGGCGTTGTTGTTGTGTGCACCGCTTTGTTCTGATGATGCTGCCATCCATGACACAACCCCACCCTCCCCACCAGTGGTGTAACTAAGTACATTTACTCAAGTACTGTACTTAAGTACAATTTTGAGGTACTTTTACTTTACTGGAGTATTTGCAATTGTCTATACTTTTACTTCTACTCCACTACATCTCGGAGAAAAATATTGTACTTTTACTCCACTACAATTATTTGAAAACTTTAGTTACTTTGCAGATATAATTCATTACATTATAAAACATACATTAACCACTTTAGCCCTATTTTATACCTAGGCTATTTGAAAATAGCAGATCTACAAGCTCACAACACGTCGCATCGCGACGCGTTGTGAGCTTGTAGATCGGCTATTTTCAAACATTTTAGTTCTTTTACTTTTGGTACTTTAAGTACATTTTGATACCAATACTTTTGTACTTTTACTCAAGTCAATTTTGAATTCCGGACTTTTACTTGTAACGGAGTACTTCTACATTGCAGTATTGATACTTTTACTTAAGTAAAACATTTGAGTACTTTTTCCACCACTGCTCCCCACCCACCGCAGGGTGACAGACATACAGACACACAAGTCCCCGATTCTGTAATCAGCTGTGATGAATTGCAGCCCAAACCGTCGTGGCAAGTGTCAAATGAGAGGTCAGATGAAGACGCCAGATTTTGTGTCTTCAGATCTGTCATGTCCCTCATTGTCATTCTCTCTATAAATAACTAACCCACACAGCATCGACCCACCGTCCGTCACCGTCACCCACGACCCCTAACGTTTGACCTGTATTTATAGTTCCTCCTGGTTTTGCATCGTTCGGTCGCATGCATGGAAACATGTGCTGCACTGCATCTTGTAATTATTTTCTTTTTTTTAAAAACCCATTAAGACCTGGAACGCATCTGTGTCATTTTTTTATTTGAGCTAAAAAGTATTATTTTACACTTTGGCTATTCAAAAATAGCAGATATACAAGCCGCGCTACGAGCTTGTAGATCTGCAAAAAAAAAAAATGTAAGCGAACATTTGTAACTCAAATCTTTGCTTCTGGGGGGTCCCTGGAACAAAATATTTTGAGATGGGGGGGGTCCGCGTCCAAATACATATCATTTTGGATGGCCCTTGACATGAAAAAGTTTGACAACCACTGACATAGCAACATATGTTTTTTTTCAAAAAACTGTTAGGATTTTTGTAGACATTTTGTAGAATCGGAACCTCAGGCCTTTAATGGGTTAACTAAACGTATCTGTCTCATATCGTATGAAACGTCACGCCCTTCATTTTGATAGCGCACATTAGCTCCTTCCTATACATTACTTTATAAAAGCAAATGACATCCATCTGTTCTGCAGTCTCTCTCTCTCTCTCTCTCCCTCTGTTTTGCTTGGGAGTCTTTTTAACCCATTAATACCTGGAACGCATCTGTGTCACTTTAGACTTCTTTGTCTATTAAAAAATAGCAGATATACAAGCTCATAGCGCGGCACCGAGTGCCGCGCTACGAGCTTGTAGATCTGCTATTTTTGAAAAATATTGAAAAAATATTTTCCAGATTTTTTTTCAAAAAACTGTTGAGATTTAGATTTTTTTAAAGAATCGCCTCAGGTCTTAAAGGGTTAAAGGGGCCGGGGTGTGCATGCCAGAGAGAATGGCTCACCACTTGACTAAGTGTTTACTGTGGCTGTGGAGAATGCAGCGGAGCCTCCCTCCCTCCCTTCAGCCTCCTGCACACTGGGGGCCTGCAGGAAGCAAAAAAAATTGAACGGGCCTTTACAGTATAATATCGTCTCTGTTGCCGGGTGGAAACCTCATATGTCCAAAACCTTTCCAGGATTCAAATTCAAAAGTAGTAGCAGATCTAAGGAGAAAATGATGGATTCACAGAGAGATCTAGTCTGAGACCTTGTGATCATGTGCACATGCAGGAAGTAAACCATGTACACATTGATTGAAGTATTAACCCATTAAGACCGATTCTACAAAATGCCTTCTTAAATCAGTAGTTCTCAAACTTTTTCGCGGCAAGGACCCCCAAAATGATATGCATTTGGCCCGGCGGGCCGGATCCCCATCTGAAAACGTTTTGTACCAGGGTCATCCCCCCAGAAGAGAAGATTTGTGTAAAAATAATTCAAAATGTTTCAAAACACTTTCAAGATTTTTTTCAAAAAATGTTTCAAAAAATTGCAGATGTACAAGCTCGCAGCGCGGCACGAAGTGACGCGCTGCGAGCTTGTAGAGCTGCTATTTGTTTGGAGAGCCACTGTTCTAAACGAGCTCTTGTTTTATTGGATCTTGTTTATTCGATACACTTAGTTGCTCATTTGATTTTCCTATTTGTCTCATCTGTTTAAGAAAGTAGGGAGCTGATATATTGCACTTTTACCTTAGCACTAGGTATACTCTTTCTTAGTTGCTTGTTTTAGAAAAGAATGCACGACTTCTGGTGATTTGTAGTTTCCTTCCTTACCTATGTTGAATGCGATTATTGTAAGTCGCTTTGGATAAAAGCGTCTGCTAAATGACTGTAATGTAATGTAATGTAATGTAAACCAATGTTTTAAAATCCTAAGAGTTTTCTAAAAAAAACGTATGTTTGCTAAAATCAAAAAAGGGCACAGAGATGCTTATCCCGGGTTTAATGGGTTAAACAAATGTAGGAGGAATGGAATAAAGGACCCAGGGCCTAACAACAGTGAGAGGAGCAGGAGTGAGGGACAGGAGAAGGGATGAGGAGGACGGGAGGGGGACGGGTGGGGGACGGGACGAGCAAGCGAGCGAGCAGGAAGAGAGGAGGAGTTTTTTTATTTTTTATATTCCTTCCAGCTGGACCGGGGTGTGGTCACCACGTTGGCCTGGAGACCTGCTGTGTTCTGTTCTGTTCTCTGAGCCCACATTCACAGTATTCTGACCCATCTGCCAAAATGGCACGCTGCTCTTCATTAACAGGCCTCTTCTGCGTCTTCTTCTTCTTCCTCGTGTTTTTCTGCCCGTTTGCTTCGCGGTGGTGTGGTGGCCGGCCATCAGCATACCTGCATGCGTGTGTTTTGCCTGTGTCATGTATGTGCACTGTTTAATCTGGCTTTTTTTTAGTGGCCATGCTTATGTTTTGTCGTGTCTGTCGGGTGGAAACCTCATATCTCCAAAACTGTTACTTTTCATGACTCAAATAAAAAAATGGCAAAACTAGCAGATCTACAAGCTCAAAACGCGTCGCTTCGCGCCGCGTTTTGAGCTTGTAGATCTGCTACTTTTGATGCTTTTGTGTGACGCTGTAGTATCAGCAATTAAGGAGTTAATGCAGGCAACAAATATGTATATGTCCTACTGTCCGTGCACTGTAAATCAAATTGCTGAGAAAAATGGGTTGCTCTAGTAACATGCATAATGAACAATACAAATGTGGTCACAAAAAAAAAATCAATTAAGGCGTTAATTTACGACAAAAACACACAGTTAGAATATGGAGACGGCAACGATACGTAGTAGGCGTATTGCTGCTTTATAAGAATTTACAATGATATAGCAGGTTATTCAGGTATATGCTCAAGAAACCTTCCAACAGGATGAGTGGGGACTGTCGACGGCGGGCCCTTTGGCCCCAAACTTACGACCTGTCCGTCACAGGATGCTGTAAGCAATAAAGCCACTGTACCAGCGCCGTGTGAGTTGATGGAGGGTGACAACGGGGCGTAGACTCATCAGCTGTCACCAACGCAGAGCCATCTTGTATTCACTTCTCCGTAGCGAGAGTGACACCAAGAATTTACTCATATGTGTTCAGTCTTTAATGCTCTCAACTTGTCTCTCTTCACACCACCGTGACTTGAATGGTCGCTAACTTGTAATTGGGGATGATTTTGTTTATACGGTCATAATATGTCATTTGAAATATTCAGCGTGCATGTACACTTGACATGTGGAGACATTACACACGCGGGATGCTTGTGGGAAGCTAACACAGAGCCAGATGGCCTTCCATCCATAACTCTGCTCTTTCGGTGGAAAACCCGCATGTGAGCTTGGCTGAAAAATTGGCATTGGCCAGCCCGCTCTAAACCATAACTTTAATTGCGGTTCATGGATTTAAATCATTCCAAATGATGCTCATAGCCTGATATCTGTTGTTGGAATGAGGTGGGGGGTGCTGTTTCTTCCCCCCGCGTTGTTGATATTTTGACATTATATGAAGGAGGAAAGTGTCCTTAACCCATTAAGGCCTGAGGTTCCGATTCTACAGATGTCTTTCTAAACAGTTTTCAGAAAAACTTATGTTGCTATAATATCAGTGGTTCTCAAACCTTTTCATGTCAAGGACCTCCAAAATTAAGATCCAAAATTAATCAAGATATTTTATTCCAGGGACGCCCCCCCCGAAGCAAATATTTGAGATAAAAAAATGAAAAATAAATACATATTCAAAGATTCAAATTTTCAGGATTTTTCTAGAAATAGCAGATCTACAAGCTCGTAGCACGGCACAAGCTTGTAGATCTGCTATTTTTGACTAGTCAAAGTGTAAAATAATGGTTTAAGTGGTTAGCACACAGATATGCGTTCCCGGTTTTAATGGGTTAGCACACTGTTACAGTGTACACACGCAATGACCGCAGCGCTTAAAAACCCCAATGCTTCTTCTTATTGCTCCGTTTTCCACCACACCACAACGGTCCTCCTCCTAACAGCCCCCCCCCTGGCCGCGACGCACTCCCCTCGGCCGTGCGGTTTTGTCTTTTTCCCTCGTCCCCTTCATTATTTAATTAAGCAGTAAAAACACATGTTAAGCTAACGTCAACCAACCGCGCCGAAGGAGAGCCCCCCCCCCCCCCCCCCCCCCCGTTGAGGAGGAGAGCAGTAAAGCTCAATGCAAACCCGGGCGGCTCACGTCGTTATCTCTGGCTCTGGGCAGCTGCTGGCCTGTGGTGGAAAGTAACTAAGTGCATTTACTTAAGTACTTTACTTGAGTACCAATGTTTTAGTTTTTAATTTACTTTACTGGAGTATATCCAATTTCAAATACTTTAACTTCCTACACATCTCAAAGGCAAATATTGAAAATAGCCGAGCTTGAAGAACTGCTATTTTCAAAGGATTTAAAAAAAAAAGGTTTTATACATTTAAAAAGTTGTGAAATGGGACATCCTGCATAATGAGCACTTTTTACTTTTGGTGCTTCAAATATATTTTGTTGCCAATACTTCTGTACTTTTACTCAAGTAAAACTTTTTATGCCGAACTTGTACTTGTACTGGCTATTCAAAAATAGCAGATATACAAGCTCATAGCACGGCACCGAGTGCCGTGCTATGAGTAGATCTGCTATTTTTGTTTAAATCATTAAAATTCGTGCAAGTCTTTGAATATATATAAAAATATTCAAATGTATTTTTAAAATATTTTTCAAAAAACTGTTAGGATTTAGAAGATCCTAACAGTTTTCTTCATTCTTCATTTGTAGAATCAGCCTCAGGAGTCAGGACAATGGGTTAATATAAGTAAAACATGCGAGTACTTCTTCCATCACTGCATGAGGGCCCCTCCCTCCCATCCTCTCTCGACCTGGTTCCCATTTGGACCTCCTGATGGACGCGGGTGATGCCGCTCGGCGGGGTAGCGTGCCTCGTAAAAAAACACCTTCTGGTGGTCTGGAGGGTTTGAGACCAAGGGGAGCGTCGTCGTCATCGTCATCTTGGTTCCAGGGCTCTGGGAGAAGGATGGGGAGCAGATGGAGATTATGACTGCACAGTTGACTGAAATAAATTAATGTCATTTTTTTGCCGCGGACCCCCCCATCTAAAAAAAATGTTGTGCCAGGGGACCCTCTCAGAAGCAAAGCATTCCAGTTTAAAATGTTCACTTTACAAAATAAAGATTTGAACACATTTTCATAAAATTAGCAGGTCTACAAGCTTGTAGATCTGCTATTTTTTTTATAGCCAAAGTATAAAATATGCTTAAAGTGGTTAAGATGATTGTGATTCTATATTAACTAAGTTTGCTAGGGACCCCCTGGAACCAAATGTGGCCCTTATCGCTGGCGTAGCGGTCCGGGCACCTAGGCTACAATGTAGCCTGACAGCGCGTTGCGGGTTCGAGTCCCGATCCCGACGGCCTATGCTGCGTGTCACTCCCCATTTCCTGTCAGCCTACTGGGCTATCTATATAGTCCTATCTATAATAAAGGCCTAAAAAGCCCAACGTAAAAAAAAATCATGCATTCATAAAATCGTTGTCCAAAAATGTTGATGTCCTCACAAGTATAGTAATACAAACGTGTGTGTGTGTGTGTGTGTGTGCCCCCGCACGTGCAGGGGCTAATGGGGTCAGGGTGCACAAACAGAGCTGTGTGAGTCAGGTGCAGAGATGTACTCGTCCAGTCCGTCTCTCTCTGCTTGTCCCCATGGGGACATCCATCAGCGCAGCTCACGCCTTTGTCTTCTCTCCTATGATTGATCGCTGACAACTGGCACTAATGGACTAAGTGCCTGCGTGCGCACCGCACACCACACCCGAGTCCCGCATGCACAACCAGCATGCACGTATAATAGTGACACAACAATATCGTCGCTGTCGGGCAGAAACCTCTTATCTCCATATTGTAACTTTACCATTGAGCTAATAGAGCCTGCCTGCTTGATCAGGGGATAAATTGAATTTTGATCATCAGGGAAAACTTTGTCAGATCCTGTGTCTAGGTGAGACATGACCTTTGACATGATCTAAATGTCTCAATAGAAGAGCAGGGAGACAAAATACAGCCACCCCAATTGTACTTAGTTATACTCTACCTACCATACAGATTGGACAAAAAAAATGTATTCATAAAAATAAAGTTACATATTGCTACTGCTGTAAGTGATTTTATTCCATTCATAGTCCGTTAATATTGTATTTATTTTGATATGGCTTAATTTCGGTTATTTAGTCCTAGACACACATTTCGGTTTAACCTCCCCACACACACACACACACACACACACACACACACACACACACACACACACAGTCTTATTCTGGGCCTGGCGTTTTCCAGTCACAACATTCCACTGGCCATATCTCACTGAAGGCCCCAACTGCTTTTAATCAGCCAGGTCACGAGGCTCTCCAGATGCCTCAGTGTAAGGGTGGGGACCGACCGCCGCCGATGAAGAGGAGGAGGGGAGGGGGGCCCAGGCTCGTAATAGTCAACATATTTGTGCCTCCTTAGCCCCCTCCCCTCTCTCCTCCCCACCACTTCCCCTCCTGTATTGCGTCACCCTCCTCCGAGACATGCTTTGGACAGCTATAACGCATACACTGGCCCTGCCGTTTGGACGCACACACACACACACACACACACACACACACACACACACACACACACACACACACACACATTTTTAAGACCTGCACTACTTTTCCATTTTTTCCCTTTTTTTTTTAACTAACTAATATTTTCCACTAGTTTTGAAAAGAAGTGCTGTGTGCTTTTTGGAGAACGTCATAGTCGCCGGAGCGACAGTTTTTTTTTTCGGGACAGAGGAGAGGTGACAGGGTACATTGCAAATTTCAGCGAGAGCCAAAAAATAACAAATATTTTTTGGGGCTTTTTTGGACAGACCAGCTTCGAGGCGTTTCGTTATTGCGGTTCACAGAGTGCAGACATTTCTCAACTCTAGAGGTGGCGACAGTAATGCCCGATTTATACTTGGCCGCGCGCCACGTCATGCACCGAAGGAGATGGCGGATCTACAAGCTCGCGGCGCGTTGCAGCGTGACGCGTGGTGAGCTTGTATATTAGGCTATTTTTGGTGTGTGCCCCCTGGCGCGCGCCTAATTATAAATCACCCATATGACAAGCGGTGTCGTCTCATCAACATGGGGGGGGGGACTGCAAACAGCAAACACACAGACCGAAAGAAGGCCATCAGGGAAACGTTAGGATCATCACACTGCCTACAGATGTGTTGGCAGGTGGACTGCTCATATACCACTAACAACACACACAGAGTCGCATAAATGCATGTGCATGGCCATACCGGGCGGAGTGGTAATTCCATACACTTGCAGGTTCAGAAGGCATAATAATGGCCATAGTTTGTCACTGTGCGATAACACAGAACCTCATGCCTCTTCGTCTTGCTTTGACACTGTTTACAAGCGTTACCTGGATACCGCACCAGTTCACGCCCCCCTCCCCCCCCCCCTCTCCTCCTCCACCCCACCAGGACCGGGCTGACGTCACTCTGTTTCGGTGTTGTGTTCTCCTGGTCCAGACCACAGCGCAGCACCACCGCACACGGCACCACGGTGCGGGTCTGAACCAACTCTGCTGGAGTCCTGGAACAGTCTCGGTTTGATCTGGAACAGTCTTGGGTTTGATCTTGAGAGAACTTGGAGGACGAAATGGAGCGGGGCATCCGTTCCGTACCCCTCCTTGGTTCCCCCCAGCTCCAGCAGTGTGGATTTTAATCTCACACAACCTCTTTACTTAACCCCCCCCCCAGTCATGATGAGTGTGGTTTGGGCTCTCCCGAAATGCGGTGTGACCCATCTCTCTCTCTCTTTCGCCCCCCCCACTCGCAGCCGGCTTGGCAGGCCAGAGCGCATCAGAGGGATCAGGAAAAAGAGAGAGGAGAGGGAGAAAGTAAACTGGAGGGAATGATATCACATTGTCCTCCATAGACGTACATACAGCATGCCCTCTCAGATGTTAATGGTCTCTTAGTGCAGTAGCTGGCTCCACTATGCAGTGGCCTGCCAGCTGCCAAAAACTCAAAGACCTCTGACCTCTAATGAGACTTTAGGGCAGTGGTTCTCAACCTTTTCAGGCTGCGACCCCCCAAAATAATCACATTTGAACTGGGGACCCCATTTTGTTTGACTACAAGCTTGTAGATCGGCTATTTTCTAAATTCTTGCCTCTTATATCATTTGACAATTTGGCCAATGTTTTATTGTATAGTTGGTTGATTACTTTTGTTGCAGTAATGGTCTTTTTCTTTTCTTTCTTTTTTTCTTTCGTTTTTCGTTTTAGGTATTAAAAAGGTCTTAAAAGTCCTTAAATTGTCACTTCACTATCACCTGGGAAACCCCCCAAAATCATGTGGGGACCCCTCCCGACCCACAGGTTGAGAACCACTGCTTTCGGGTATAGTTATTGTACTGATTGCACTGTGATCACTTTTCTTTGCATTGCACTGATTGTACTGGGTGCACGGTTTGAAACCGGGGTGTTGTGGGGTGGGCTTGTGGTCACTCTTTGGCGTCAGCTCAGGACACCAGAGGAAGGAGGGAGACCTCCTTCCGCACGCTCTGTGCTTTCCGTGCTCAAAGCGTTTCTGTCAATGGGATTTGGCTGAGTAAGGCTGGCTCGGTTTAGCAACCGATCTGGGCTGCTGTAAAAGGATTATAGACTGGCAGTAGCGTCCTTTATGCCAGGCAGCAGGTATTGACTGTTTTACACACACACAGTGTGGCCATTTTGCCCTTACGTCATACTTCGGGTTTTAGGGTGCACAACTCCACCCTGCTGCTGAGCCCCATCTGTCATCCGTCCGTCTTTAATATTTCATCTGCCGTCCTCACACGCTTGCCCTGTCCTTAAGTACTTAGAAGGATGAGGTGCTAAGATAGGAGATTCTTATAAAACAGTCCTTGTCTGCTTATACTTGGAATATGCTAAGGTATTATAAAATAGAGTAGAACAGAATTCAATAGAATAGCGTTCCATCTTCATTTTCCATTCATTCATAAGTTCATACCGTATCTGTATGAAAGAATGCAAAATGCGTCTGACCTGCGGCACCATACTGGGATGGCTCCCGTTTGCACCTCTGTGGCCTTCATCTCCTATTGAACAAAGTCACTGCCCTCTCTCTTCTGTTCAAGTCCCCTGGTGTCACTCTGCTTGTCCTGTCCAGACAAGCATGCTAAAGAGAGGAAGACCTTCACTGTGATGCAATACTGAACTCTCCCTGTGCCAGGGTACATTTGCAGCTATAGATAGACAGATAAAATGGGCACTTATTGGCACATTTGTAATGTGCTCACCTGTCTGCCATTAGATGGCCATGATAGTCCTACTACACAGTAGGACAATGAGGCAGAATGCCAAAATGACACCTGGGTTTTTTGTCCGCTTTAAATGTACAACAACCTGCGTGAGTTCACGTCAATTTGCTGTAGCAGCTTCTAGTGTAGTATTTAAAAGAAAATGTTTAGAAAGAGTATTTTACAATCCAATTAAAGCAGTGGTTCTCAACCAGTGGTTCGGGGACCACCAGTGGTCCTTGGGGGCGTACCAGGGGGTCCCCAGCAAAATGTGTTAATAGCGTCGCAATCATTTTAACCACTTAGCTTTGGCTATTCAAAAATAGCAGATATACAAGCTCATAGCACGGCACCGAGTGCCGTGCTATGAGCTTATTTTTGAAAAATCTTGAAAATGTGTGCATATCTTTGAATATATATATATTTTAGCGAACATTTTAAAATCAAATCTTTGCTTTTGGGGGTCCCTGACACAAAACATTTTCTGGATTGGGGTCCGCGGCCAAATGTATATCAATTTAGGGGTCCTTGGCATGAAAAAGGTTGAAAACCACTGAATTAAAGGAAACCTCATAAATGAATGAAACAAATGGGATTGGTTGCAGGCTGGGAGCATGAGCGTGTGCACCTGGTGTGTTAGGTCAGAAGAAAGAGCTACTGTTGGCCTCCATTAAGGCTAAGTGTCTTGTCTTGCACCACTCACACGTGAACTTTAACCTCTGAACCCTAACCTCAGAACCCAACTCTGTGTTACTTTCTCCTGAAAGCGCTGCACATGTGTCAGAGATAGTGTGTGTGTGTGTGTGTGTGTGTTGACCCTTAACTAACTCCATGGCCAAAATCCGGCTCAAAGCCCTGCTTTCAGTGTATTGTATTGTTATTGTCATGGTGATATGAACTTGCACGTCACACATTACAGAGGATGGCAAAATGTAATACTAAAAGTAAGAGAGGGGGGGGGGAGGGGTGGTATAGAGAGAGATCAGCTTTGTGGTAATTTCTCTGCAAAGTGGGAGATAATGAAATGAATATATCGTTGCTGTCGGGCAGAAACCTTATCTCCATATTCTAACTTTTTGTTTTTTTTCGTACATTAACGCCCTACTTGATCATACTATAGCGTCACACAAAAGTATCAAGAGTAGCAGATCTCCAAACTCTGTTTTGAGCTGGTAGATCTGCTACTTTTACTATTTTTGTCTCCGCCAGGCCGAAGGCATGGCTGAGACTATGTTTTGCACTGTGTGTGTGTGTGTGTGTGTGTGCGTGCGTGCGCGCGCTAATCTCCAGCACCGTTGGCTTGATCGCAGCAAAACTGTGCACACACCCTGGATGCCAGAGCAGAACCTCTGCCATTTTCACATGGGCCTGTTATAGCGCTGTGAGCTTGTACATCTTCTATTTTTGAGCATATCTGTAAAATGGATGGCTGATGGCAGATCAGAAGCTGTTTTGAATGATGCTGCAGTCAGGCAGTCACCCTTACGGACTTGACGCTCAGTCATTGTCATCTTAACGTCGTCCCCTTGTCCCCACCCGACATGACGCACCCCTCCCCCTCCCTTCCCCACGCACGGTGACCGAGGACCAGTCAGTTCAGTTAGCCGTTTGAGACCATCTGGCCCTCAATCTGTAGCTGCTCTGCCAGCCTCATCTCTCTCTCTGTCTCTCTCTCTCTCTCTCTCCCTCCATCCCCCTCCCCCTTCCTGACACAAGCGATCATTGCTTAGTCAATGAGACAGACATCGACCCTCTCAGTGTGTTAACGTCGGGCCGATTTGACCTGATCCACTCCTCCGTTAGGCTGAGTAGTTCTACTGGTGCAATCCCCACACAGGCCGTGAGGAGATTAACTGCAGGCTTTGTGATTCTGCTTTGTTTTCCACACTCCGACCCTCTTACAGCAGAGCCCCTGTCTTTGGGGTTTCTGGCCAAAGCTAAAACGTTATTGTCATTGAGCTTAAACTGGTGAGCAAGAAAGCCCTCCTGTCTGTTGTGCTCAGTCCTCTCGTCTCCATATTTGAACTTTTAGTTTTTTTCGTAAATTAACACCCTACTTGACCATACTACGGCGTCACACAAAAGTATCAAAAGTAGCAGATCTGTAAGCTCAAAACGTGGCGTGAAGCGACGCGTTTTGAGATCTGCAATTTTTTGTACTTTTCTATTTGAATCCTGAAAAGTAACAGTTTTGGACATAATATGAGGTTTCCACCTGACAGAGAAGAAATACTGAATGGTTGTTCCTCTCTTTGAATCACACCTGCTGCTCCATACTATTATTTCTAAGTGCAATGGATTCATATGTCGGATTTGAAGCCCATAAGGAAGTGCTTTTTATTACAGTAGTACTGCTGCAGAAGGATTACCACGCCATTGATTACAATGGGGATTTGACCGGACTTTACACTTGGTTTTGTTCCCTTAGTAATCATTGTCATAAATACTTTATGCTTTCAGTGGCTAGTTTAAAGTCTTATTTCAATTACCATGATGTGTTTTTGTAAATTATGGTCCCATTCATTTTTAAATGGATGATAAAGTAGGGTATGCTTCTAGGGCTTCTACTGGCTCTACTGAGTGAAGACCCGCCCCAGCTGCCCTTCCAGCCAATAGCATTCGTCCGGAAATTCCAAGATGGTGGATTTGATTAGCAGAAAAAGTGGCTTCAAAACGGGTTTGTAGAAACCAATGGGTGACGTCACCGTTCCCACGCGTTGTGAGCTTGTAGATCTGCTATTTTCCAATAAATCTTTGGAATATTGTGGTATATTTTCAAATCCACACAAACCTTGGGTCTCTGGCACACAATATATATATATATATATATATTTCTTTGAATACATTTTTTCAAGGTGGAGTCTGTGGACAAATACATATTAATTTGGGGGGGTCCTTGACATGCAAGCGCAACCAATATTTACAAGCAACGTTACAGGAAAACTAGCCCAAAGTCACTTCTAATAAGCAGACACTGGTTGCCAGCAGTGCTTCCACGTCACACTGTGGTGTCACCTCAGCCAGTATGAAACTTAGACGCAGCGGGTACGGTACTACAAAAGTAGGCTACCTGTTAGTACCTTGCCTGGTACCTGGTACTAATGGAAAGGCAAACAAATGAGGGTAGAGTCGTGGTGTCGGGGGACCAGGACGATGCAGTGGAGAAGCACCAAGATTAGTTTAGACTCAATATCTCTTTTTTTGTGGTTTTTATTTTAATTTAATCATGTCTGCTTTTTTTTATTCCACCACCAAAGATACAAGACTCTATTCTATTCTATTCTTTTCTATGCCATCTCTGCACATAGAGGAACACAGGAAATGGGTATTTTCATACCAGGAAGCACTGCTACAGTACATGTTCCCAACCTGTACAAATTGAGCAAATATACCCAGCTAAGCCGCTGGGATTGGTGAACATTGGGAACATAATATGCCTACAGCTTACACTCTCTAATCAGTCAAAAGCTAGGTAGTATCCCCCCCCCACACACACCACACACACAGCCCCATACCGCGTGAGTGGAGGCATTTGAGTGGAGGCATTTCTCCGCAGGGCCATTCCTTCAACGGTTTACCTGCAGTAATTGCAGTCAGGTGAACAGCAGTGTAGATCCTGCTGAGTGACTGAACTGAGCTGTTCTGTGATGATTAACGATCGTAATTCAAAACAACACACAGTTGAATTTGAATCATGACGGCACAAGGGACCAAATTGTTTGAAAAAGGTTGAGGTTGGTTCGGTGGAAATAGCCGATCTACAAACTAAAAACTTTTTGAGCTTGTAGGTCTTTTGAGAGTTTTGAAATGTTCGCGATTACCTCAAATAATAAGAGAGGTACCCGCAATTCAAAAAATAAATCAATGCTTGGACATCACCTGTAATTGCTGGAGTTTGAGCCATTCAGGGTACAGAGAGCAGCAACGGAACAGTTTCCACATGGGGAACTATCCTGTAGTCTTGACATTTGTACAAATAAGGAGGCAACCCGTCTGTGCCATGAGCGTTGTGTGGGCGCGCTGTGTGAGAATTCTAAAAACATTTTGAAGGGATCACTGCCGACCCTTTGCTGCTGTGACCCCCGCCGCTGTCGTTGACATAGTTGGCAAATGTGACCGACGCATCGTTGACATAGTTGGGTGGTCTCAAATGTCAGGGCACACACTTGACCTCGCCTCAAGACACACTGTTTGAGAAGCTCAGGCCTTGAAGACTCTTGGACAGAAACACATATGGCTATTGGATAGATAGAGATGGATAGACCGTTATTGAAATGCAGGTGTCCCAGCAGCACTGCAGTAGGCATGAAAAACGGGACTCGAGATACAACTAATATTCAAATAAAATACAAGTAAAAAATGTAATGAAGATAAATATTGTCAAAGTGTTATTTTTCAGGATTCAAATAAAAACATTTGCAAAAGTAGCGGGGTGACAAGCTTAAAACGCATCACTTCGCGCTTCAAGCTTGTGGATCTGCTATTTTTAATATATATATATATATATATATATATATATATCTTTTTACTAAAATCTTTGCTTCTGGGGGTCCCTGGCACAACACATTTTCAGATGGGGGTCCGCAGCCAAATACATATCAATTTGGGGGTCCTTGACTTGAAAAGTTTGAGAATCATAGACCCCCACATCTCCTGTGGACAAACCGGGAAGCAAACATTCCAGTGATTCAGCACTGAGCTCAGCTGCTCTCCAAACTACACATAAAGAGAGAGAGAGAGAGAGAGAGGTGGGAAGAGAGAGAGAGAGACTAGTGGGGAGAGATGAAATGGCCTTTTCTTTAGCTGGCCCGGGTCCTTTATTACATAAGGGTTGGTTTGGACAGAACGGAACAGAGCAGAACAGAGCCTTTACAATGTCAAGGAGGACCATTGTTTTGGCCGGACAGCCTCTGATGTGGAACCATTAAAAGATATGGTGCATGGTAAACAGCATGGAACCAACGGTGAACAATCACCAGCGTTGAAAGCACGCTTTGATCTGACTGGGTATGGTTTGTGAGAGAGATTTACTCACCGAGAGGGTGGAAGATGTCTGTCAATAAATCACATAGTTCCCCGCTTTCATGTCAACACATGTCAACAGACATCAGACAGACAGACAGACAGACAGACAGACACACAGGCAATCTCTCAGGAACTTAAATGCACACACACACACACACACACACACAGTCACACACACACACACACACACACACACACACACATATGGTGTCAGCCTCTGCAGCATGGTGTAATAGGCTGTATCATGCACAGCAGCCATATTGGAAAGAAATTGGGCCACTTCCACTTCCAGGTGTCACCAATGATACTAATGAAGGCTCCATGTTCCATTTAGTGTAGCACAGTGGATCTCAAACTGTTTAAATTCAAGCACCCCCCATAACTCTGAGAGTGTACAACAGGCCCGGATACAGAAATTATTAACTGGGAGGGCATTAATAAATCGCGCGGCGCCGAAAATGTTTGGCGTTTTTTTTTAGTTTTTTCCGGCTGTTTGTGTAATACTGCTTGCTTCCTACTGTTCTTTTGGGCTTGTTTTCCTAGGCTTCTTTCTCTCGCAATATCTGGCAACACTGCCCATGGAAAATCAGGGCAGAGGATTATTTGAATTGTGCAATGATACATGATGGAATATGATTAAGGATTATTTTGATTATGGTAAGCTCACATTTCATATCATGACATAAATGTAACTTTCACAAGCCCCGCCCCAAAAAATAAATAATAATTTGGGGGGGCAGTCAGGGCATTTGGGGGGGCGTTACACACCGGTTAGGGGCCATTTGAGATGAAATGAGATAGTCTTTATTAATCCCAGAAGGGAAATTGAGGTGTTAGAGCAGCATGTGATAAAATAAATGATCTATAACCTACAAGACAAACAAAAACACATCAGACACACATAGACATTATCACACAAGAACAGGGCCCCGACACAGAACCACACGCATTAAGGGAAAGCGTGCATTATGCAGTCTGATGGCAGTTGGCATAGAAGAACGTTTGTACCACTCTGTTTCCATCTTCGAGAGAGAGTGAGCCTCTGGCACCCCCTCAAGGAGCCGTGATGGTACCTGGACCACACTTTTAAGACCCAGTGCCAGTGGTGTAGCAGAGAGTGTTACCAGTGAGCCGACATGCAAAAATATCAGCACCCTGAGACTCTGATTGACTAGAATGGAACATGGAGCCTTCATTAGTATCATTGGTAACACCTGTGAAGGAAGTATAGGAAGAGGCCCAATTTCTTTCCAGTATGGCTGCTGTGCATACCAGAGGCGACTCTCTACAGAGAGATGTTCAGCTAAAATACGACATTCTTCTATCTTGGAACTTAGGCTCATACAGGATATCCTGTTTCACTGCCTCTCCATCCATCTGAATCTTTTAGATCCCTACAGGGAGCTGCAGACCTGCTCTTCCATACCATTATGAACTGCAGCTTAACCCATTAAGACCGGGAAAGGCATCTGTCATTTTAGATTTGAAAAATTTTTTTTACATCCTACCATTAGCCCCTGATCCACCCTTTACCCCCATCAATAGGCCCTATAGTAGTCACCGGCCGCAACCAACCCTCCTCTTGTCTGCAAAAGGGATTCTAGTGAGCAGTATCATCTGACAGCAGACGGCGACTCAGACATGACGTTAAAAAGAAAGAAATATAAAACCTCAAACTGATTACAGCGGAGGGTTTGTGTGATCAGCGTTATGACACACAGTGACAGCACAGAGCCATAAATCCCAGTAGCATCCTCTCTGTCCTGTGAAGACGCAGGGTTAGGCTAAGTTCAGCTCCGCCCACCATCCCCCCCCCCCCCCCCCCCCCCTGCAGTGAAGAGGCGGCTGCTCAAAGACAACAATTGTCAGTACTTTGTTTGGGTTTTTTTCCCCCCTAAAATAAGTGATATTGGAGCCGAATGCCGAATATCTTGGAGAATGGCAACTGATCTCAACTCTCAGATTTTGCCTTGTGTCATGACAGTCATTACCACTTTAACCATATTTTATACGTTGACGATTAAAAAATAGCAGATATACAAGCTCATAGCACGGCTCTGAGTGCCCCGCTATGAGCTTGTAGATCTGCTATTTTTTCTTTTTTTTATGAAAATGTGTGCAAATCTTTGAATATATATATATTTTTTAAGCGAACATTTGTAACTCAATTCTTTGCTTCTGGGGGTCCCTGGAACTAAATATTTTGAGATGGAGGGGATTTTGGGGATCCTTGATATGAAAAGGTTTGAGAACCACTGATATTATAGCAACATACTGTAAGTGTTTCAGAAAACATATATATTTTTTTGTCTTTGTCTAGTATATAGTGTCACAGTCATTACCACTTTAACCATATTTTATACGCTGGCTATAAAAAAAATAGCACATATACGTTCGTGACGCACAATGAGCGCAGCCAAATGCAGCGCGCAGCCAAATACATATCAATTGGAGCCGAATGACGTTGATCTCGGAGAATGGCAACATAATCTGAACTCTCGGATTTGAGCCTTTTGTGTCATGGCAGCACGCCCTGTTTAGAAACGTTCCGCTCCGTTAAAACGTGTGGTGACACAAGAACTCGGAGAGAGAGCAAGAGAGCCTGGTCCGCAATGCCGGCTGCCTGCGGTCCCGGGACTTTGTGAGCCGTGACCACGTCGTGACACGGCCCCGGGAGAGAGACCGACTAGGCATGATGCGTTGACAAGACAACCCCTTGTGTTATGTGTCTCTTCAGTCAGACAGTCTGGAAGAAGAAGTGCAGAGAAGAAGGGGGGGATGGATGTCATAACGCCGATCAGAGTTCAGGGGGGACACACCCTTTGGCAGCGGAGGGAAGAGGAGGATGAAGAGGAAGAGAGGGAGGGGTGATCACATTGGGGGAAAGTACCATGTCTACGTTCCAACAATCACCATTCCTCTCTCAAGACGCTACACTGTTAAAAATATGAGTGTTCATTTTTTAACCCATTTAGACCTGGGATCCGATTCTACAAATGCCATTCTGAATCAGTAGTTCTCAAACTTTTTGGGTGCCAAGGACCCCCAAAATGATATGTCTTTGGCCACGGACCCCCGCATCTGATTTTTTTTGTGCCACGAACACCTGCAGAACAGAATATTTGTGTTTAAAAATAAATTAAAAAACATTTTTTTCTAACACTTTCAAGATCTTTCACAAATGTTCAAAAATAGCAGATGTACAAGCTCACTGCGTGGCACGAAGTGATACGCTGTGAGCTTGTATATCTGCTATTTTTGAGAACCACTGTTCTAAATCCTAAGAGTTTTGGGTTAACTCTGAGAGTGTGATAAGGGACCCACAATGGTACATTTCTTAACAGTTAAATGGACACTCAGAAGTTTACAGTGTACACACTGACTCAGAGCGCACATTATCCTTATTACATTTCTCACCGCCCATTCTTTTGCTTTCTCTCTCTCTCTGTTTCTCTCTCCATCTCTGTCTCTCTCCCTTTTCTCTCTCGTTGCCAGTCTCTGGATTATAATAATAGCACTGTAATTTACAGCTCTTGAGTCTTGGTCAGCCTCGGGCTGTGTGTGTGTGTGTGTGTGTGTGTGTGTGTGTGTGTGTGTGTGTGTGTGTGTGTGTGTGTGTGTGTGTGTGTGTGTGTGTGTGTGTGTGTGTGTGTGTGTGTGTGTGTGTGTGTGTGTGTGTGTGTGTGTGTGTGTGTGTGTGTGTGTGTGTGTGTCGAACTACAGTATGTGTGTGTTTATTATTTAAAGGGTGTGTCCCAGAGCCTTCATCAGTGTTCTCATTACATCCAGCATCTCTTCTTCATAACCAGTACCAGAACAGTCCTGCAGAAGCATTACCAGTACTTTACAAAAAAACATACCAACATTATTTTATTTGCTATGGCCCTGAAATCTGCATGCCCTGTTATGAGATGACTTTGAAACTTGCCATGGTACCGCGCTAATGAGTTTTCATCATTCACAGTCGAAACGCTGTGTGCTTGTATTTTTGCACAGAAAACTGCAAACTGTTTTGTTTCCTTTTGATGCCTTTACTTATTTTGTCCTGCACCAGCAATAAAAATATGGCTGCATCAGAATTTTTGAATGCACACGACCAGTGTCAGTTACTGTACCTTGATGCTGAGCTCTTAAAACCACAAAAAAACGCCCCCGCAGAGCACCAGTCAGGCCATATTTCACATATCCTGTAACAAAAGCAATAGTCTTCCAATAGCAACAATATTCGGCTGCTTATTGAGATGGTTCCGCAAATGTTGATATCGTGTGGTACTGGCATTGTATAGTACTAAAGCGGCCCCTTAAAGGTATCATGACATTCATTTTCACTTTTTTTATTTTCAATGTTTTATTTGGGGTTTTATGACCTCAATTACACCCAAAAAAACAGAACTTAGAACATTCAGTGGATTTTCTGTGGTCTGGGGTTTTCTGAATAATTAGGCTGAAAAGTAATCTGAGCTTGGCCCTTCGACAGTGAGGTCACAGTCGATTAATCCCGCCCACTCTCATCCTCGCCCCTCCCCTCCCCTATCCTTTCCTTTGGGGGTGGGGGGGAGCAAAGGCGATGATTGACAGGCAAAATCCCTCACCAGCGACACCCGCAGGCAAAGATTTCTTTTTTCATTGCAGTTGAAAAGGCTTTAGAAATGTGAGAGAAAAACACCTGCCATGGATCACTGGAATGGAATTTTCACTTAAAACTTTTTGTACACTTTTGAAGGACCAGGACAAAGACTTTGAATGTGGTGTAAAAGTGAATGTCATTAAACCTTTAACCCCAATTTATACTACGTTCTTTGTCTACTAATTATAGGTTTTAATACGTTTTTCCTAATAGTTTTTATTTTGTTGCTGTTTTGTAAAGTGACTTTGAGTACTCAGAAAAGCGCTATATAAATTGTATGTATTATTATTATTATAGTCATTTTCAGTGAGGGATGCATTCAAGAGATAGAGACAGAGAGGGGAGAGAGAGAGAGAGAGAGAGAGACAAAGAGTCCTTATGTATCAAGATCCATATTCTATATTCCTTCACATGGAAATATGGTATTTATAGAGAAGGGAAGTGTCTCTCCATTCCAGCCTCTCATAAATTCTAAATAGGGGTCCTAAATATTTAACCGGCCTACAGAAATAGACATAGCCGCATGGTGGATGGCATGTTTGGCATTTCTGGTGTGTGTGCGTGTGCGCGCGCGTGTGTGTGTGTGTGTGTCTGTGTGTGTGAGAGAGAATGATAATAGATGATCCACTCCCTATTGGCATCAGTCATAGTCCTGCTATAATTGTGCGCATGTGACCGCACACGTCAAAGAGAACTAGTGCATGTCAGCTCCCTGAAGCTGGTCAGAGGAATGTCCAACAGTTGGAATGGAATGAATCACAGTCATTGTCTGCAAATCAAAGTGAGACCCCCGCCGAGTTTGACTGAGCTGTCGTATTATGGCGTCTGGAAGGAGAGCGACCATCATCAGAGAACTACTGTATGTATGTATGTGTATCTGTCTGTCTGTCTGTGGGATGTTTGTTCTCTCTCACTGAGTCTTTAATCATTCCAGGGGCACTTAACACATTCGTTAAGCATGCGTCTGGAATTGGCGTGTCGTGCCCCCCCCCCCGCATCAACTCTCCAGCCATGCAAAAATGCTCTAGTATAGTAATTATCAAAGTGGGGGGCCCAGGGATCCTTGGAGGGGTGTAACAGGGGGTCCCCAGCAATATTAGTTAATATAGTGTCACAATCATTTTATCTATCGTTCCATCTATCGTACATTTTATGTACCTTCTTGAACACTTTATTCCAGTGTCTCCAACCCTTTTCATACCAAGGTCCATTATTTATTGGGCATTTGAGCCTCCCCAGCAATATTAGTTAATATAGTGTCACAATCATTTTAACCACTTTAACCATATTTTATACTTTGGCTATTAAAAAATTCAGAGCAGATCTACAAGCTCATAGCGCCGTGCTGAGCTTGTAGATCTGCTTTTTTTTGGTTGAAAAATCATGATTTTTTCCAAATCTTTGAATATATATATTCTTTAAAGCGAACATTTTTAACTCAAATCTTCACTTCTGTAGGGTCCCTGCCCTGGATCAAAATTATTCTGGCGCAGCCAAATACATATCTTTTTGGGGGTCCTTGACATGAAAAGGTTTGAGAACACCCTGCTCTAGGGACTTCCAAAGGTTTTGGACTACCGTCCGCTACTGTGTGTGTGGGTCCTTTTTAATGAAGCCAACGGCAGCCGACCAGCGGCCACGTCACACAGGGACTTTCTTTAAAACCAGAGCTCTGTGCTGTCAGAGCGTTAGATTTACACACACGAAGGAAAAGCCCTGTCCATCAACCCTCCTAATGGACCCTAAGTGGACGAGCTGCTGAATCACTCGTTTGTCTGTGTCAGTGTACAATCGATGATATCTCTACTTAATTCTCAGACAGGTGATTACTTTGTGTGTGTGTGTGTGTGTGTGTGTGTGTGTTTACTGTATATCTCAGTGGATTGCAGTTTCCCATGTACAGAGAATATCCTGCTCACATGTAATCTTTCCATCTATCGTACATTTCATGTACCTTCTTGAACACTTTATTCCAGTGGTTTTCAATCCTTTTCATATCAAGGTGACAAGGTCCATTATTTATTGGGCATTTGAGCCATGGAACCACCATTTAATGAGATTTAGCCTCTCAGACGCAAAACTTTTGTTATCTTTGGATACGATATTGTCCACAATTCCATGCTGTATTTATGTTGGTACCAATAGGAGAGATAACAGGCAAAACGTTGATCAAAATAACAATTATTTCATTAAGTAATGCAGATGTTTAGCAATAATTTAACTCTTGAGAGCGTAAAATGAAACCAAATGGACCCCTAAGGGTCCATTTGGTTTCATTTTACGCTGTCAGGAGTTAAAGATCTATAAGGGTCCATTTGGTTCCCAACTCTCCATCATTAGCTGGGGGGACCACCTTGAACCCCCTCAAGGACCACTGGTGGTCCCTGGACCACTGGTTGAGAACCCCTGCTTTATTCTGCTAATTTTAAGTCTCTCTCTTTCATCAACCCCTTCCTAATATATATTGGGCTCCATCCATCTCCCCTCGAGGGAAACTGTCCATGCCAGGAGGGATGATGTCTTAATTAAGCCCAGAGAGAGAGACGGGGTGGATGTCTGAGAGAGATGGTGGGGTGTCATCATCAGCTAAACCTATTTGTTGGGCTTTTGTTTTCCTCTCTGGGTCATCAACCCGACAGGAGCAGCTGCTGCCTCAGAGGGGAAGGGATGAGGCAGCAGACATGTTCATTTTGACAGCAGATATTTATTGAGTTTTAGTCATAGTCTTTTGAATAAAATTCAAATTAGTTTTAGTCATATTTTAGTCATTTAAAATGTTTTAGTTTAATTTTTAGTCTAGTTTTAGTTGAATAAATACCATAAGATTTTAGTCGACTAAATCTACTGTTGATTTAGTCAACTAAAATGTATTTTGACGTGCCGTAATGGCGTTGTAATGCGTGATTTATACTGCATGCCGGAAGTAGCCGATCACGTTGTGAGCTCGTAGACCTGCTATTTTCGGAGCACGAATTGTCTCAGTTCTTCTAGATCTCTCTCTCCACTAGTCCCTCCCTAATATTTTCATCTAGTTTTTAATTGCTGACAAAACTGTCAATATATTTAGTTTTAGTCGTCATTAGTTAACTTTTTTTTTCTCGCCATACCATTAGTACCTGGTACCAGGCAGGTATTTGGAGGTAATTCTTTCCCCCGGTAAGTTCCAAGCAGGCAGAGGCAAATGGTAAAGCTTGCTGTGCTGACTACTGATCGGCAGAGTGGTGGACACATTGGACTTGTATAGTCGAATCTGATTGGCGACTAATTGCCAAAAGTTTTTTTTGCATGATTCGACTGAGATTGGCATCGAATCAGTCTGATTCGACTGCCAATCTCTCAGTCAAATCATGCAAAAAATATGTTATGCAATAGAGGAACATTCCATTTGGGCTTTAGGGGTGATTTAACATATACTATTGGTTTCTCCCAATAAATCATGATGTATATCCTATTTTTGGCTTACTATTAGTTAATTAATATAAAAAACTAGGCCAATCTCTCAGTCGAATAATTTAATTAAAAAAAATTCGACTAAGAGACACGCAGTCGACTCGGACCCCCCACGACTAATTAGTCGACTATTCGAGGTCAGGCCTAACACACACACACACACACACACACACACACACACACACACACACACACACACACACACACACACACACACACACACACACACACACACACACACACATTCTAACCTTTATCCTCAGACTGTGACATTTTCCCATCATGTTTGAGCCAACAACCGCCCAACCCAGACGGTTTCCATATTAAAGAGCAATGTTTTTGACCTGTTTTTTTTGCCTGAACAAATGAAAGTGATGCACTCGCTCATACACTGTACATGTCAGGACTATTAGTCAGAACAAGGTAAAAAAAAAGGTACTTTTTAAGAGTCAGCGCGCCATGAGTTATTTCCGAGCTGGACAGTCCCCCGAAAGTGAAACCATAGCACTTGCCAACTGCCTCATCGGAACGAAAGTGATTTATGGCCATGACATGACACTTTTTGGGGGTCCTTGACACGAAAACGTTTGTGAACCACTGCCCTACACAGCAACGTTGAAGTCTGAGAGTGTTGAAAGGAACCCTCACGGCCCTCAAGGTACATTTTCGCACTTGAGGAGTTCAATTAATACTCTGGATTTGACTGTGTAAGCTCGAATCTACTAATCTGGGCTTTGAAACAAAGTCATTGTGAGCCGGGCAGGGCAGCCTGCTACCTCCCCAGGGGAAACCATCATTGGCTCTTTTATTTTGTACCCGCTAGTGCTCCTTACCCCCTGGTGGGGCAATGAGAAAGGGGGCTTCAACAGGGCGTGTGTGTGTGTGTGTGTGTGTGTGTGTGTGTGTGTGTGTGTGTGTGTGTGTGTGTGTGTGTGTGTGTGTGTGTGTGTGTGTGTGTGTGTGTGTGTGTGTGTGTGTGTGTGTGTGTGTGTGTGTGTGTGTGTGTGTGTGTGTGTGTGTGTGTGTGTGTGTGTGTGGGGTAGCAGGACAGCCTGTTCCCTGGCTCCTCATTAGTCCAGGCCTTTTGTTACAGTATGCCCGACCTCACGGTACCCAGATGCAGCACATGTCCACATTAGATCTTAACACCCGCCAGGAGTCTTGAAAGGACCCCGACCCCGACCCCCCCTCCCTTACTCTTTCTCACACACACACACACACACACACACACACACACACACACACACACACACACTCACATATGTGAAAGCCTTTTTTTCTATTCTTACACAAATCAGAGTTTTGGATACTCTGTTAATAAAGAACCCCCCCCCCCCAAGATTGAAATGAATTCAATGAAACCGCATCATGCAGCAACAACCTGGTTTTCATTGTTTTTGTATTCAGCAGCGATGCGAACATCAGAACCAACGTTGTAACCACAACACAACCCAGTTATTATTTTTTGGGGCAACAAAATGTTTTTGAGTTGCCTTTCCATATCCACAAATTGTCTTCTTTTCTACCCTGGGTGTTTTAGCACACACCACTAATATGGTTTCAGTTTACTAACTCATAAGGGGAGCTTAGCAAACCTCAGGCCAGCCTTGTATATTAAACCCTTACGACCGGGAATGCATCTGTGTCATTTTAAGATTTCTTTGGCTATTCAAAAATAGCAGATCTACAAGCTCGTAGCGCGGCACTCGGTGCCGCGCTACGAGCTTGTAGATCTGATATTTTTGAAAAATCTTGAACATCTTTTCAAATGTCTTCTAAATCCTAACAGTTTTCTGAAAAACCTATGTTGCTATAATATCAGTCGACCTTTTCATGTCAAGGACCCGCAAAATGATATGTATTTGGCCGCCGACCGAACCCCCAGAAGCAAAGATTTTGATTTGAGTTTAAAAAAATACATATATTCAAAAATTTGCACAAATGTTAAAATCTTTTTTTTTAAATAGCAGATCTACAAGCTCATGTGTGCTGCACTCTGAGCTTGTAGATCTGCTATTTTTGAATAGCCAAAGTATAAAATAATGGTTATAGCTAATGGTTATAGCTCAAATCCAAAAATGACACGAATGCGTTTCCCGGATTTAATGGGTTAAACCCCCTTTCGATTTCTCCACATCCATGTCTCATTTCAGCACCACAGTCAGTCACAGTTTGATGTTGCCTTTGGCCCTGTGTGTGATGCTGTGTGAAGCCACAAGGCCATTGGCAGAGTTCTATGCTGGCAGTGGGGGGACTTCCCCCAACATCCAAACTTGTGGTAATGTTGTTGGGGCTTTTCAGTTGAGCGGTGGTACGCCCAGAACACAGACAACAGCAGGGGGAAGAAGAAGGTATGAGGACATGTTGGAATGTTTTCCAGACACAGTAACCTTCGTGAGGTCAGGTTATTTAGCCCCAAAACGTTTTGGTGAAGAGCCATGGTGTATACATGTTCCAAAATAACATTTGATGAAGCCACCGAGCACCAACAGCCAACACCATTCATACACCAGTGGTTTTCAAGCTTTTTCATGTCTCAGACCCCCAAATTGATATGTATTTGGCCACGGACCCCATCTGCAAGAGAAGATTTATGTAAAAAAAAGTAAAAAATGTAAATTATTGAAAATATGCCAAACATTTTCAATATTTTTCAAAACATAAAAAAAAATAGCAGATGTACAAGCTTCTATGTACGAGCTTGTATACCTGCAATCTTGAATGAACAACGTATAAATGGATAAAGTTGAAGTGATTGTGATGCTAATTTTACTACTTTTGCTGGGGACCCCCTGAAACCCCCCTCCCCCCCCAGTTGGTCAGAGAAGTCCCCTCTCCGCACCAGAAGATAGAATTTCACAGGTTTCCTTGGCTACGCTTGTTAGTTTACTTTTTTGCGGTGCTGGGCCCTGGCGCTGACATTATACTTTATTGTTGTTTTTCTAGGACTTGATAACACGTCTTGCAATTCACACCCCTGCTGCGGTCTCATAAAAAAACGTCTTCAAAGCATTTCCCCAAGCCGGTGATAATAGCCTTGTCCGTTTATTTATTTTTTGTGCGCTTGAACATGGCCACCACCAACAACCTGCTCTTTACAACTTGGAGGCATGTCTGAAGTTACGTGAGAGCGCTTGCTAGCGTTCTGACTGAGACACCTGCATCGCCTGTGGCAATATTTTCTTAACCCATTAAGACCGGGAACGCATCCGTGTCATTTTAAGATTTCTTTGGCTATTCAACGGAGCCGCGCTATGAGCTTGTAGATCTGCTATTTTTGAAAAATCTTGAAATTTAGTGCAAATCTTTGAATATATATATATTTCTTCTACATTTTAACTCAATTCTTTGCTTCAGGGGATTCTACAAATGTCTTCTAAAGAATGTCTTCTTCTGTGTGGTTCTCAAACTTTTTCATGTCAAGGACTCCCAAAATTATATGTATTTGGCCGCGGACCCCCATCTCAAAATATTTAGTTCCAGGGACCCCCATGAAGCAAAGATTGGAGTTAAAAATGTTCGCTTTAAAATATATATATTCAAGGATTTGCACAAATGTTCACGATAAAAAAAGAAAGCAGATCTACATGCTCATAGTGCGTAGCCAAAGTATAAAATGATGGTTATAGCTCAAATCTAAAATGACACAGATGTGTTTTCCAGTCTTAAAGGGTTAATGTGTGTCTTGTGTGGTGATGAGGTAGGTCCATTTACCTTTTTATTGTTTGGGACTTGACAGCCCATTCAGACGGCAGATTCACTAAAAAACACTAAAGCATGGCTCCTCTCTGCTCACGGCGGGCTAAAGCTACGTTACCTGACGTGACCTGGAGATAACGCTCTCAAGTTTTGCATTCATTCCATTCCGACACAAAAAATGTGACCTAGTTTTCCCCCGACTAATAAAGCAAACAGAGCATAGCGTGGGGCAGAAACCTTTTATCTCCACCTTTTTTGTGTTTTTTGGTAAATGAATGCCCTATACTACTACAGCGTCACACAAAAGTAGCAGATCCGCAAGCTCATTTTGAGCAGTGGTGTAAAGTAACTAAATACATCTCAGAGGCAAATATTGTACTGTTACTCCACTACAATTATTTGAAAACGTTAGTTACTAGTTACTTTGCAGTTATCAATTATTATATTATAAAACCTACATTAACCACTTTAGCCCTATTTTATACCTAGGATATTTGAAAATAGCAGATCTCCAAGTAGATCTAGATATTTTCAAACATTTTTGTACTTTTACTTTTGGTATTTTAACTACATATTGATGCCAATACGTTTGTACTTTTACTCAAGTAAATTTTGAGCTCCAGACTTTTACTTGTAACAGAGTACTTCTACATTGCAGTATTGATACCGTTACTTAAGTAAAATATTTGAGTACTTTTTCCACCACTGCTCACATGTGCACAGTGCATAAACATACGGTATGCATACATGGCATGCACATACAGTCAGTCTCTCTCTCTCTCTCTCTCTCTCACACACACACACACACACACACACACACACACACACACACACACACACACACTACATAGTGAAGTCACATGACTGCCCGTGGGGAGCACTCCGGTCCAATGGCCGACATTGTTGTGGTCTGGTGTGTTGCCACGACAACGGCATAATATTTCTGGGCACCAAGTCTAGATATGTGTGTGTGTGTGTGTGTGTGTGTGTGTGTGTGTGTGTGTGTGTTTGCGCTTGCCAAACACACACACAGTGTGTGCCTGCAGTGTGTGCGTGTGTGTGTCTGTATGGCACCAAATACACTTCCTAGTCATCAGGAATGCTATTCAAGTTTCCACACTCCGCCCTGACATAACTTCTTATCATGTGGTTTAGATTTAAAGGAACGCAGAGACATATACGTACTGTACGTGATGTTGTTTAGATCGGTCGTACTCAAAGTAGGGGTCCGGGGAATACCAGGGGGTCCCCAGCAAAATTAGTTCTTATAGCGTCACAATCATTTTAACCACTTTAACCATATTTTATACTTTGTCTATGGGCTGCCTTGTAGATCTGCTATTTTTGAAAAATCTTGAAAATCGGTGCAAATCTTTGAATATATATTGTTTTAAATAAAGCCAACATTTTAACTCAAATCTTTGCCTCTGGAGGTCCCTGGCACAAAATATTTTTTTCAGATGGGGGTCTGCAGCCGAATCTAAGCAAAAGAAAAGACAATACAATAAAGAACAACAATAACAAAGAAAAACATAACAACAATAGTTAAGACAAAAGTTGATCTAATTGATATGCTTTTTGATATGCTTTGAAAGTCCTTTTTTAAATGAAATCAGATGTATACTTTTTTTTCAAGTCTAGAGGATTTAAAGGTTTAATGACATTCACTTTTACACCACATTCAAAGTCTTTGTCCTGGTCCTTCAAAAGTGTACAAAAAGTTTTAAGTGAAAATTCCATTCCAGTGATCAATGGCAGGTGTTTTTCTCTCACATTTCTAAAGCCTTTTCAACTGCAATGAAAAAAGAAATCTTTGCCTGCGGGTGTCGCTGGTGAGGGATTTTGCCTGTCAATCATCGCCTCTGCTCCGCCCCCCCCAAAGGAAAGGATAGGGGAGGGGAGGGGCGAGGAGGAGAGTGGGCGGGATTATTCGACAGTGACCTCACTGTCGAAGGGCCAAGCTCAGATTACTTTTCAGCCTAATTATTCAGAAAACCCCAGACCACAGAAAATCCACTGAATGTTTTAAGTTCAGGTTTTTTGGGTGTAATTGAGGTCATAAAACCCCAAATAAAACATTGAAAATAAAAAAAGTGAAAATGAATGTCATGATACCTTTAAGGTGTAAACCCATTAATACCGAGAACGCATCTCTTGTCATTTTAGATGTATTTTGGCTCTTCAAAAATAGCAGATATACAAGCTCATACTGTGGCACCGAGTGCCTATGAGATTGTAGATCTGCTGTTTTTTCTTGAAAAAAATCTTGAAAATGTGCTTTGAAAACCTTTGCTTCTGTAGGGGTCCCTGGCTGGAACAAAACATTTTGAGATGGGGCGTCCGCACTATGAGCTTGTATATCTGCTATTTTTGAATTGCCCAAAAGTATAGAATAATGGTTAATGGATAATCTTAAATGACACAGATGCGTTCCCGGTCTTAATGGATTACTTTAGATTTCTTTGGCTATTCAAAAATAGCAGATATACAAGCTCATAGCGCGGCACTCATCTGCTATTTTTGAAAAATGTTGACTTTTATTTTGTAGATTTTTTTCAAAAAACTGTTTTTTCAGAAAACATTTTTAAGAATCGCCTCAGGTCTTAATGGGTTAAAGATCAACGAGACACAGCAGCAACAAGCTATGGCTTTAACCCACTGTGTCTCCAGCCTGTAGCCCAGTTGGACAGCCAGTCATATCACACGCACGCACGCACACACACACACACACACACACACACACACACACACACACACACACACACACACACACACACACACACACACACACACACACACACACACACACACACACACACACACACACACACACACAGCTCTGTGAGGCTTCACCAAACCGTTTGACTTGCATAACATGAATGTCTGTCTGACATGGGGGGCTATTCCTGCCATGTTTTCCATACAGAATACACACCACATGCTATATTTGAGATGAGGGTAATGTGGTATAGGGAGATGCTCGTAATGGAATGTCCAAGAAAGAGTGGAACATTCCACTAACGTTCCTTTATGTTGTTGTTTTTCATGGTTGCCCGTGCTGCCGCCGGTGGCCGTTCGTTCTCCCTACGAAAGTCTGGAAAAAAAACGTGGAAGATTGATTTAGATTGTTTTTGTCCCAACGGTCCGGAAAAAAAGTATGGTTTTGGTTCGACACATATGACCTCACGTTTTGTATTTTGGATTCTCACGCAACAGTTTATGATGTATTTTGCTGCGCATAGATCAGTGGTTCTCAAAGGGGGTCCCCGGGTGGGGTGGGAGGGGGTTCCAGGAGGGTCCCCAGCAAAATGAGTTAATATAGCATTAGCATCACACAATCTGTTAACCACTTTATCCATTTATATGTTGGCTATTCACGAATCCACGGAGCGCTGCCCTGTAGGTGGCGCCGCCATTGCTGCGGTGTCAGACTCCGTCAGCAATGGCAGCGCTCCGTGGATTCGTGGATTCAACAATAGCAGTGCTGCAAGCTTGTACACCTGCTATTTTTGAAAATGTCACTGGGGTCCCTAAGGCATTCCCAGGCCAGCGGATATAATATATATATATATTATATTCCCTCTACCACCAGGTCCTCGTTCTGTCCTCCCTGGGGAAAGCAACCAGAAGGCATCCTTACTAGACGCCCCAAATGTCAACTGGCTCCTTTCTATGCAAAGTAGCAGTGGCTCTAGTACTACGATTCCCTCGCAAGATGACTGACCTTGTAACTTCAGGCCTAAGGGAAAACCTATTTTGGCTGCTTTTATCCGCGATAAATGGTCGACATACAGCTCTCTCTTTGCAACCTACTCCTGCTGCTCCCATTCCCCGGCTGACCTTAAACGTTTATCAGCAAACGAGCTGACCAATGAAAATGCTCAAAAATAATCAATTAAGGGAATTTGGGCGTTGTTGGGGAAATGTCATAAGTGTGAAACGTGCTGACTATTGAAAAGGTAGAGACGTTTTTCCTGAAACATTAGATGGACGTCTTTCCAACTTCAGCAATAGTTGTACTGTAGCTATAGTCCGGATGCAGGGTAAACTAAACAACACTCAGCAGAAAGACACGATCAAATATTTAATCAGGTTTTTTACAGCCAAAGAGCTTTTCACTAAAAGCCATCAGGACGGAGCATACCGTCTCTGTCGGGTGAAAACCTCATATGTCCGAAACTGTTACTTTTCAGGATTCAAATTAACCCATTAAGACCTGAAGACGATTCTACAAATGTCTTCTAAATCCCAACAGTATTCTGAAAAAACGTAGGTTTCTATATCAGTGGTTAGCAAACTTTTTCATGTCAAGGACCCCCAAAATGATATGTATTTGGCCGCCGACCCCCAGCTCAAAGTATTTTGTACCAGGGACCCCCAGAAACAAACAAAGATTTGAGTAATTTTTTTTTGCTTTAATACATTATATATTCAAATATTTGCACACATTTTTCAAAAATAGCAGATTGTATATCTGCTATTTTTGAATAGCCAAAATGTAAAATAATTATTTTCTGCTCAAATCAAAAAATTACACAGATGCTTCAACCGGTCTTAATGGGTTAAAATAAAAAAATTGCCAAAGTAGCAGATCGACAAGCTCAAAAAAGCGCAGCGTTTCGAGCTTGCGGATCTGCTACTTTTTTGATGCTTTCGTGTGACGCTGTAGTGTGATCAAGTCTGTTAATTTACAAAAAAATGTTAGAACACGGAGATAAGAGGTTCCTGCCCCGACAGCGACGATACACTGCTTTGCACCCAGCTCTCTCTCGCGACTCTTTAAATAAAGACAGTTGCCAAGAGAAGCTTCTGTGGGGAACTTGTTTACCTTGAGCCGTTTGGAAAAGGTGTCTCTGCCTGGCGTACGGCCGCTTCTCTTATGTAACACACAGCGGCAGATGGAGGGAGAGTGATTTAAAAAAGGAAGGTTACAGGGTTCATGTGGACATGTTTTCAGGCGTGCTGCTTTGCACCGTTCGACCACAGTGACTTCCAGCATGGAGAGGAGCCTCCGCAAAGGTTATGGAGTTTATACGTAGCTGATATCTGTGTCCAGATAAGACATTGAGGGGGGGGGGGGGGGGGGGCAGGTGTTCCAGGGGGTCCCCAGCAATAGTAGTTAAAGGAGTAGTTCACCCGAAAAAGGACTTATTTTCTATCAATTACACACTTCATGAAGCATTGAGTTCATGGAGATTTTTTTTGTATTTATCGCATTCCTAAGCCAATATAATTTAGATAACCGGCGGCCCCTCCGGTAGGAGACACAAAGGAGACTCTTTGAGACTCTCCGCAGCCAAATGCATATCATTGTGGGGGTCCTTGACATGAAAAAGTTTGAGAACCACTGCTCTATACATTTCAGAGAGCCCATATGGTGCCTTATCTGCGTCGCCCCACTTGACTTCTTCCACAGATTGTGAAAACAATGTGGGTTCCTCCCAGCTGCAAGGGTCATGGCTGCTCTCTCTCTCTCTCCTGTCTCTGCCTTCATATCGTTGCTGTCTGGCAGAAACCTCTCCATATTTTAACTTTTGGTGGGTTTTTTTCCCCCGTGAAATTAACGCCCTTAACTGCCATACTATAGCGTCACACAAAAGCATCAAAAGTAACAGACCTGTAAGCTCGAAAGCGCTTTTCGAGCTTGTAGATCTGCTACTTTTGATATTTTTTTATTTTTAACCCTGAAAAGTAACAGTTTTTGACCCGACAGAGACAGTCTGCTCCAGTGTTGCAGAGTTTGGAATGCATCTCGTGTGAGTGTGTGTGTGTCTGTTTATCTGTTTGTTCTAATAATTTATTGACTAATGCTGACACGCGTGTGTGTGTGTGTGTGTGTGTGTGTGTGTGTGTGCGCGCACGAGAGTGTGTATGTGTGTACTTTTTTTGTGTATGCGGTGTCTGTACGTTTTGTTCTTATGATTTATTTACTATTCTCTGCACGTGTGTCTGTGTTGGTGTGCGTACGCGTGTGTGTGTGTGTGTGTGTGCGCGAACGTGTTAGTGTGCCTGTGTTGGCCGCTGCATAACATCTAAAACTTTTAAAGCTGGAGAGAGGGGAAGAATTGAGGGAGAGAGAGAGAGATAGAGAGACAGAGAGGAGACAGGAAGGGAAGAGAATTCACTTCTGGCCGCCCCAGCCAGAATGTGTGTGTGTGTGTGTGTGTGTGTGTGTGTGTGTGTGTGTGTGTGTGTGTGTGTGTGTGTGTGTGTGTGTGTGTGTGTGTGTGTGTGTGTGTGTGTGTGTGTGTGTGTGTGTGTGTGTGTGTGTGTGTGTGTGTGTGTGTGTGTGTGTGTGTGTGTGTGTGTGTGTGTGTGTGTGTGTGTCAGTGAGTGCATGCTTGAGAGAGAGGGAGCTGTGTGTTGTTGAGTGGGTGGGTGTGTGTTAGTTAGTGGGTCTGAGGCACTCTGCAGTGCAGTGCACTCAGCCCTGGGCTCCCCTCTGGTTGAGTGGAAACATCATGTGTCCGTGGGACGCCCAGAGGAACAGCCCTGTTCCTCCACTCTGAGGACGGACCAGAGACACAGAGAGAGAGAGAGAGTGCAGCAGAGAGGGAGAGGAACGGAACGCTAGGACTACTCCCAGAGTTATACTGGGAGGAGGAGCAGACGGAACGATCGGACCATCCAAGAAAACCCAAGAGGAACCGAAAGAAACCCAAAGTGTGGGAGAGCGCAGTTGTGAAGAGCAAGGGGGCCGTGTCTGTCCAGGAATACAAGCTTGTTGCCTTTTTTGTTTCGTTTTGTTTCTAAAATCCAGTCTTCCCAAGGTCTAAGGAAGGGCCTGGTTGCTTCGAAAACGTTAAAAAGTCAAGTTGCATTTGGGAGCAGCAATACGTGGCGTGCGGATCTTTTTATTCTTATACACTGTGTAAATCCAGTCTTAACATTTTGGTGTGACACACCAACCAACCCTTAGCCCCTTGGCTATGCCATGCTAGCCCAGAGGAACGGGCTAGCGGCACCGGCGGGCTGCGCCTCCTCAGTGACGGATTCTCGCCACGACCTCCTCCTGGACGCCGAGGAGGAGGAGGAGGAGGATTTGGACGTGGAGGAGGAGGAGACGGATCACGCCGAGGTGGGATGCTGCTCCCCGACTCTCTCCTCCCTGTCCGGCGGCCCGTCCGGCGGCGGGGGGGCTTGCCCCTGGGCCCGGCTGGCGGGCGTGGACGGCTGCCTGTCGGAACCCTACTGCCTGTGGTTCCAGCTGCTGGCCAGGGCCTACTGGGGAGAGGTGGAGCTGGGGCTCAGCGGCGCCGGCGGCGGACCCAACCACCGCTCCTCGGTGTCCTGGGCCAGGCTCCGGGAAGCCTCCAGGAGGAACTGCGTGAGATCCAGGGTAAGGGATACGGGACGGGACGGGAGTACGGTACGCTGCCCAGGTGGGGCCCGCCTGTGTGTCCCAAGCAGTGGTGGAAAAAGTACTCAAATTATTTACTTAAGTAAAAGTACCAATACTGCAATATAAAAATACTCTGTTAAAAGTAAAAGTCCAGAATTCAAAATTTACTTGAGTAAAAGTACAAAAGTATTGGCATCAAAATGTACTTAAAGTACCAAAAGTAAAAGTACTAAATATTTGAAAATAGCAGATCTACAAGCTCACAACGCGTCGCATCGCGACGCGTTGTGAGCTTGTAGATCGGCTATTTTCAAATAGCCTATGTATAAAACAGGGCTAAAGTGGTTAATGCATGTTTCATAATATCATAATTTATATCTGAAAAGTAACTAGTAACTAAAGTTTTCAAGTAAATGTAGTGGAGTAAAAGTAAAAGTATTGGAAATTGGAAATACTCAAGTAAAGTACAAATACCTCAAAATTTTACTTAAGTACAGTACTTAAGTAAATGTACTTAGTTACTTTCCACCACTGCCAAGGGTTGACCCAGTGTGCACTTAGTTTCCTTTTGGAAAGCTCCGGTTCTAGACCAGTGGTTCTCAAAGTGTGGTCCAGGGACTCTCAGGGTTCCTTGAGGGGGTTCTAAATCGACCCTTACAAGTCTGTAAGTTTGACAGTATTATGGGGTGGGTTTGAGATCCACTGTGCCAAGTAGACTGACAGTAGCACGTACGGCATGCCTCTCTTGTCCTATCAGCGGTGGGCACAGCTGTATAGGGTTACATAGGAAGGCGCTATGCAAAGAGGTGGAGAGAGATTAGCGGCTGGCTACACTTTGTTGTGTGTTGCCTCTGGAATGTTTTTTACGTGCGTCATTCGGCTCTCTGGCGAGCGGGGTAGTCCTGTTTCACTGACCGATATCTTTTTGTAACGCAAGCGTGTGTGTCTGTGCGCGTGTGTGTGTGTGTGTGTGTGTGCGTCGGGGTTTCAGGTTTCGTTTATTGTAGCTCCCCGCGGTGGTTTCTGACAGATGCTTATGCTGAACGCGTTCGCAAAGACAATTGTCTCTCTTCCACTGTTTGTTGCTGATGTGGCTTGGCCACAGTTTTCCAGTAGAACCCCCCCCCCCCCCCACCCCACCCCTCTGGAAAGACACAACCCCTTTTGATTTAGGCTTATTTTTACACTTTCTGTCCTCAACACTCACTGTAGAGTTATTTGGAATAAAGTCTGCCTTCATTGGGTTATGGACCAAAGGTGGGGGTAGTAGGCATATTTTCCTTTCACAAAGTGAACGTGGGTGACTAATGCTGAAGAGGCGATGGTCCTGTGGTCTACTGGAGAGAGAGAGAGAGAGAGAGAGGGACATCAATATGGCTGTGAGGGCAGAGGGTGATTCACAGCCTAAAACAACCCGGCAGAACGACCGGTTCTGCACATGATGCCAGTCAAATCCTCCCAGACGCACGTAGGAAAACAAACACAAATGCATGCAAATACCCCCCCACCCCCCTCCCCTCTCAGACTACGGTGCCATATGACTGCACTGAGATCAAAACCTCAGAATGCCCTCAGTCTATTTCGTTGCTATCGGGCAGAAACCTCTTATCTCCATATTTGATCTTTTCGTATATTTTTTTCGTAAATTAATGCCCTACTTCAGGGGTCTTCAACGTTTTCAGCCCAAGGACCCCCTAGCTGAGAGAGAGATGAAGCAGGGACCCCCATATTGTATAAAATTGTGTTTCAGATTCAACTTTTTTTGTTTACCTGGTCTGCTCTTTTTCTCCCTCTAAACCTATACCTCTTTGCCAAAAATAGCCGATCTACAAGCTCACAACGCCTCGCAGCGCGAGGCGTTGTGAGCTTGTAGATCGGCTATTTTTGGCTAAAGTTCTCCTCAGGAAAGAGATGTAGGTTTCAAGTGGATAAGGTAAAAAAAAAAAAAACATACCACACAAAGATTTGGCGGACCCCCTGTAGTAGCTCTGAGGACCCCCTAGGGCTCCCGTACCCCCTGTTGAAGACCCCTGCCCTACTTGATCATACTACAGCGTCACACGAAAGCATCAAAAGTAGCAGATCTACAAGCTTCGCGACGTGTTTTGTAGCTTTTTATGATCACGTGGGTTTGTTACGCGCACTGAACTTTAACCGTTTCAGACTCACAATTGAGGCACTGTTGGTAGAAGCTAAGCCAAGGTGTCTCACAGCTAGCCGCATTACTAAGCAATGGCTTCTCTATATGCTTCTGCTCCCCCCATTCATAATTCAAGACGTTATTTATAGAGAGGGGTGGAAAATGTGTGTGTGTGTGTGTGTATGTGTACTGTACGTGTCCTCACTCCTCACATGCACAAAACATAGGGGCTTTGTGACACCCTAATGGCTGTGCTGTTGCATAACTCGACTCCACATGAATCTTTAAGTGTGGAATCAAAACAAATAACTGAGAAACCAAGCTGGATTTTAACATTCTCCTCTCCTCCCCTCTTCCCTCTCCTCTCCTCTTTTCCCTCTCCTCTCCCCTTCCCTCTCCTCTCCCCTCCCCTCCGCTCCACCCCTCCCCTCTCCTCCAGTATAGTATACTGTGTAGTACTAGTGTCTCTAGCTCCCTGCCATGATGGGGGTAATGGTTATGTCACCAGGCATAAAGTCCACACCCAGCCCACTCCCCTGGGGTCTCCCTCACATCTGCTGCTCCAAGACAGACAGACAAGGAGGGGAGGGGAGGGGAGGGGAGGGGAGGAGAGGAGATGGGTACATGACAGGAACCGGGAGGGCAAGGAGAGAGAGCAAAGACAAAGCATTGGGAGGGGTATTAGAGGTAATAGGGGGTTAGAAAAGGGTATGGAGAGAGGGAGATGTGGAGTAGGCGTTAGGAAGGACAAGGACAGAGAGACAGACCGTTATGGTTGAGTCCTTAACTTCAGGACAATATCTACCCCTGCACCTCTTCACGCACGCTTAGACCAGTGGTTCTCAAACTTTTTCATGTCAAGGACCCCCAAATTGATATGTATTTGGTCGTGGACCCCCCCCCCCCCCCTCCCCCCCCTTCTGAAAATGTTTTGTGCCAGGAACCCAGAAGAGTAGATGTGTTAAAAAAAAATATGAAAAAACCTACTAGTCTACTAAAAAAGTATATTTGCATAAAAACAGAGGGGGGTAATTTATTTTGGCAAGCCAGAAGACTTGGTCTAGGTCTAGTTGCAAATTGCAGACAGGTGCTCTTTTATGGCGGTTTTGAAGGAGGGTAGGGAGGGAGTCGCACATTTTGATGGCTGGTGGTACTGTAGGGCATTCCACATTTTGGTGGCATAATAGTAGAATCGATTCATCCCCATGTTTGTGCCGAATCTGGGGCGAATGAGAACTGGGGGACAGATGCCAGGCTTGATGTTTACTTGGCACCCCTAGCCAGACATTTGGCTACCGCCACTTTATCTGTTGGAAGAGATCTCTGAAAGTCTGGCTACGCGAGACTAGTCTTACCCTAGTTATTGTAGCACTTAATTGTTTTTCTTTGCACTCTCCATATACGCGACCCATTTACCCTGTTGTTTGTTGTCTGTGGTTTATGCCATTTAATCTGATCTTGCACTCTTGCAAGTCGCTCTGGATAAGAGTGTCTGCTAAAATGACTACATTATAAATTGAATAAGAATAGGAAGGGGGGCTAAACAAGAGATGGGAGAATAGTGGTGTAACAGTGCTTGGAAAAGAAGCAATGCCTTTGTTTTTGGAGGCATATTTTCTGATGTAATACGCTGAAGAAAGACAAAAAACATGAAATAAAGTACGTATAGAGTTGGGACGAGGACCAGTGTTGCCATGTCTGCTTATTATAAGTGACGTTGGACTTGTTTTTCTGTAAAGTCGCTTGTAAATATTGGTGGTTGCGTTTTTTTGGGCTTGTTTCTAAAGTGTACTTGCTTATTTGGGCTTCCTTTTCATGCCAAGGAGGCCCCAAATTAATACATATTTGGTGCCAAGGACCCCCATACAATATTTGTGTTGTTAAATTCTTTCAAAAATATTCCACATTTTCCCCTTTTTTCCCAAGATTAGTTTTTTTTGGGGGGGGGAGTAGCCAGTAGTGCTCATTTGGCCTAGTCGCTTCTTTTGGGCTTGTTTTCATAGACCTGGTTGCTTATTTCTCTCGCATAATATGGCAACACTGGCGAGGACCTGTGTTTGGCAGGCCGCGGCGGTCTGGCCCAGAGTCGCTGGCTGCGGCCGTGTGCACGTTGTCTGCGGCGACCACTAACGCTAGTGCTGCGGCGCGACCACCACTCCACCGCTATTATGGATGATGGATGTGACACCGGTCTCACTGCTCTAACAGCTGAGAACAGCATAGAGAGAGACACAGAGAGAGAGAGAGAGAGAGAGAGAGAGACACAGACACACGGTGGTCCCACACAGTGACACACAGACAGACCCCACACAGTAAAAAATACTCAGTGTCACCATTTATCCATTTTGTTGCTGTCGGGCAGAAACCTCTTATCTCCATATTATAACTTTTTGTGTTTAGTAAATTTTTCTCGTAAATTAACACATCGACCGCCAGAGGTTAATCTCATAATGTACTCACCAGTGCCAAGGTGTTTTTGTTGTTTTTTTGTTTTTTTCATGTCGCCATAGATCTTGTTAAAATCCTTAAGATTGAGCTCTACACGGTCTGTTTACATCCGCGAGATCTCCCTGTATCTCCCAGTGAAGATCGCGTGTCAAACGGGGTATCCATGTTGTAGTTAGAGCGGATTACGTTAAACAGTGAAATGCGAGGAGAAAAAACTACAGGAAGAGAATTGAGTTTCAGTTTCGTCTGTAGAATGGGAGCGGGCGTGATCGTCAAAACCGGATCCCAAAAAATTCTATTTCCGGTCATCAAACCGGAAACGGAAGTGGATCAAAAAAATTCCGAAAGTGCACCCGGACCGCGCATGCGCGAAAAGACCGCAGCCCGTAGGGCTACGGTCTCGGCGCTTAACAGTTGGATTTAACGGACCGTAGGACTACGTTCTTGGCGGTTAATGTGTTAACGTCCACGCGTCACACGAAAGCATCAAAAGTAGCAGATCCACACGCGCGAAGCATTTCGAACTTGCGGATCTGAATTTGAATCCTGTAAAAGTTTTGGACATATGTGAGGTTTCCACCTGACGGAGACGATTTGTAACTCTTGTGTGTACAGAATGTAACCCGAGTTAACTTAACAGTGAAGATTTTAGTGTGTACATGTGACTAAGGACCCAGGGAGTACTTTGAGGTCTCTTGACGTTTATCTAGGATAAAGTTAACAAGGGACGAGTCCGGGAAGCGATGGATAGATCTCCTTTGTTTGCTCTGTGATTCGTCCATCGGCACTTATTCCAGATGTGTGTGTGTGTGTGTGTGTGTGTCTGTGTTTGTGTGGTTATATTTTGTGTCACGCGCAGTGGTCGAAAAAAGTACTCAAATGTTTTACTTAAGTAGTTAAAAGTATCAGTACTGCAATACTCTTGTTACAAGTAAAAGTCCGGAATTCAAAATGTACTTGAGTGAAAGTATTGGTATCAAAATGTACCAAAAGTAGAAAGTACTCCATCATGCGGAATGTACCATCATGCAGAATGTACCATTTCACAAGTTTTCAAATATGTATAAAATCATTAAAATGTATTAAATTATTTTGAAAATAGCAGATCTACAAGCTCACAATGCATCGCATTGTGACGCATTGTGAGCTTGTAGATCGGCTATTTTCAAAAGGCCAAAATGTATGTAGGGCTGAAGTGGTTAATGTATTTTGTCATGATAATCAAAATCTACAAAGTAACTAAAGTTTTCAAATAATTGTAGCGGAGTAAAAGTATAATAGAAGTAAACGTACTGAAAATTGGAAATACTCCAGTAAAGTAAAAAATGCCTCAAAATTGTACTTAAAGGGATACTTCACTTTCGGGCCGGGGACACATTTAAAAAAAATATTAAAAATAAATGAAAAAATTATGGAAAATTCATGGCCCCCTCACGACACGCAGTGTCCTACTAATGTGTGAGGGGGCCATGAATTTTCCATAACTTTTTTCATTTATTTTTAATATTTTTTTTAAATGTGTCCCCGGCCCGAAAGTGAAGTATCCCTTTAAGTACAGTACTTGAGTAAATGCACTAATAGTTACTTTACACCACTGGTCACGCGTGTCGTGTATTCCTGTGGGAATATGCTTGCTTGTGTGCTGTGTGAATTCCCATGCTGTGTGTGTGCGCGTGTCACAGCGTCAGTTCCCATGCTGTGTCTGTGCGGGTGTGTGTGTGGGTATTTCCCCCCCTAACATTATCTTCAAGAAAACGGGGTCACAGCATGAAGCAGAGCAGAGAGAGGGGTGACTCACTGTATTGTCTGCATGGTTACCGTTGCCTTCCGAGACCACACCAGCCAGCCTATATAAGGCACCAACGACCCTGTGCCTTATAAACAGCTTATAAAACAGGGGACACTTAAACTGCGGCTGCCACGGTTGACTTGCAGCATGCGTTGTTGTGTTACGTGGATGTAAACAAAGGCAGATATATCGCCATACTTTTGGTTGGATTCGCTCTTATCCTTGCGCAAGCCTTTGCGTTTCACATAACTTGACACGGTCAGTGCGTCATTGCTACGCCCCCCCCAAAATTCCTTAGGGGATGAGGGGAGTGACACTAAAAGTTATCCGAGGGGGAAAAGGGGTCAAGGTCAAGGACAACACAAATGTACTGAACTCAAATCTGCCTGAGCCTAGATGAAATAATACATCGACACACACAGGGACACATGCACAGCACACAACATGCAAAACATTTCGGGAGCGTATCTATGTTCCCCCCCGGGTCCAGCCCTATGGGATGTATGGGATGCAAGGATGAAACCGCATTTAAAATATTGCTTTGATGCCCATATTAACCTTAGGAAGTATTAAGTTGGTTTTTAGTTATGTTTAGGCTAAGTCAAATGTTTTGTTGTTGGACCACACATGGAGAAAAATGTGTGGACAGTACCTGTCCTGGGTAGGTAGAGACAGGAGAGCGCGCGCACACACACACACACACACACACACACACACACACACACACACCCCCACACACACACACACACACACACACACACACACACACACACACACACACACACACACACGCACGAGAAGTACACAGACAGCAGTGTTCAGAACAGCTTCATGATGACCATGAATCAGGTCTCTTAGAGAAGCTATAGAGTACCGGCGAAGTCCTGACGTCACTTGCTCATCCCCTGGTTCACGCAAGTAATTTCTCTATGGAAAATTGGGTCATCTTTAGAATCGTCTCATATCAGAATTGTGGTCCTAAAATAAACAAACTGTCCCGGCACTATTGTCAGGGAGGTGGCTCTGTATCGTTTAAGTTAGTCAGTCACTCAAATTTGATACCATCTGTTTCTGGCGAAAATGTAATACATTTTGTCGGCGGTAACATTAGCGTTTTCTCGCCGTCAGTTGATGCTTCATACCCATATGAGTCAAACTGCCGGGCTCATTTGTTTGTTTTTGGAACACAGTTCTTATATATTAAACACGTCTATGGGAATTCAGTATGGGGGAAAAAAAAACATGACCCAGGTAGGATGCGTAAATTTACGTCAGATTTCAGTGCTCTAGGCCCGGACCTGGCCTAGAGGTCCGTGCACCTAGGCCCATAAGTAGCTTGACAGCGCACCACGGGTTCGAGTCCCGTTCCTTGCTGCATGTCTCTCCCCATCTCTCTCCCCCTGTTTCCTGTCCATCTCTACTATGAAACTATAATTAAAGGCAGAAAAAGACCCCAAAAATATATTTTTCAGTGCTCTATTTAGGCTTTAGTATTGTTATGGGACATAGTTACTGGTTGCATTCGGCTGGAGTCTATAATGATCTTCCTCCAGTGACTTGTGGGCTTACTGCTCGGTAGAGAGACAGCGAGAGACCAGACCACACACTGCCTTTCTCCTCCGACACCCACTTGTATAATTGTTGTGATTGGGAGTGAGGGGATGGTTTGACGTTCTCTTGACGTGTGTGTGTGTGTGTGTGTGTGTGTGTGTGTGTGTGTGTGTGTGTGTGTGTGTGTGTGTGTGTGTGTGTGTGTGTGTGTGTGTGTGTGTGTGTGTGTGTGTGTGTGTGTGTGTGTGTGTGTGTGTGTGTGTGTGTGTGTGTGTGTGTGTGGGGTAGGCGGGTTTCTGAAGTGTCCACAGCCCTCCTATGAGACACAGAAACAGAGTAGAAAGAAATGGTACCATTTTATCATGAGCATTAGTGAGGAGGACCAATTATATGAACATATGTCGAAAATGGGTGAAGTCGTCCTTTAACACACACACAACGACCTGACCCAGAACGACCTCCAGTTTAACTTCCTCCCCAGATTTCCCATTCACCGTCAAGGCCAGTAGCGCTGCTAGCTACATGGGACGGGACGTCCCATGTAGCTAGCAGCGCCACTGGCCTTGACCGCAGAACGACACCCTGTCTTTTCAACAGCAACCTTAATGTCCCCTATAATGCGATAACATAAAGACCAACAACAGCAGTGGGTTGGAGAGGCGGGAGCTCTCCTATAGCCATACATATAGGCTGTTTCGTCTTCTGAACGGACAGACGGCTCTTTGTTTTGCTGCAAAAGCTGCTTTGCTTTACTGCAGTTCTTACCAGGGAGTGATGTGAGCAGAGGGGCTGTAATGTGATGTGACTATGAAGCTCATCTAAAGCTGTGAAACTCAAGGACTTTTTTATTTTTTATCATCATCATGAAGTCATTCTCTGTTTGGGCCCCACATGATGACTTTTCAGAATGGAGGGATGCATGCCATGTGACGCAATGTTTTTGTGTCTTTTTTTACACGGTCTCCCAGAGTTTCTTTTCAAATATCTCACTCCAAACTGCTGCTAAAGGACTCTCTCTCTCTCTTGATTTTGATCACGTTTGAATTATTTTCGAATCCCAAAATTCGTTCTGACAGCCCTACGTCTCCCCCCGACTTCTCTCTCATTTCTCTCTCTGGTCTTCCATTTTTCTACCTTCTCTCTCTCTGTCTCTTTGTCTCTCTCTGTTTGTTTGTCTCTCTCGCTCTGTCTGTCTCTGTCTCTCTGTCTCTTTTTCTGTCTGTCTGTCTCTGTCTCTGTCTCTGTCTCTGTCTCTGTCTCTCTCTTTCTCTCTCTTTCTCTCTCTCTCATACTTATGAATGTAACTTTCAGTCCCGTTGTTTTCTGATTGCGTGGTTGGATAGAAACACTTAGCATAAGAGTGCTACCACAGTGTAAAAGTCAGAATACATCTCTTCTAGTACCACTCACTCAGATATTCAGCTGGGGTCCCAAGAGGAATTTTAGCGCTGATTTAGAAGTTTAGAACAACTATAGCAAGGTCTGAAAACCACTGCAATAGTCTCTGCTGAAAGAGCACAATATGTTTTATACATGTCTGGCCTTTAGATTGTGTGCATTCATGGTACAGTAAGATGCTTTATGTATGTCATCACTGTCAGGCACAGGCACAAACCGTGTATTTTACATGTACGTCTAAAAAGTGTTACTTTGTCAGGAAATTGAAAAAAGAAGAATGCTTCCTGTGTATTCTTTCGCAATCTCTTGTTAATACATTTGGTTACATATTTATAAAACCCACAGACAGACTTTGTGTGACCTGATGGATCACACAGTGGATACCCCGATGAAGGTCACCTGGACCGAAACATACTCGCATATAAAAACCCTTTTTGCCTCGGTCCAGCGTGATCTAGCACGAGAGTGATGACACTAGCATGGACTACCATTGTAAGAATGGAATGCGGAGGTGCTCTGTCAATGAGATAGTTCTAATGTTTGGAACTACGTATAGCCCATAGCAGCCCGCTTTGCGGCGAGATCAAAGCGTGACGGAACTCTCTCTCTCTATGGGTCTGACTCAGTCAACCCCTAGTTTGGGAACCACTGCTCTAGAGTCTAGACCAGTGGTTCTCAAACCTTTTCATTTGAGGGTCTCCCCTTAACTCTGACAGTATACAAATGGAACCAAATGGACCCGTTAGGGTCCATTTGGTTCCATTTGTATACTGTCAGAGTTACAGACTTGTAAGGGTCAATTTAGAACCCCTAAAAGGAACCCAGAGAGTCACTAGAACCCACTTTGAGAACCACTGGTCTAGACAACAGTGGGTGATGTGCCATTTATACGCTGTCTCTTGTAGTCAAGTTGTACGCAGGTCTGTACTGTATGTGATCCACAGACAGAACAACATTAACCTCTCTCTCTCTCTCTCTCTTCTCCTCATCAGGCCAATAAGCAGAAGGACGGGCGCGACCAGAGCGACACTTCGGCCGCGCCGTCCCCCGGCGGCGGCGGGGAGGGGGAGGAGCCTTTCTCCTGGCCGGGGCCCAAGACGCTCCGCCTGCGTCGCACCTCCCAGGGCTTCGGCTTCACGCTGCGCCACTTCATCGTCTACCCGCCCGAGTCGGCCGTGCACTCCTCCCTCAAGGTAATGCTAGTGATACGACCAGTGGTGTAAAGTAACCAAGTACATTTACTCAAGTACTGTACTTAAGTACAGTTTTGAGGTACTTCTACTCCACTACATCTCAGAGGCAAATATTGTACTTTTACTCCACTACAATTATTTGAAAACTTTAGTCAAACTTTACTCAAGTACATTTTAAATTGTGGACTTTTACTTGTAACAGAGTACTTCTACATTGCAGTATTGATACTTTTACTTTAAGTAAAACATTCCTGCTGAACACAATAACATCCACCAGTTATTATTTTATTGACTCATAACATTGTGTCTTTACGACATATTTTCTGTGCTTAGGTGGCACAGTGGTTAAGTGCCTGGCACTGCCTGCCCACCACCACCACGGAGGTTGTGGGTTTGAATCCTCCAGTTGCATACGCGTTGTGAGCTTGTAGATGGGCTATTTTCTGAAGTATAGAATGACTTGCCTTAGTTCTGCTGGATGTCTTTTCTACCAGTCCCTCCCTAACATTTTAGTCTAGTTTTTATTTGTTGACGGAATTGTCAGTATATTTAGTTTTTATTTAATTTTCGTCGGTGAAAAAAACACGGTTGCCCATGACTCCATACGCACACGTAAAGTAATTTCATGTCGCATTGGGAGGCTTGAATTATTGCACCTGGGACTGCAAGTTGTCAATTTTCATTACATCAGCAGCACTTTGCCCTGTGGGTGAATCCTGATGTTACAGCATTCTATGTGTCTCTGTAATGGCCTCACACTGCAGGGAGAGTTCACTACCGCCGCATTACTGCCTGCTTTCCTATAATGGGAAAATGCCAGGATGGTTTCAAGACGAAATCTGCCGCAGGGCCCTGCTGTCTTTGAGTGTGTGTGCGTGGGTTTGTATTACTATACTCGTGAGGACCAAATGTCCCCACAAGTATTGTAGAATTTGAGAAATAGACCATTTTCCTGGTCCTCAAAAGAGAAATGGTTGTTTTATGGTAAAAAAAAAAGATTTTTAGAGATACATTTACATATAGGAAAATATTCAGGTTAGGTTTAGAATTAGACGTTTAGAAGTTAGGTTTAGGGATTAGAGATAGAGTTTATTTTATACTTGACTGCGTGCTTGTGTCGTGCACTGAAAAATTGCCGATCTACAAACTCACAACGCTTTGCAGCGCAACGCGTTGTGAGCTTGTAGATCGGCTATTTTTCTGCTTCATAGGACGTCAATGTTGACGTCCTCACAAGTATGGTAATACACACCTGTGTGTGTGTGTGTGACAGTGAAAATTCAGGATAAGTTGTGTTTATTTAGTTGTGAAGTGTGTTTTGACAACCTCTTCAGCGCACTAGGCGAGGGCTGATTTCATACCAAGGGCTCTTCTTTCTTATAGCTGTTGGCGGCAGTTCTGACAGTTTGGATGTGAAACTAAAAGGCACTGTTGTCTCGACGTTTCAGACGTTTCGTGCAACCAGAACGACTCAAAACGTTTTCTTCCCCCGAAGAGGTCTTCTTCCCTGGGTATTGAGTGGGCCAATTTTATCTTCCTGGGTATTGGGTGGGTGGGCCTATTTTATCTTCCTAGGTATTGGGTGGGTGGGCCTATTTTATCTTCCTAGGTATTGGGTGGGTGGGCCTATTTTATCTTCCTGGGTATTGGGTGGGTGGGCATATTTTATCTGAACACACCGATGACTTCAAATCAATCTGGTGGACCAGTATTGATTAAATTATTATTATCTGTCTCAGTGTTCATTTTGACAGCTAATTTAGATTCTGTTTTAGTCAGTCTTTTGAATAAAATTCCTTTTAGTCATATTTTAGTCATTTGAAATGTTTTGGTTTTAGTTGACTAAATATCATAAGATTTCAGTCGACTAAATACCATAAGATTTTAGTTGACTAAATCTACAAGCTCACAACGCGTCTGCGTCAAAAGGAGATAAAATGATTGTGATGCTGTCTTAACAAATTTTGCCGGGGACCCCCTGGGACCCCCTCAAGGACCCCTGGGGGTCCCCGGACCCCACTTTGACAACCACTGCTACAAGACATAACTCAGCACTTCTCGGAAATATTGATTAAAGCCTTAAATACTCAGCCAGTACAATTAACTTTCATAACGGTAATAATCCATTATGTAACCTAGTCGTGACTTGGAAGAGAATAAAAGCACGCCTCGTCCTCATGTGTGTGCACATTCACCAAATTGCTATCATAATTGCTTTTTTTTTAAGGGGGTGGAATCTGGGATTGAGGGCGGAAGGGAGGGCTTGAGTTGTTGAGTAATCGCGGAGCCACATTTTGAGCAGGGTGGGGGTGGGGTGGGTTGGGGGGGGTAAGGTGGAGGTCAGACAAGCCTTAGGAAAATCCTCAGGGAAACGGGGACGTCTTAAAGGATACACAGAGAGCATATGGGTGGCGTTGAAGCGTTACGGATTAGAGCGTAGGCCCGTGGATTTGAACCTTTTGGGTTTCTCCTGGGGGAAATGAAGGATTTAAGCTTGAAGGGGAAAAAGAGAGAGAGAGGGGAGAACAGTCACTGTGGTGGGGCAGTGTGTGTTTTTGTCTTTTTGGTGCCCTGACGCTCCAGACGTCCTTCCTTTTTTTTTGCCTCTGGTCCTCCTGTGTCCTTTTTGTCACATTTGTTCCAATTAGTGGTGTTTAATGACAAGCGAGCGCTCCTCTTCGCCTCCTCTGTGGGGACCTGGGATGTCCCTCTCCGTCACTGTCGGGACACTTGCTCGCTCCACTCCGTCTTTGTTATGGATGGACACTGACATAATATCAGATGAAATAATGGGGAGGAAAAAGGGAATCTGACATTTTCCCCTTTTCTTTCTGTTTTCTCTCACAGGATGAAGACAATGGCAGTCGAGGTAAGCGGGAAGAGTTGTTTTCTTTGCTCATGTCTGAATGGGTGGTATGTGTTGTGTTTACCCACTTAAACCTTGGTGTTCCAATCTTTGGACATGTCATTAGACATTTCCTTTTCTTTTTTTCCTCGAAACGGCTGATCTACAAGCTCAAAGCGTCGCAATGTGACACGTTGTGAGCTTGTAGATCAGCAGTTTTTGAGATACATTTTAGAAATGTTTTGCATTTAAGAGGTTAAAGGGATAATTAACTTTCAAAAAAACTTTTGGTCATTTTATCGTCTACTCAGGCTTTTGTGAGCCCCCCAGACCGTTTTTAAGTTGCTTGATTTAGTATTTAGATATTTGATAATCATTTTATCAGACACGCCCCCTTCCTATACAAACCCATTATAACTTCAAACCCCGTACTTGGTTCTGCTGACTCACCCTGCCCTCCTAATACGTGAGGGTGGCGTGTTTTTTCGATTACTTTTTCATTTATTTTATTAACTTTTTTTCATTTTCCAAAAAAAATATTAAAAATAAATGAAAAAAGTTATAAAAAAAACACGCCCCCCTCGCGTATTAGGAGGGCAGGGTGAGTCACCAGAACCAAGAACCTAGCTTGATTAAGTCTATTCTAGCAGTTCTGGCTGGGATTTATACTGGGGTTACTAGAGGAACAAATGTCTCTGTCGGGTAGAAACCTCATATGTCCAAAACTTACTTTTCAGGATTCAAATCCAAAAATAGCAAAAGTAGCAGATCTGCAAGCTCAAAGCGCGCCTTTCAAGCTTGTACATCTGCTACTTTTGATGGTTTTGTGTCACGCTGTAGTATGATCAAGTAGGGGGTTAATTTATGAAAAAACACCAAAAGCAACGACAGCAACGAAAAGACAGACAGTCCCCTGAATTACCTTCATCCTTCTTTATTCAACCCTCCCATCAATCCCCGTGTCACCTCTAACGTCACCACAATAGGCAGTCGGAATTAGGATGAATTAGGCCTATTATTCCATTGTGTCCTCACTCCACAAAAAAATAGATGCACTGGTGAGCGCTAAGACATAACGTGGGTCAAAAATGGCTTTGATGCCCAGATTTTCATCACCGAGTGTGGCCGGTCTCAAGGCGGAAAGGTGTTCTAGACCAGTGGTTCTCAACCTGTGGGTCCCCACATGATTTTTGTGGGGTCCCAGATGACGGTGAAGGGACAATTTAAGGACTTTTAAGACCTTTTTAATGCCTTAAAAATGGGGGGGGGGGAAAGAAGACCATTACTACTACTACATCAAAAGTAATCATCAAACTGTACTATAAAAACTGGTCAAACGTTGGCCAAATTGTCAAATAATAAGAAAGAGGAAAGAATTGCGAAAATAGCCGATCTACAAGCTGACAACGCCTTCACAATATTTATCTGTGGAACCGAGTCCAACTAAATGTAATGCCTCAACTCCTACATAAGTGGTTGTCGGGGGGGGGGGGGGGTCTCCAGTTCAAATATGATTATTTTGGGGGGTAATGGTCTGAAAAGGTTGCGAACCACTGTTCTAGACATTAGAAATAGAGAAATATATTGACCGGTATTCCTTTCACTAAATAACCATCAAAACATCATCTGCGGTCTATAGGACTCGGTCCCAGAAATGTGGCATTGGTCGGGCTCTAGTTAGAAAGCATCGAAAACCACCATGTGTCCAGTGAAAAATGGCCGACGAGTCCCGTCATTCAGTGTCAATTAAACAGTCTACTTGCTCACTCATTGTACGTCACTCTGGATTAAATGAAATGAAATACTCATGTACCACTTTATAAATATTTGTGCCAGTACACAGCTATATATTGTCATTGGTAGCCTCGTCTCTGTTCGGTGGAAACCTCATAATATGAATTTGAATCCTGAAAAGTAACTGTTTTGGACATAATATGTCCAAAACTGTTACTTTTCAGGATTCAAATTCAAAAATAGCAAAAGCAGCAGATCCACAAGCTCGAAACGTGCCGCTTCGCGCCGTGTTTCGCACTGTGTTTCGAGCTTGTGGATCTGCTGCGTTTGACACTTGTTTAGTGTGACGCTGTAGAGTGTTCAAGTTAATTTACGAAAACGCAAAAGGTTAAAATACGGAGGTTTTCTGCCCGACATAGCAACGCTATGCAAAAAGTGCCGTTTTGCACCAGGGCAGGGAAAGGAATTCACTGCAGTAAGATAAAACGGGATGCTGTGGATCAGGTTGTGTTCCCTGCAGCGTTTAGCAGCCAGTCAGCTAATCGGGCAGGCAGTGCGATCCTCCACAGTGATCTACATACAGCAGTGGTATTCAACCCTTTTCATTTCAAGGTCCATTATTTATTCGCCATTTGAGCCACGGATTCACCTTTTGATGAGATTTAGCCTCTCAGACCCAAGACTTAGAATATTTCGGTGTCGTTTGATAAGATTTTGTCCACAATTCCATGCTGTATTGATGTTGGTACCATAGGAGAGACGACAGGCAAACGTTGATCAAAATAACAATTATTCTACATTCTGTAATTGTGTAGACTTCTTCTAAATGAAGTAATGCAGATGTTTAACAGTAATTTAACTCGAGAGCGTAAAATGAAACCAAATGGACCCGTAAGGGTCCATTTGGTTTCATTTTACGCTCTCAAGAGTTAAAGATCTACCTAATAAGGGTCCATTTGGTTGCCAACTCTCCATCATTTAGCTGGGGACCACCTGGAACCCCCTCAAGGACCACTGGTGGTCCCCGGACCACTGGTTGAGAGAACCACTGATGTACATACAGTACAGAGCCGTGAGTCCGTTCTGCGACAGTGGCAAAGAGGCTGTGGGCGCTGTGAGCCTGGCAAAGACCTCGGAGTCCCTCCCTCGAATCTCCATTCCGCTCACGTCCGCAGCCAGGCCAGCAGCACTGCATGGCAGTCAGCAGGGGAGAGGGAACCACTGTTTAGCCTCCATCTGCAGCTCCCTGTGAAGAAGTCTGCATGCAGTCTCTGTAACCGCATCACACATGTAGAGAGTACTATGCACATGCGTCACTTTTCCGCTGGGGGACACGCCCCCCTCATCTAAAACATTGAACAGCATGGTGCGTTGGAGTTTGGAAGCGCTCGTTGGAAATCACTCAACGTTCCTGCGTACCGCCTGTTTCTAAATGGCACATGATTACAGGAGGCAGCACGACGTTGCGTTATAGAAAAACGAGCGCTTCCTAACTCTGACACTTAGAAAAATAATCACCTGCATGGAATTTATTGACAGAAAGTAGCTCATAACATATCTACGGTGGATTTTTATGAAACAAAAACTTTGCAGATAGAAAGTGGATAATCCAAGCTTTCCGTACAGCTGCCATGTTTGACTTTATGTTGTTTAATACAATCAGATAGGACTTTTCTTGCCACTCAGTAGGCGTTCCCGCATAACTTCCGGGTACGATGATGTCACGCGCATAGACTCTATACTGTATGTGTCTGTTTTGGTATATAACCAATCTGGGAACCCATCAGCAAAGAAAAAAAAATAAGTCGTGGGGGCACAATCCGCGATCGCGTGTAGAGACCGGATGTCGGCCCGTTCACTCGCCTTGAGCCCTCCTCTTCCTGTGGTGCGTCTTTGTTTTCATTCCTACTAACAACAAACTCTACACGCTGTAACGGTATAGTTGCCGACAGATTCAGCTGCGGAGCTCTGAATCTGTCTTGAGAGATTAGTATATAAGTAGCTGCTCGTATGTCCTGTATAGCAGTGGGTTCTCAAACTTTTTCATGTCAAGGAAACCCCCATCTGAAAATGTCTTGTGTCAGTTTCATTCTTCCCTGCACGTCCATCACACAGATATGAATCTTTTTGTTTATGTTATATTTGTCACTGGGGGAACATAGTGTCGATGTGTACAGTACACTGAACTCACAGTACAGCTCATAACCATCCAGACGGCACTATATCAAAATCTTGGCACACTTGTAGCACCAAACGCTATACCATTTCTGCTTTCTCAGCAGAACTGTCATAAACATTGATTAGCGTGACGCAGCGGTAAAACGAGACCTGCACCGTCTCTATAATTCTATTGATTTGGCCGTTAGAGCTCCTATAGTATACTGTACTATCATCACCTTTTTATTTGTCACCAGAATAGAGGTCGAATGATCTACAGTTGTTGAAGTCATTGTCCTAGAATCAACAGGGGGGGGGTCTGCCGACTGGTCCTGCTGTGTGACTCAGATGATAGTTATGTGAGCAGACAAAAAAAGAGGATAAATGATGAACCTTGAAGTACTGAAGGGAGGAGGGGGAGGGGTCATTCAACGGGAAACTGCCTGGAGCGGTGCTAGATTCCTGTAAGCCCCCCCCATCGTACCCAAGTGTCCCTGACCATCACCACCCCCTCACACACACACGCGCGTGTGTGCACGCTCACACGCACGCACGCGCTCGTGCTTAAGCACACACACAAACACACACACAGGGGCCTCTTCTTGTGGCATGAGGAAACCCTTCTGCGTCTTACTTACTTTTGTCTTTTTTAATATAAACTGCGTGTGTGTAATTTTCTCAGTGTAATTCTAATAGTTTTAATTTAAGTCTTGAATAACTTGCATTGTGTGTGTGTGTGTGTGTGTGTGTGTGTGTGTGTGTGTGTGTGTGTGTGTGTGTGTGTGTGTGTGTGTGTGTGTGTGTGTGTGTGTGTGTGTGTGTGTGTGTGTGGGTGGCTTTATACATCCTATACTGAATATGTGGAATGTTGATATGCACACAGCACTCGGTTGATAATAATAGGTGAATAATAACCCCCTGCCTCGAACAGGCTCTGACTGGACCTATTTACGACCTGCCATAAATCCCAGTACCTCTCATATCTCTGTCCTGCATGCTGACAGGTGCTGCAGGACACCTATACGTCTCAGAAATGTGATAACTTTCCCTGCAGGTGCACAGCTTAAAGTAACACTTGCACACACACAAAAAAAAGGTTTCAGTGAAGGTCTGTGACTCAAGTTTCAAGTGTCACTGATAAAGCCCCATTGTACTTACTGTAAGTTGCGCTGCGGTTGTTACACATTGAAAATAGGCGATCTACAAGCACACAACCCACCACAGCACGATGAGTTATGAGCTTGTAGATCGCCTATTTTCTGGTGCGCTGTACCGGCACGCAACTAAGTATAAATCACGCTATAGTCTCATGTATGAGAGTCGGTTTCAGTTTCCAAGTGCTTCCTGCTATTGTAGTGAAGTTTTCACTGTTTTATAATGGGATAGAGTGAATTCTGGGTCATTTTATGCAAACAAAGATAAGTGTTATTTTCATTTATTTTTTATAATTTGGGGAGGGGGAATGAAAGAAAGAAAACAGATATTTTAACAAGTGATTGAAAAAACATGGCCCCCTCACGCATTAGAAGGACAACATCAGTCACCAGATCCAAGGACGGATGTTTTCGATAAATCTACCATGGTTAAAGTTTTGAAGTTTGAAGTGACAATGGGTTTGTATAGGAAGTGTCAGATAAAATGAATATCAAATATCTAAATACTGAACCAAGCAACTTAAAAAACTTTCTGGGGTGCTCACAAAAGCCTGAGTAGACCCCAAACATTTTTGGGGTGGTAATGGCGAGCTTGTGTAACTAGTCTCGTCTTGTAAGCGGTGTCACAGGCAAGACATTACCTGTTCTGTGATGGTTAAGTTGTTGTTTAGAAGAGCCTAACATGTCAGATGATCACACTGACGGCAGCCTGGCCTCGCGTTAGAGATGTTTTCCTCTAACATTATTTATTATTTATTCAGCATTTGAGCCACGGACCACCGTTTGATGAGATTTAGACTCTCAGACCCAAGACTACCACAATTCCATGCTGTATTGATGTTGGCACCATAGGAGAGATAACAGGCAAACGATGATCAAAATAAAACATGTTTAATTAAGTAATGCAGATATTTAACAATAATTTAACTCTTGAGAGCGTAAAATGAAACCAATGAAACCTGTAAGGGTCCATTTGGTTTCATTTTACACTCTCAAGAGTTAAAGATCTACCTAATAAGGGTTCATTTGGTTACCAACTCTTTATCATTTAGCTGGGGACCACCTGGAAAATTCCACACCAGCTGACTCCAAATCCGAAAAAAGCACAACAACTTAAGTAGGCCTGTCATAATTGTGGCGTGGCGACCCCAACGGGATTTAGCCGGGGGAAAAAAAGAAATCTTGTATGGGGGGGGGGGGGGGGGGTCCCTGGCACAGAATATTTTCAGATGGGGGGTCTGTGCGGACAAATCCATTAATTTGGGGGTCTAAGAAGTGCTGTCCTGGAGGGGCTGTACTGGGCTGTGCTGTGTTGCCATCCATCCCCTCAGTAAGCTGCACTGCAGTGTATGTGCTTGATGATGGGCCAACATGAGGCTGGGGGGGGGAGACTGCTGACCGCATGTTGACTAGCTGGGTGTTGCCACTGGAAATGCTTCATACCCTACAGAAACGCACACATGCAAATACACATGCACATGCACAGTTTAAGCACACATAGTATGTGCATATGTACACACACACACGCACACACACACTCAATTGAGCTCAAGCTCATTGCGATCTAAACATGGACTTGGAATTGTGTGTGTATATGCGTTTGTGTCAAGTATGCAACCGTTTATTTCCTTTCACAGCGGTTGTGTACACAACGAGTGTTTGTTATTTCAAATCGTTCTCTCTCGCTGTCTCTACCCGACTTCTCTCACTTCTCTCTCTGGTCTTCCATTTTTCTACTTCTCTCTCTGTCTCTTTGTCTCTCCCTCTCTGTCTGTCTGTCTGTCTGTCTGTCTGTCTGTCTGTCTGTCTGTCTGTCTGTCTGTCTGTCTGTCTGTCTGTCTGTCTTTGTCTCTCTGTGTGTCTCTCTCTCTGTCTTTCTCTGTCTGTCTGTCTCTCTATGTCTCTCTCTCCGTCTGTCTGTCTCTCTCTGTCTGTCTATCTCTCTGTCTCTCTATGTCTCTATGTATCTGTCTCTCTGTCTCTCTCCGTCTGTCTCTCTGTCTCTCGCCGTCTGTCTCTCCATCTGTCTCTCTGTCTCTCTCCGTCTCTATCTCTTTGTCTCTCTGTCTCTCTGTCTCTCTGTCTCTCTCCGTCTGTCTCTCTGTCTCTCGCCGTCTGTCTCTCCATCTGTCTCTCTGTCTCTCTCCGTCTCTATCTCTTTGTCTCTCTGTCTCTCTATCTCTTTGTCTCTCTGTCTCTCTGTCTCTCTGTCTCTCTGTCTCTCTGTCTCTATCTCTCTGTCTCTCTGTCTCTCTGTCTCTTTGGCTGTGTATTTTAGTCAGCTGTTGAAGGGGAACACACAAATGAGCTGTGTTGCATTAGACTGCTGGTGCTTCAAGGCAGCAACAAGAAGAAGAAGGGAAAATATAAAAGTCCCTGCATCTGTTCAAATATTTGTTCTTCGTTCTGTGTGAAACTTCTCGCTGAAGATATTGGCTTTAGTTTAGACTTTTTTTTTCTCCTTCTTGGTCAGATTGTGGTCAAGCCTCCATGATGGTTGCAGTGGGAGCCTGGAGCACAAGCAAATAGAATTCCCCAGTATTCTCTTGTGACCTTTAAAAACACTCCACCTTCTTTTGCAACGTTGTGTCCAACTCACTCATCCCTCAAAATGCTTTCTCCTTCTCGTAACTCTCTCTCTCTCTCTCTCTCTCTCTCTCTCTCTCTCTCTCTCTCTCTCTCTCTCTCTCTCTCTCTCTCTCTCTCTCTCTCTCTCTCTCTCTCTCTCTCACTCTGTTTTCCCCTTTGCTTTACATGCCATGAGTTCTTGACTCCTCACTTCTCCAGCTTTAGTTCCCATCAGCTTGTTGTTACTCACTGACTATGGATAGATACAGCTGTAAAGTTGTACTGACATTTACCCCGCTATCACAGTATAGTTCTCAAACTTTTTCCCATGTCAAGGACCCCCAAATTTATATATATTTTGCCGTGGACCCCCCCCATTTGAAAATGTTTTGTGCCAGGGAAGAGAAGATTTATATAAAAAATATATATGTATTCAGAAGTGTCAATTCAAAAATAGCAGATGTACAAGCTCACTGCCTGGCACGAAATGACACGCTGTGAGCTTGTAGATTTTGAATAGCCAACGTATAAATGGATAAAGTGGTTAAATGATTGTGATGCTACATTAAAGGGATATATCACTTTCAAACATGTTTGGGGTCATTTTAACGTCTACTCAGGCTTTTATGAGCAAGCCAGTCAGCAACCCAGACAGTTTTTAAGTTGCTTGATTCAGTATCAAGAGATCTGATTATGTGGATGGGCGGGCCATAACCATATAAGGAGTTCCCAATGCAGCTACGCCCAAATATGGAGTGTGTTGTCTAACCGTCATGTGCCGTCATGGCATCCAAACAAATCACTCAGCTCCCTATATGGGCACAGAAGGGGGCATGCTCATATATGGTCATATACTGTTGACATCAGGGATGTCCATATATGGGCGTAAAAGGGACAAGTACCGACAGATACAGAGATCTCCATATATGGGCATATCAGTCGGATTGGCGGTGCGACGAAGGTGTGAGGGGCGCGTAGCGGACCGAACCTCTAGTTTGAATAAAAACGCACACACTATTTTCTACGAATTCAAAGTGAAAGTAGGTAGTCAATGAACACTTTCCGTCATAGTTTTAGTCGACGAAATTAACACCGTTTGTCACAAAATCTCAAGGCAGATCTGGACCATTTTGGGAACCACTGCCTTAGAGTTTTGTTTTTAAAATACTGAGCGGTGAAACATTCCATTTTCCCCCCATAACTGAATCTCCCATTTCCCAGCTGGGTGGGTTTTGGAATTTGGAGTTCTTAGAAAAAATGTGACGGAAAATACGCAAGTACTACTACCTTCCTGTCCCTATAGTGTGGAAAAGTGCACCAGCTGTCTCGTGTGTGTGTGTGTGTGTGTGTGTGTGTGTGTGTGTGTGTGTGTGTGTGTGTGTGTGTGTGTGTGTGTGTGTGTGTGTGTGTGTGTGTGTGTGTGTGTGTGTGTGTGTGTGTGTGTGTGTGTGTGTGTGTGTGTGTGTGTGTGTGTGTGTGTGTGTGTGTCACTGACAAGCAGGCGGATGTTTTAATGGTGTCCGTCACGTTAGGGCTTTGGCATGTCTGACTCCTGGGTCAGAGCTGTCACAGAGTGACTTGTTTACACACACACACAGGTTTGTATTATTATACTTGTGAGGACATCACAAATATTATTAATGACATTTTTGAAATTGTTGGCCTTTTTCTTTACCCTAAGCCTAAAGTTGAAAGAATTGCCGATCTACAAGCACAACGTGTCACAGATCGTCTATTTTCCGGGGCACGACACAAGCGCGTAACTAGGTTTAAATCAGGCATAACTCTATCTCTAACCCCTAAAACTAAACTCTAAATGTCTAATCCTAATCCTAACCCCAACCTGAATCTTTTTCTAATTGTAAATGATCTAAAGATCATTTTTTCAATCATAAAACAACACTTTTTGAGGACTAGGAAAATGGTTCCTCACAACAACAATTTATCATATTTCTAATATACTTGTAGGGACATTTGGTCCTCACAAGTATAGTAACACACACACACACACACACACACACACACACACACACACACACACACACACACACACACACACACACACACACTAATGACCGTTGCAGGCCTTCAGGAATGTCAGCCCCTCGGGGCTTGTTGTTTGTACATGGAGATGAGTGTGTGTGTGTGTGTGTGTGTGCACGCACACACACACACACACACACACACACACACACACACACACACACACACACACACACGTGTGTGTGAGAGGTACACGTAATCGCACACATGGCATATGTTTACATGTTATGTAGACCCATCCAATCAGCAGAGGCCATGATAAAGCAGTTGTCCAATCAGAATTGTCGTTGCTAATCTGATGTGCTGTTGTCAGCGGTGACAGACGTTTAAGCCAGCGGTTCCCAAACGGTGTGCCGAGGCACATTCTGTAGCCAAAGATATAATAAATGTTAATATTTAATAATCTAATATTTAATAATTTGATTATTTTGTATATTTTGTAATATTCTTTTAAATATGTATTTAATATTCTATGTATATATTTTTGTTTTATATTGAATTGTAATTATATATCTTTAATAGTTAACTACTATTACTAGTATAGTAGAGAATGACTGGAAACGGGGAGAGAGAGACAGGGAGTGACACGCAGCTAAGGTCGTCGTTGAATAATTCTGAATTTCTTTTAACATAAATCTTCTCTTCTGGGGGTCCCTGGCCAAAAAAAACTTTTTCTGATGGGGGTCCGCGGCCAAATATATATGAATTTGGGGGTCCTTAACATGAAAAAGTTTGAGAACCACTGGCCTAAGCCATATTGACACACACCTTCTGCACTGTCAGCTACAAGTGACTGACATCTGAACAGGATCTGTTAACGGAGTGCACTGATTAGTAGAATGAAACCTGTCCATCCAACTAGACTGACACGTCCATGTTTACACAGCTACCAGGGGTTTGGCCTTGACAGGGGTTACAACATCAAGGGGGGAAGGAGGTATTTTTTTACTCGGGTGTTTACTGTCCAAGTGTTTTCAAAAGCAGTTTTCAAAAGGAGACATTGGGCCGTTTTCTTTTTCTTTGAGACAGGCAGATGGAAAGCTGAGAGTGGGAGAGTGATAAAGGGAATAGGCTCTATGCACAGCAGCCATATTGGAAAGAAATTGGGCCTCTTCCTTACTTCCTTCACAGGTGTTACCAATGCCGTGCAGTGTTTGATGTGTTGGGGAAGTTGGAGAAAAGCACACGTAGTTCCTTCCCCCCTCAGTTCCGTGATCCTACGCATCTCTCTCTGTCATGCACATGCTCTTGCTCCCCCCTCTGAACCCCCCCTTTCATCCATGCACACAGCCACCCCCTCCTCTCCCCCCTTACAGCCATGCACACATCCATATGTGACCACAGAGCATCTATGTTTGTGTGCATAATGACAGAGATGAATAGACGGGAAGGTGGCGATAGATGGTTAGGTTGCGGTAAGGCGGAGAGTTGATGCAGTGTGCGGGCAGCGGGCCCAGCCCTCTGTAGAATAACATTATCTAAACCCCAAAACACCAGGAGAGACAGAGGCCGGGAGCCAGGGCCCACACAGCCGGGCCCAGCTGTGCAGGCCAGGGCCCACGGCCAAGAAGAGCTTGTTAGGGGTCTGTACCGTAGAGGCGCGCTGACACTCAAGCATTATTTATGCTGTACTTGGTTGCGTCCAGGTCGTCACGCACCGTAGATGGCAAATCTACAAGCTCGTGTTGTGAGCTTACAGATCAAGCAATTGTTCAAGCTAGTTTACTACGTATTGAGGGTTTAAGTGGTTAAATGTCTGAAATCCAACATAACATGAATCAAACGTATTCATAGAAAAGATTGTGCAAACAAACAAACAAACAAAAAACGTGAATTTACACAACACTGATGATAGTGCTGTCAAACAAGTCTATGAAGCTATCTATGTAATCTATGAAAAATCTGTAAAACTATTTTTACAATATAATGCATGTAGTGGGGGGTCCCTGCTTCATCTCTCTCAGCTAAGGGGCCCTTGGCCTGAAAAACGTTGAAGACCCCTGTTTTAGATAATCCTCCAGCACTCCAAAATGTTTTATTTTTGGGAATTCTGCCCAGCATTGTGATACTTATACTGTACAGTACACTGTGCAGCCAGACCAGGGTCAAACTGTGCATGAAATATGTCTTCACGGTGCCTCCGGTGCCAGATGATAGGATTAGCAACGACAGAACAACTTACATGACAGGCAGAACAAGTGGTGAAACGGTAAACCCTGGGTGTGAGAAAGAAGCAAACCCTCCAAAGACGTGTTTGGAAGTTCCTTCGCTAATCTTATTTGTCCCAGGTCTGGCTCAGGCGTCCGTCCACCAGATGCCAGGTGCACTTTTCTGGATTAACGTCTACAACAATGCTGTATTTAGTGCCATGTCCGCATCCAGGGTGACATTTGCCCCAAAGCCAGGGGCCTGAGAGCAGCTGTGGTCTTTTCAACCGTCATCCTGGGTTTTGGAACGAGCCAGTGTTCGCACGACACGTGCTGTTGTGTGGGTTTTTTTTTTTTGGTTAATCCATTCTGTCTTTTACGCTTCGGTAAGGCAGTCGGGGGACATTAGAATATCCAAAGCTGTATACGTTCCCACATTTAATCCTCCCTTCATCCAGCTGTGAGCCCGGAGAACTTCCAGAATCCAGTTTGTTGTTGCAGAGTTTTAGAACGAAGTCAGAGATTGGCTCTGGATTGGGAATGTCCCCAACAGCACAGACAGGGAAGAGAGGGAGGGAGAGCGAGAGAATATCCCCAAATAATCTTACGAACAATGTATGAGCTTTTGATATTTCTGCTATTTTGCTTTCTTTCTTTCTTAGTTTTTTCTTAAAAATGTTTTGGTCATGTTGCCTATTGTGACATGACCACAATAGAGAAGCCAGATTGAAAGTGGTGAACCCTATTACACTGATAGTCAGGACTGGGTGATAACAAGTCAGTTATTTTGTGTCTTCTACCGCCCTCTGCTGGCTCATAACAATTTGCACCTGTTTACATTTTGGGCATCTACAGCAGCTGGCAGTGGCACCCTCTCCTTCACTTCACAGGTTAACAGTCAGAGAGCTGTTCGGTGATGTTCTTTTTTTTAGGACACTTTGACAAAGACACACATTGGCTGCATGGATGTGTCCTTAGGATTTTCTGGAAGATTGAACATGTATTCTATTTCTATTGCTAGTTTAACCACTTCAAATACTCTTTAATCTTAAAATAACATAGGCAAGTCAATGTGCGTCAGATCGATGTGTGATACCTGGCATTCGCTGAATAAAGAGCACCAGGAAACAATAGAAAATCAGCAACAGACAGACGGAACAAAAGAACATCTCAGCTATTTCATAAAAGCAAAGGTTAACCCTCTGGGCATTTTGTTTTAAAATACAAAATTACTATCCTTTTTTTGTGAGTGCTGGTATGGCCGACTTTCTCCAAAATGTTATGCATTCTTCAACTGGCTGTGTGGCTACCAAAACATCCTAATTCCACATATTGTGCCAATTGTTTGTGAAACACAACGCTAGTGTGTGGGGGGGCTCCTTTCACGCTGTTTCACAAATTGCATATTAAGACTTGGCATATTAAGATGTTGGTCGCCACACATGAGATAAACCAAGACACCTGCCTGTAAGGCTCTGCAGTGACACCTTGAGCCACAAGAGGGCCGTAGGAGTGCGTGTGGCACAATGTGCCAGATACACTTATCATTATTGTCATGAGAAGGAGAGGAGATTTAGTCTGACCTGTTAATGTGTTTAGCTGTGTCAACCTCTGCTGAAAACACACATTATTATTATATACACATTAATTTAGGGGTCCTTGACATGACACACACACACACACACACACACACACACACACACACACACACACACACACACACACACACACACACACACACACACACACACACACACACTACTAACACGACTAAAATGCCTGGTAATGTTTTTGAGAGAACATCATAGAGCAGCAAGTATTACCCCGTTTTCACATAGCCAAAGTGCAGGACGTATAGTGGAAATATTGAAATCCGGGCACTGATCTTGTGTGGCAGAAGTTTTGGTGTTCGACATTTTACGGAAAGCTTCCTATTAATTTTCCCGGAATGTACTGGCGGAATAACATTTTCCTGGAAACGCTCAGAACGGTCATCGTGGTCGAGCATTGGTTTCAACAAGAGAGCGAGCGTGCCTGGACATACCTGTAGCCAAAACTGTTCAGTGACAAAATGCTTCAAAGCAATGTCGACAATAGGCTCTGAGAAAGGTGAAACTTACATATGTGTTGCATGAAGAAAATGGCTGGTCCTAAGATTTAAGTTAAAGCTCCGTTTTATAGGGAGAGGGGGTGAGAGAGAGAAAAGAGAATGGCAGCCACACTGAGTGAAGGGATTGCGTCACGACTAATCTGAGTTCTCAGAAATTCTCAACCTTTCCACGTTTCTCTCTCTTACCAATATACACACCACAGTTATTTTAGTTTTGAAATATTCATTACCTCACTTAGTTTATCATATTGGTATTTGGTTTTAGTTTAGCTTTAGAGTTTAGTTTATCACATTGGTATTTGGTTTCAGTTAAGCTTTAGAGTTTAGTTTATCACATTGGTATTTGGTTTCAGTTTAGCTTTAGAGTTTAGTTTATCACATTGGTATTTGGTTTCAGTTTAGCTTTAGAGTTTAGTTTCATCTTTCAGTTTTAGTTATTATTATTATTATTATTATTATTAAGCCAGAATTCCACACACAGGCATGCAAATATATTATATAAATATATATAACATAGATACTCTGTGGTTATTTTTATTTATCTCTGATACATGTGCACGCCAGTTCTCTCTCCCTCTCTCAGGTACACATATACACACACTCACACTAGTGAAATTAGTCGGCCACCCCCCTCCCCATGTCTCTGTGTGCTGGGTGCCTACAGCATGACACCATGATGGCATGGTGCTGGCGTGGCACATGAAACCCAACTCCCCTGTGGTCTGGCTGCATGGAGCCCCGTCAGCATGACCCTGAGCTCCATCCACCCAATGTCTGTCCCCCACACTGTCAGCATCGCCCTGACCTCCACCTGATCTACAAGATCACCTCCACCCAATCCTGATATACAGGATCACCTCCACCCAATGCTGATGAACAAGATCACAATGCGTTGTGAGCTTGTAGATCTGCTATTTTCAAAAGAATCTTGGAAACAAATTAGGAATATTTTTGTGGCGGACTCTGGCACAAAGAAATTGGGTCTGTGGAAAAAATACATACATATGAAATTGAGGGGTCCTTGACATGAAAATGTTTGATTTAAACAACATTAGGAAGCAGGCCCAAATAAGCAACTACACTTTAGAAACTAGACCCAAAAAAAAGCACAACCCACAACCACCAATATTTACAAGCGACTTTACACAGAAAAACAAGCCCAAACTGGCTTCTAATAAGCAGACATGGCAACACTGCTTCCTGACGTGTGTGTGACCAATCACCTGTGTGCATGTGCTCTCTCTCTCTCTCTCTCGTTGCCAGGGCGACAGCGTAACCGCCTGGAGCCAATGGACACCATCTTTGTCAAGCAAGTGAAAGAGGGAGGCCCCGCCCATGGAGCTGGACTCTGTACAGGTACACACACACACACACACACACACACACACACACACACACACACACACACACACACACACACACACACACACACACACACACACACACACACACACACACACACACACACACACAGGTTACTATTCTTGTGAGGACATCAGCGTTTTAAGATGGCAATTTCACGAATGCCATAAAAAACTAAAGCTAAACAAACAAATAGCCGATCTACAAGCTCTACAAGGCCATTTTTGGTGCATGACGCGGCACACAACTAAGTATTGGTGTAGTACAAGGAAAATGGTCCTCACAAAATGTCTATTTCTCTAATTCTACTATACTTGCGGGGACATTTGGCCTTCACAAATAGAGTAATACACGCATACACACACACACACACACACACACACACACACACACACACACACACACACACACACACACACACACACACACACACACACACACACAAAGAATAAATACAGACAATACGCACAGACGGTGAATTAAAGCACCACTCTGAGTCAAGAATGTGTGTACACACAGGTGTACGTGCACACGCACACACACACCCACACACACACAGTTCCTGCGGAGGCCGTGCCAGTCACACTCCTGCTGATAAACGGTAAATGGTATGATTAATATTGTTGTTTGATGCCAGGATTTCTCCATAGTTAAGTCTTTCTTTAGTAAAGGCGGCCAGTCAAAACAAGTATGGAAGTTACATCATAAACTGGAGGTTGTTGTTCTAACCCCGGCCCTCCACTCTGTAAATCCCCCACGGTTCATTCTGACTCTCACTTACCGTACGTGAATCATGTCTTAAGGTTTGAGAAGTTTAAAATAACTTTAAATAATAACATAAAAAGGGGGTGGAGCTGGAGGGGTGGAATTCCTTTCAGGTTAGAAGACATGTTTCACATGAGACAAAAACATTGGATGTTTTCCTTTTTTTTTCTCGTTCATTTTTGTTTCCATATACCCATTAAGACCTGATGGCCGACGTCTTTTCAACAGTTTTCTGAAAAACCTGTGTTGCTATATATCGTCGGTGTCGGGCAGAAACCTTGTATCTCCATTTTCCATTTTCAACTTTTTGTGTTTTTTTTTGTAAATTAACGCCCTACTTGATCATACTACAGCGTCACACAAAAGGATCAAAAGTAGCAGATCCACAAGCTCAAAACACACTGCAAAGCGACGCGTTTTGAGCTTGTAGATCTGCGACTTTTGTTTTGTTTTTTATCCTTAAAAGTTACAGTTTTGGACATATGAGGTTTCCACCCGACAGAGACGATATATAGCTCAAATCTTTCCCGGTTTTAATGGGTTAAGATGTTCTCAGCGCCAGTAAAGAGTCAGCATTTTGGAGTATCTTTTGGTATAGTAAGTTTTCCTGGTCTCACGTTTTCCTGGTCTCTAACCCACCTGTGTCCAACAACTTCCAGGGGGTGCCTGAAGGGGCCCTGCGGCTGACATAGAAATTATTCAGTTCCCTTCCATGTGTGTCCGGTCTCCTTTGTTTCAAATGGGAATGACACTGCGGTAACTAAAACCCTGGCCCCAGCTGCACCGTACTGTCAGTGTTGGTGCCAGGTTAGCGCAGTGCGCTACAGGAAATGCTAAGTGGCCGAGACAAGTCTTCCAACTCTCTCTCTCTCTCCTTTCTGCTTTTATCTCTGCTCCCCGCTCTCTCGGGACAGGGGAGTACACCGTTTTTCCCACAATTATCTGGTTTCTCTCCTCTCCCCCCACCCCGATCTCCTGTCTTCCTGTAAAAGATGGCCATCTATAGAAGACTTGATTGAATGGGTGCAGGGGACGCAGGGTCCCGTCTGTAAACAACAAGCATTTTTGGGCGTTTGAGATTCTTGTGTTCCGTGTCGTCTCGTGAGATTCGGGGCACAGATCTGTCTTCCTTGCGCAGGCAGCGGGGGAAATGGTCCTCATTCCAAGACGGTTGGGGAGCTCATTGACAGGATTCTAGCCGAAGCGCAGAATGGATGTGGGGCTGAATCGAGGCTCTTTTTTAAAATTCTTATTTAAGGATATCAGGACACTTTGACTTGGAAGATGAAAAAGCAAGGCAAACAAACCTCCTACAGTAACTGTTAAAGCCCGATGTATGCTTAGTTGCGTGCTGGTGTTGCATGCCGTAAATAGCAGATATACAACGCGTCACGTTCGTGACGCGTTGTGAGCTTGTAGATCTGCTATTTACCCGAGCACGACACCGGCACGCAACTAAGTATAACCGAGGCTTTATGTGGTCGTGTTGTCGGTAAAACATCTGATCTGGGACGTTAATTCTTTTGTGAATTCTCTCCCCAGGGGACCGCATTGTGAAGGTGAATGGAGAGAGCATTATTGGCAAGACTTACTCCCAAGTCATCGCCTTGATCCAGAACAGGTAAGGGCTCCTTCTGTCTAGATTCACTTAACACACAGACAATATATCGTCTCTGTCAGGTGGAAACCTCATATGTCAGGATTAAAATTCAGAAGTAGCAGATCTACAAGCTCGAAACACAAAAAGTAAAAATAAGAGGTTTCTGATCGACAGCAACGATATGTACACTTCTTTATGATCGACTGTTTCACAATCATTCAACAAAGGAATCACAGTTTCTCCAAGAAGACGCCCACCACCTGAACGCCTAATTTTAGGCTTAATACTAGAATCTGTCAAAGAGGAAAACTCAACAGGGGAAAACACGCACAGATTTTCCAGGGAATTTCCTTATTAGTAGTCCTTGTGTTGTGGCAGCATATGTTTTAGAGTTTCAAGCGTTGTCATTCTGTTCACACTCATTTTATTCACCACACCCATTTTATTTCACCATCTGTTAACATTGATTATATTCAGTAAAGACCCACCATTGTGACCCAGATTATCATTTCTGTAGACACGTTGGAAAGGCCCCTTTTTGACTCATGTATTCCAATTTCTTTGCCCTGTCTGTCTCTTTTGCTCTGTTTGTCTAACACAGTGTTTCCCAAACACTGGGTCGGGACACATTTGTGGGTCTTTTTTTTTTTTTTTAAGAAAGCCACACATTTTTAGCCGATCAAACATTGAAAGAAAGCAAAGAAAAATCTGAAATTCCTTAAAAAATAAATTAATAAACGTCTTAAACGTTTTTATTAATCATTATTCAAACTATTCAAAATTTATGCGACACGTTGTGAGCTTGTAGATCTGCCATTTTCACTAGTTTGGGTTCCCAGGGAGACATCAAATTTCTCTTTTGGGTCTCGAGCTAAAAAGTTTGGGAACCTCTAGTCTAGCGTATTGCTCACTCACCTTCTCTCTGTCTCTCTCTCTTTCCCTGTCTGTCTGTCTGTCTCTCTCTCTCTCTCTCTCTCTCTCTCTCTCTCTCTCTCTCTCTCTCTCTCTCTCTCTCTCTCTCTCTCTCTCTCTCTCTCTCTCTCTCTCTCTCTCTCTCTCTCTCTCTCTCTCTCTCTCTCTCTCTCTCTCTCTCTCAATTCAAAAATGGCCCCTGTCCAAGTCCTAACCTACCCCATGTCCTAACCTAACCTACCCCCCTACCTCCCCTCTCTCTTTCTTCTTTTGTACATATTTTTTTCACTTTTCATACCAGTAACCTGTAAACTGATTGTATGACATTCTGTATAGTAGTGTGTATATCTGTCTGTCTCTTATATGTCATCATGATTCCATGTACTGTTATGTACTGTCATGTACTGTTCACATGTCTTACTATAAAGTACATCATTCAATCAATCAATCAATCAATCAATCAATCAAAACTCTCTCTCTCTCTCTCTGTCTCTCTCTCATACATCCAACAGTGCTGATTCGCTGGAGCTGTGCGTGATGCCAAAGGATGAGGACATTTTGCAGTTGGTAAGAAAGCGGCTCATCAACAAACATTGCGTTGCTCTCCAGTACTTTAGTTTCAATTCTCACCAGGCTTCATGTGGAGGGAGTGTGACCAGTTTGTCTCTGTGGCTATGTATGCCACAGTAATATCAATCAGCTAGGTTTCCGGTGGTCTATTTAATGCTCATAGACCCACAGTACTATCTGTGGCTCATAGACCCACAGAGAGGGAGCCATCATTCACCGTGCTGAGCTCCCCAAGGCACTTAGGCAGGGGTTCTCTAAAGGTCGGGGGATCCCCAGGGGTCCTAAAGGGGGTTCCACTTTAGGGGTTTAACCACTTTAACTCTATTTTATACTTTCTGGGCTTGTGGATCGGCTATTTTTGAAACATTTTGTAAAATCTTGAAATCATTTGAAATAGTAAAAAAAAAACGGGTCCATCTTTACACTCTCAGAGTTAAATGAACACAGAGTGTATAAACCCTCCTTTACTCTACGTCTCATGGATTAGCGGCCAGCGATGTTGACACATGAAGAGGATTATTGTCTTGTCAGGTTGGCCTGCTGGGGTTACCAAGACAATTCTGTCACCATAATAATGTAGCTACACACAGTAAACTCCTGAGCGTTAATTTAACTCTTGAGAGTGTAACAGTGGACCTATAAGGCAGTGGTTCTCAATCTTTTCAGGCTGATTGATTACTTTTCACGAACTACAGTAATGGGCTATTATTATAACTTTTCATTTTAGAGGTGTTAAAAAGGTCTTAAAAGTCCTTAAATTGTCACTTTAGAAATGTGCAGATACCCTGTATGCACTTATACTATACTATTGATTTGTTTACTGTTCTTACATTAAGCAAAATCATGTGGGGAGTGGGGACCCCCTCCACAGGTTGAGCACCACTGCCGTAAGGGGTCCTGGCAAAGTGTCCTTGAGCAAGACACCGAACTCCTTCCTGTGCCAGACACTTTGGACACAACAACATCAGATTATGTGTGTGTTTGATTGCATTTGGAAGAGTGTGAGTCTTCAGGGTCCGTGACTGACCACCACAGAGCGATAACAACACAGCTGTTGACCTCCCCAAACATGTCTTTCTAGGAATAAGTGGGCTCGAGTCAAAGCGCCCCCGCCGCCTTTTGCAATGCTAAATTCCACTCATAGCTAGATAACTAGACCACAGCGCGCCAAAAACCAGCCACAGTATGTTGCTTTTGGCGTTTTGGAATCCGTCTGAACACCCACGACAAGGGGCCTAAGAAGCAGTTAGCTGTTTTCCTCACGAGGAAAAAGTCTTAATAATCTTATCAGGCATTGATTTATTACCAGTAAAGCCGTTTTTTTCCTTTCAGGAGACAAGCTGCCATTAGTCTGTCATTAGATTTATGAGTTTTCTACTGCCGTGTAATGCCTGATTTATACTTGGTGGTGCACCAAAAAAAATAGCAGATCTACAAAAAGCTGCACGACACTTGTAGATCTGCTGTTTTCTGTGTGTGACGCTGGCGTGCTACGAACGATAAATCAGGTTTGAACAGAACAAAGTGTAGTGTGAAACAAGGAGGAGACGTCAGTGCCAGTGGTCTGTCTCTCTTCCTGTTTGGACGCTCACTCTGTGCACGTCCACCATGGTTACTAGATGACTGTAGCTGTGAATAACCATCATGAATAACAGTCATCACACCATCACTAGGGCTGTCACCATTAGGACATTGCACTTGACGACTAATTGTCTTTTAGGGCTTTGTATTAAAAATTGCACGGGCAAAAAACTTAAATACACAAATAAATGGCCGATCAAAATAAATAATGTATTATGGACAAAACATTTCTGAAAATGATCTGCCATTTTTTGAAAATGTATGAACCTTTTCTCAACATGGAAACGATTATGATTATGCAGAAATAACTGCGATTATCTCAAATAATTGCCATTAGGCAATTATGCATTAATTGTGACAGGCCCATCACCATTGTCTGAAGACATCTCTATTCCGCCAAGGAAAAAAATCAGTAGCGTTGAACACTGCATGCTCTGTTGATGCTCTCTATTTCTCCCTCTCTCTCTCTCTTCCTCTGTTTGGCCTTCTCAACGCACGAGCCTCTGTCGTGCGTTTTCTGAACCGTTGATGCGTGAAGGAACGGTGGAAGGCAGCGTGAGGGATGCTTCCTACATATACTGTACATTGACGATGCATAGCAGAGAGCGCGTGCAGGGTGGCTCTTTAACTGCCGCAGAGTTTATGAGTCAGTGTAGGTTTAAACGCAGATGGATCGGAGGCACACGGATGCAAAATGCGTGTCATTTTGCATACTTAGCATTGCAGCTGAGGGGTGTGTGTGTGTGTGTGTGTGTGTGTGTGTACGTCCCTGCGTGTGCAGTCACTGAGCCTTTCGCTACCAGAGGGAGAACAGCTGCAGTCAGCTGATATCTCTCATGTTGTTTACTTGAGAGAGATAGAGCGAGAGAGAGAGGGATAGTATGGAAGCATGCTAGCAGAACAGATTCTACAGATGACAGAGGAGAGAGAAAGGGAGGGAGAGAGAGAGAGGGGGAGAAGAGTGAATGTGGAGCATCTGCTGTTGGAATGCCAGAGAAACCAGGGAGAGGGGGAGGAGGGGAATGATGAGAAGGTATGATTGACAGTTAAGAGTGTGTCATCATCAAGTGAGAGCGAAAAAGAGATGGAGGAAGAAAAACAGACTGATGAGATGGAGAGAGAGAGAGAGAGTGAGCGAGCAGTAGTATTAGTAGGACTAATGCTATAGTGGTACTGTTGGACTACACGGCACATCCACGCTTAACAGGACAGCAGAACAACCCCAGGCCTGACTGACTGACGGACAGGTTGGCATGTCCGCCACCACGCCTCCTCTCCTCTTCCTCCTCTTCCTCTTCTCCTGCTGCCCGCCTCGTGCTTCCAACGCACTCAGTCCACTCTCACACACACAGCGTACACACGCTGTGTATTTTTAGCTCCTGGCTGAAAGCCGGAGAGAACATGCCTCCTCCTTCTCCGCCGGTCTCTGTGACCTCCTCCTCCTCCGTCGGTGTCACGGTGCCTCTGGTTTCTCTCTCTCTCTCTGTCATGCTTAACGCTCACCTTTCTTTCTCTTTCTGTGTGTTTTCTCCCTCCGCCTTGCCTTTCCTCCTCCTCCTCCTCCTGCGCGCCGTGGACTACAGTTTTCCAGGGATATCACTGCTCTGGTAAGGAGGGGAATCTTTCCTATACTAACTTATAACTCACCAGGTCTCGTCTTGCTTGCTCGTCCTAAGTTGAACCTTTTCGTCCCTCACCCAATAGGAGTACCGACGTCATGACGTCACTCCCCCGCTATCCCCCCTGGGTAACCCAAGTATTTCTATCTATTACAAATACCATAGGGAAATCCTAGATCGCGTCGTATAAGAACTGTGTTAAAAAAATAACTTCTAGGGCTGTAGGAAAAAATCGATTCGAATACGAATCACGATTCAGAATCGATTTTCATTTTCAATTTAACTTTTTTTTTTGTATAATGACATTTTTGAGAAGTGGACAGTTCTGGGCTGAATCGGGGTTAGGGTTTCCGAATTTGAATCGGAAAAAATGGGAATCGTGACCCCGGAATCGAATCGTGAGATAGCAGACTATTTACAGCCCTTATAACGTCTGTTTGAATATTTGTCTTTTCATTTTCTTACTCTTTGGATAAATTATGACTTTTTCACCGTCCGCTGATGCTGAGTAAAATGGCCGGGCCTGATTTTGTTTATTTTCGGAACACAGTTCTTATATGACGCGATCTAAGATGACCCTATGGGTGATAGCGTGACCCTAGGGGGGATAGCGGCCTCTAGTGGCAGTGATGTCAGACTTCGGTTCTCAATGCACCACCACCACCACCCAGCGTAGCACACAGTCAAATCCAGAGTGTTGTTAACCATTTTAAGCCTGAATTTCTATACTTTCATCGTACAGAAGTACCATGAAGGGTTGCACAGCGAAGAATTGCTGATCTACAACCTCACAATGCGTCTCAACACAACTTGTTTTGAGCTTGCGGAATCGGCTGTTTTCCAAAGACAAGCGATATATAATGGCGTGCCCCACAATAGGGATTGAAAGTGGTTAAAGGAACACTCCAAATTTTTGCTGTGTAATCATATTCCCCACACCTTCACGTCAGTCAGCTAAAACCCCAATGATATATCGTCGCTGTCGGGGGGCAGAAACCTTGTCCATATTTCAACTTTTTTACGTTTTTCCGTAAATTAATGCGGACTAATGTACTTCATCATACAAGAGTGTGTCGACGTGAGTGCTATTTTCACTATTTTAAATCTTTTTTTAAATAATGATAATAAAGGAACGCTTTCGGACATACACAAGGTTTTCCCACCTGACGGTGACGAATTATGCACAGTATCCTCCCCTGTGAGAGAACACCTTCCTTAACCATGTACTGTATTTGTGGAAAAGGTTCTATAACCATGTACTGTATTTGTTGAAAAGGTTCTATAACCATGTACTGTATTTGTGTAAAAGGTTCTATAACCATGTACTGTATTTGTGGAAAATGTTCTATAACCATGTACTGTATTTGTGGAAAAGGTTCTACACAGAATTTACTGTAAGTGTATATTCTCTGCTTCAAGCAGACCTCCGTGTTTCTCCAGTGTTTCTTTCATAGCTAGGGAAGTTAGCTGTCGATTTGTATACGTGCTTTTCCTTTTTTTATCTGCCCTCAGTGTGACTTGATGCAATCAAAGAGGGGGAGGTGCCTGGCTGGCAGAGGGCAGCAGGCCATGTCTCTGTTGCTTTTCAAGTCCAAACGTAACCCGACACCTCAGGTGGAGCGCTATTGATTAAAGTCCAACAACACGCCTACCTACTCTCTCTTTCACTCCCTCCCTTATCATTTACTCAGTGAGCTCGCATGGCACAAGGATGGGAGAATCGATACCGGAGCAGACTCAGTGAAGTGGTTTTATTGTCACGTGGGGAATGTTAAGTTATTTTATTTTATTTAGTTATCATTTTACTTTTGTATTTGATTGAGTTTTGATGAGGGCACAGCTGAACATAGGCGATAGCTGAGTTTCTTTTGGAGTAATGCTGACAGAGATAGATCTCATTGCCATGAGGCACAGACGTACATGTCCCAAAGTCTCCATCTCCTCCTCATGTCTCCGGATCTTCTCCTCAAAGGTTGGTACCCCCCCCCCCCCACTTGCCAGACCAGCTTAAACCTCCCACCGTTTTTATACTGGACCTGGCAGCCTGCCATCATGTCTTTTCCCTAATTTCCCAACTTACCAAGGCATCTGTTGCTTTTTTCTTTTTCCCTTTTCGGTCCGTTTATATTTGGATTGGTTTACACGGCGTGACCCCGTATCCAGTATCACGCTCTAAGAGAGAGAATTGAGAAACTGTCAAAAGAGGAATGTTTGGTTTGGAGCAGTCCATACCGCTTGTGTTATCTTTTCTGTTTAGCGTTGGATCTCTGCGTTGTTTTTATGATCTGCATCCAGTTGTCCATCTGTCGCTTAAACAGATCAATTCAGTGACAGAGTCTGATTGCCTTCCTGATAAAGTTAACCTCCTCATCTCACAAACACAGTAGGCTTTGATCAGTTCCAACATTAAATAGTTTGCTTTAGCAAACGTGTCACCGGTCGCTACTGTCCGCTTTGAGCTAGAGCAGCGTTACTCAACCCGCGGCCCACGGGCCGCATGCGGCCCCAACGCAGCGTCTTGGCGGCCCCTCATGATCAAAAAAATAAATAAAATTTAAGCACAGGATAAAAATATACATTTCCGTTCAAATATATGGTTTGCTACATTAAAAAAAAAAAAAAAACATCAATTGTTACAGGTATAATGCATAGTTTTCTATGCATTTCGGGTTTTTGGGGGGGTTTGACCCCCATTTCTTTTCGGCCGCGCGGCTTTGCCGCGCGCCCAGGGTAGGTGTCCCTTATTTCAATCTCTGGGAGTTGGCAACCCTAACCTTGCCATACCTTAGCTTTTGCTGAACTGATGCCACTGGACATACACACAAAATAAACAGGTACAGTGAAAAGAATATGATGTCAAAATGTACATTTTCTTATAACAATAACAATGCGTAGTGTGTGTTACAAAATCGAAAAATCCAAAATAGGACCGTCATTTTTAGCTTGCGGCCCCTTGGACTTTTGGTATTTTGCTGAGTGGCCCCTGAGCCATCTTAAGTTGAGTAGCCCTGAGCTAGAGTTATTATAGTTTTGATATATTCATTTTGTCAGTTAGGGTGTTTGATATCAGTTTTATGTAGTTTTATGAGTGCATACGTCGTGGCAGTTTTAGCTAGGAATTGGGCTAGTTTTTTTTATTTAGTTTTAGTTTTTCAGGTATTATGAGGAAAGTCTTGATTTATAGAAGCTGGAAAAGATTACATGTCACCAGATAAAACTATTTTATTTAGTTTATTATTTTTTTAACTTTAGTTTAAATCTTATTTTAAGTTAACACCCCCCACCCCTCCCCACCCCCTTTTCGTTAACTATTATAACACTTCTTTGAATTTGAATGTTTGTTAACCTTCTAGCTTCAACGGGTGGTGAAGAGTCACACAGTGAAGTTAGGAGGGGTGGAGGATGGATTGAACCGATCATGGACATTACTAGTCTACATGTGTAAAGCATTTAGACCGGGAAAGAATCTGTCATTTTGAGATTTCTTTGGCTTTTCAGAAATAGCAGATATACAAGCTCAAAGCGTGGCACAGAGGAGGGCTTTGTGTCCTCCTCTGTGCCGGATGATGCATCATCGGTAGCAAGATAAATAAAAAAAATAGCAGATCTACAAGCTCGTAGTGCGGCACTATTTTTGTATAGCCAAAGTATAAAATAAGGGTTATAGCTAAAAATCTAAAATGACACAGATGCGTTCCCGGATTGAATGGGTTAACTAGCTTAGCCTTCTGGGTGTTGCACTGCTATGATGTGTGCCTGCACTGCATACTTATAGCAGTGTATAGAACCACGTCGTCATGGTGTTACTACTCCTAATAAACACTATTTAGACCTGTATGTGCAGCTGAATTTTTATCGTCCAACATACTGTATAGATCCTGTTTAATGCAGCACTCATCCCTTTCCCTTAATACTGTCCTTGGAGTAAGTCATGCTACTGTAACTAGCCTCAGGTTGGCCCTGTGATGGTCTTCAAGGACATCTAAAGCTGGATTTATTTATGTTTCATGCTGGTGACGTGTGTCAGAAGTAGCTGATATACAAGCTGACAATGCACGCATCTTTGCCCCCGACGTGTTGGGAGCGTGTAGATCTGCTACTGTATGTTCGCTGCGTGACACTGCACACAACAAAGCATATCAGGCCCTTAAATCTCTTATCTCCATATTTTAACGTTTTTTTAACAGTTTTTTCGTAAATTAACGCCCTACTTGATCATACTACAGCGTCACACAAAAGCATCAAAAGTTGCAGCTCCGCAAGCTCGAAACGCGGCGCGAAGCGACATGTTTTGAGCTTGTAGATCTGCTACTTTAGCTATATTAGAATTTGAATCCTGAAAAGTAACAGTTTAAGACACAACAGCTTTCCACCCGACAGAGACGATATAATCTATTTTAATGCTGCAGCCCGAATGACGTCATTTCCCTTCATGTCTTCGCAGGCCTATTCCCAGGACGCGTACCTCAAAGGAAATGACGCGTACAGCGGTAACGCCCGGAACATCCCCGAGCCCCCTCCCATATGCTACCCTCGGTTAGAGGTCAAGGCGACGGGCGTGGCCCAGTCCTCCGAGCCAACCGCCGCCGCGGCGGCGGCCACCACGGAACCCCTCCGGGGCTCGTCTCAGGGGCCCGGGAGACGAAGGGCGGGAGCGGACGCCGGGTACCACGGTGTGGAGATCCCCGTCCCGCCGCCGTCTCCTGCCTCGCCACAGCAGCAGGCGTCCAAGACGCAGGCGGTGGTGTGCGCGCGCAATGACAATGTAATAAGGACCGCGTCGGTGGCGTCCCCCGACCCGGTGGACAGGGGGTCCCGCGCGGCTCGGGCCGGACCCAGCCACAGGACAGAGGAGAACCGGTACGTCCCCCCTGCACCTCCCCCAGACGGCAGACCCGGGCCCCTCTTAACCTCGGCACCTCCCGCTGCGTCGCAGCCGCAGTACGCCCCTCCCCTCGTCACCGCGGGCGCAGACCCCCCGCCGGTCTTCCCCTCGCCCTCCAGGCCCGGCCAGATCTACGCAGACACTTTATCCCCGCCCGTACAAGCCACGTCCCTGGCCCCCCCCGCCTCCCCCGGCAGCGCCCTCTCCCCCGCCCTCTCCCCTGCCCTCTCTCCCGCCCCCTCGCCCTACTTGCCCTCCCCTCCCGCCCCCTCCACCCCCCTGCACCAGCAGAACATCGACTGGCGAAACTACACCACCTACAAGGATTACATCGACACCAAGCGGCGGCACAACTACGGCTGCCGCACCATCCAGGAGCGCCTCGACAGCCTGCGCGCCGCCACCGCCGTAGCGGGCGGCGGCTCCGCCTACTCCGCGCAAGCTCCGCTCACTCCTCCTCCGTCCGGCACAGCCCACAGAGGGCCGGCGTCCAGCTCCCAGGCCAGACGGAGGAGCGCGTCACACGACCGAGGCGGGGCGGCGGCGACGGGATGCCAGGGCGCTCAGGCGGCGGGGACGCCGCTACGCAGCGTTTCCCAGGAGAGACTAGGTGGTGGCGGTGCGGCGGAGAGGGCGGCGTCGTCGTCGACCAGGAACTGGCCCCGTAGCGCCTCCCAGGACGCGCTGCCGTCCTCTTCCGCCGCGGGGGTCGCCGAACCTCGGGCGCGGTCCTGCGACTACCTGGGGAGGCAACCTGGTGGGTCGGCGCCCGTCGGGGACAAAAGGGCGGGGCACAACCGGACAGAACTAGAGGACAGGCTCCTGCCTGGCCGAGGAGGAGAGGAGGTCAGAGGGGCGGCGGGTGGTCTGAGAGCTCTGCCCCAGCCTCATAGGACCCAGTCTGGGCAGGAAGCGGAGGGGCGAGGACGGGATGGATTCTCACACTCGCCTCTCGCCGCTCCGGCGTTTACTAAAGGTACGACGGATTCCGCGCCACCGCCCTCTCGGACCGACGGTCTCAAAAGCAGGCCGTCGCGTCTGCCCGTCAAACACTCCCTCTCGGACACGTCGGCCTCCGTACCGTGCGTGGCGGCAGCGGCCGCGGATCCCCTCGGAGACCAAAGAGCCACGCTGACGGCCAACCACCTGGGCTACCCCTCCCCCCTGCAGAGCCTGCAGCTCAGGGTGCGAGCCGACAGTCTGAAGCTGGAGAGCGGGCAGCCGGAGCAGCCCCAGGCGGGGCTCTCCGGCAGGTCCGCCTCGTGCTCGGGGGCGTCCTCCAAGCTTCAGAGACAGACACACGTCGGGGGCTTCGCGTCCTCGTCCTCCGGCTCGTCCGCCGCCGCGGCGGAGTGCGCGGCAGGAGCAGACGCCACCGTGGTGGTGCTGAGAAGGGACAAGAGCAACTCTGGCGCAAACCTCCTCCCTATCCGCCACCCGTCCTACATCCTGGCTATCCACGACCACCACGAGGGGCCGGAGGCTCGCTCTCTGTCCACGCCGGCGCTGGGGAACGTCAGTCTTGCGGAGGGAGGCGGATGGTCTCCCGTGAGACGTCTGGGAGACACGCGCCACGCCTCCGACTCCAACCACCTGGATGACTCCCTGGACTCCATCCCTTTCATAGGTAAGATGTAGTTTAACAATGATAATAAATAACTAACTAATGTTGCATCTCACAATATACATGTGAAGTGTACAGTAGGGACAGCTTATTAGGGAGACTGTAATTAAGAATTTACACTCGATTAAGCCTAATTCATACTAATTTCACTTAACATTTTGCTCACCGAATTTTCCAAAAGAAAAACAATTTAAGCTCACAAGTGTTTCTCTGGAGGTACTGTAAGAGTCAGTAAAGCGGTATAATCATGTAAAGCAGTGGTTCTCAAACTTTTTGCCAAGGACCCCCAATTTAATGTGTTGAACATTTTTCAACATGGAAATGATTATGACGATGATGCAAAAATAACAGCGACCATCTCAAATAATTGCGATGAGGTGATTATGTAATAATTGTGACAGGCCGAGACAGAACTGTTGCTCACCTCAGCTTGCTGTTGTAGCTCCGCCTCTCAACCTTAGTTACCTTCACCACATGTTACCAGTGGTGGAAAAAGTACTCAAATGTGAGTACGCGTTGTGAGCTTGTAGATCGGCTATTTTCAAATAGCCTAGGTATAAAATAGGGCTAAAATGGTTCATGTATGTTTTATAATGTAATCATTTATATCTGCGTAGTAGTTAGTAACTAAAATGTTCAAATAAAAGCGTGTAAAAGTACTGAAAATGTAAAATACTCCAGTAAAGTAAAAATACCTAAAAATGTTACTCAAGTACAGTACTTGAGTAGATGTACTGTACTTAGTTACTTTACACCACTGCATGTTACCATGGCAACTACAGATAGGCAGGGGAGCCTATGGAAGAATTACACCTCATGATGTGTGACATGATGTGAGAAAAGATGTACCTCTAGAATATAATAAGACATTACACTATGATAGGCCATGCTTCTTAGCACACGTTTTATCCAAGGCCATGTACAGTACATTATTAAATGAGACGTAGAATGACTGAATAGATTTGCAGGGTCACTGTTCACTGTGCGTCTTTCCTTGGGCTCGAGGGGCTTTCTATTTTAGAAGGGCAGGAGTTTCAGATGCTCCATTTACCCACCAGAGGAGAAAAGAGGCACTGTAATTGAGAAGGAAGAGGTGTGTGTGTGTGTGTGTGTGTGTGTGTGTGTGTGTGTGTGTGTGTGTGTGTGTGTGTGTGTGTGTGTGTGTGTGTGTGTGTGTGTGTGTGTGTGTGTGTGTGTGTGTGTGTGTGTGTGTGTGTGTGTGATTATTGATTATAATATTTTCTTTGCAATAATTCTATTGATTGTTTGTTTGATTAATCTAATAATGGATAAGTACATTTTTATATCAATATATTGATGCAAACAATTTCAAATCAATTATTTTTTTTATCAATGGATTACTCCAAGTAACTATTGCAGTCTTATTGGACTTAACAGTCCATTTATGCTATTTGACACATGTGCAAACAACATCGGATCAGTGTTGATTTTGACAGCAAGTTTTGATTTAGTTTTAGCTGATCTACAAGTTTCCAACTTAGTTCCCGTTGTGAGCTTGTAGATCTGCTATTTTCGGACTGCGAAAAATGTCTTCTAAATCCTGACAGTTTTCGGAAACACTTCTGTTGATTTGATTTTCTGTGCATCTTATCAAGCCATCTTATCAAGCTTTTTCCATCCTCCTCATAGAATGGGGTGATGAATAAAGACCATTGTTCTCTAACTAGTTAACCTACTTAACCACTCCTCTGTTGATTGAGCACGCTGATACCTTTATGATGGCTTACAATGAGTATATCTCCCATAGGGACTGTCTCCAGTCATTTACACATGCCACTAGAGCAGTGGTTCTCAAACTCTTTCATGTCAAGGACCCCCAAATTGATATGTATTTGGCTGTGGACCCCCATCTGAAAAGGTTTTGTGCTAGGGACCCCCAGAGAGTTTTGAGAACCACTAGTATACAGTAAAGAGAGTATATAGTCTCATAAAGGCCTCATAAAGGCACCTGATTTCCATAGTCACATTATATTTACATCATGTAAATGTATCGCAAAGCACATTGCTGTCATTAGGCGTCAGATTCACTCATTTTATTTGATTAATTCAATTGGTGAACCGGCTTCATGTTAAAAGGATTACACTAAAAAGTCCTGGGGACTTGTTTCCATTGTGGTCCAATCAATGTATTCAATTCATCAACATAGCATACACAATTAACACAATAATACATGTCATCAACAAATACAAACACTATATGTACAAAAGAGATGGGAAATGTACATTTACCTCCCCTTTTGGTCTCCTGATAAATGCTTTTTGAGGCCAGTTTTACTCATTGACTGCCGGAGTATATAAATCAGCCGTTGCCAGCGTTTGTCGCTCCGGGACGATCCACACACAGAGTGAAGCAAAAGACGGAGGAGTGTCTCTGGTTCCATCGGGGCGAAAAAGTGTCACCGCGGCCCTCCGTTCTTTAGTTATTGGCTGTTGAATATAGCTTGTTATCGCCAAAAACACAGAAAAAAACAAGAAAGCAGCGAAAACTGTATTTTTCTAAATCATTATATATAACATTAGATCGGACGGGGCTGGGTTTGTTGGGATCACGTTATTTCCGGGTGTACACTTCTTTGGGAGTTCTAGGATCACTCATAGGTTGGCGAAGAGCGCCCTCTAGCGTGAACACTGAAAACACCAGCATACGTCAAAGGCGGTGTGTGCCAGTCAATGAGTTAATGGATGGTGTCAGGGCATTCCACAGTTTGGTGGCAGAGCAGTAGAATGAGAATTTTCCCATGTTCGTTCTGAATGTGGGTGGTATCAGATCACGGTCGCTCCCTCTAGCGTTGTGGCTGTGGGTGTCACTCACTTTGGAGAAGTAGTTTGACAGGTATGAGGGTATTGAGGGCACTGTCTCTTTGACTATCTTAAATACCTGATATTTCATTTAGCCATATCATGAATCCATTTCTCCCAGAAGACTATCTGCTGTAGGCACAGTAAGTAAGCCTTGCCGAGCCCTGAGGCCCATAGGGCAGGAGACTATCTCCCGTTTCCTTAGTGTGAGGCAGCTTGATGTACAAGTACATCCCCTGGACATGACGCTAGTATGTCGCAGGGACTTACCCCAATCCGACGCTTGATGCTGAGTGCCAAGCAGGGAGGCACTGGGACCCATTATTAGAGTCTTTGGTATGACACGGCCGGGGATCGAACCCAGACCTCCCAGTCTCAGGGCTCTAACCACAAGGCCACTGAGCTGTAGGCACAGTATGTAAATAGTAAAAGGAAGTTCTGGTTTGAGTTGGTCTCTGGGGGATCGTTGATGTTAACCGGGACACTTGGTGGCGGTGGTGTTAATGCACTGGGGGTAGACATCATGTCACAGCCTGGGTGGGATTAGGTGACAGTGTGTGACACTGGACTGCAGGCGACCGTGACACAGTATTCTTATTCACTAATCCTCCGAAACATATACTGTACAGGGGTTATGTACTGTATGCACGCACACGCGTGTGTGTGTACACACACACACACACACACACACACACACACACACACACACACACACACACACACACACGCACGTACGTTTGTATTACTATACTTGTGGTGACATCAACATTTTAAGACAGTGATTTTCTGAATGGCATTTCTTTTTTTTGCCATTTTTAACCATGAGGCCCAAAGCCGAAAAAATAGCTGATCTACAAGCACACACCGCGTCGCAGCCCGACCCGTTGTATGCTTGTAGATCAGCAATTTTTCGGTGCATGACACCAGCGCGCAACTATACGTTTAAATCAGGCATAACTCTTATCACTCTAACCCTAACCCCAACATGGTTCTTTTTTTCTAATTGTAAACCTAACTCTAAAAAACATTTATCTCGTGAGGGCCTCACAACGTCTTATTTCTCAAATTCTACTACACTTGTGGGGACCTCACAAGTATAGTAATACAAAGACACACACACACACACACTGCACCCACCGACCCCCTTAAATGTCTCATATGTCCCTCCGTGTTGCGCTGCAGGGGAAACCTAAGCCCTTCCCATCGACCTAATGCATTGTGACATAACAAAGAAATAAGAGCATTCCTAACAGTTATATCGGCCTCAATTAAATTTCATCGCGCGCCCATTCCAAAAAACTGTCTGCTATGTATTATAAGGCAGTAGTTCTCAAACTTTTTCGTGCCAAGGACCCCCAAATTGATATGTATGTGGCCGCGGACCCCCACCTGAAAATACGTTGTGCCAGGGACCCCCAGAAGCAAAGATTTGTATACAAAATTGCACACATTTTCAAGATTTTTCAAAAATAGCAGTGGCACTCAGTGCCGCACTATGAGCATGTATATCTGCAATTTTTTAATAGCAAAAGTATAAAATATAGATAAAGGGGTTAAAATAATTGTGACGCTTTATTAACTAATTTTGCTGGGGACCCCCTGGAACCCCGCCAAGGAACCCTGGGGGTCCCCGGACCCCATGTTGAGAACCAATGCTGTAACTCATACGGCTTGCAGTGCATGTGAAATGTCACGTCCCCACCTGTCTTTCCAGCGAGCAAACTTATGCTGGTATTTCTGAGGTTTTTGTCTGGAGAAACAAAAAGTCGTCCCCCCCACACACGGCATACGACCGATGTGTATGGAATGGAATGGAAATGCCTCAGATTGATTGTTTTTTTTACGTTTGCCAGGATTTAAAGCGGCACTATGTAACTTTTCTTTTGTGAATTAAATGCAATTTTTTTCCAATCTGTATGGTAGAGCTGAAGGTCAAGATTCAATTTATCCCCTGAGCAAGCAGGGCTGGTAGCTCAATGGTAAAACATTCAACACTTGCGCAGGAAACCGGGTTCAAATCCGGGGTAGAAGGGAAAAGTTACATAGTGCAGCTTTAAGGTTTCCAATTAACCCATTAAGACCTGAGGCGATTCTAAAAATGTTTTCTAAATCCTAACAGATTTTTGGAAAAAAATCAAAAAACATTGTTTTTCACGATTTTTCAAAAATAGCAGATATGCAAGCTCATAGCGCGGCACCGAAGACATCTAAACTGACACAGATGCGTTCCAGGTCTTAGTGGGTTAATAGTGAATAGTTTTTTTCTTCTTTCTTGAAGCAGTTTGAGGTTTGCCTCTTATTAACGTGTCTGCTTAAATGTCTTGTTACTGTACGTGTGCCAGTTCGCCTGCAGCAGGCAGGCATCCTAGGACAAGCTTGAACTTGACCTTGTCCGTCACCCGCTACGTCCGCACGGGCGTATGACTTCATTGTCAGCCAATGAGAGCGGAGCTCTCCTTTCGGTCCTAGTAGTGCCCTAGAAACTGCACGAGAGACGGGCATATCCTCTTACTCTCACTTTACCACTATATTGTACGCAAAGTGTGTACCACTCCTTTTCTAAATTAAGCTCTTGGCTCCCTCGTCTTCTCTTTTGACATTCTCCCCGTAATGTGTTTCGCTGTTGTCGAGCAGAAACCTTGTATCTCCAAGTTTCTTTGTATCTTTCAAGTTTTGTTTCCCTAAATCAAAGCCCTACTTCCATCATACAAGTGTGGCACACAAAAGCAGATCTACAAGCACACAACACCTCGTGATGCGAAGCTTTGTGTGCTTGTAGATCTGCTATTTTCGCTATATATATATTTTTTTTTAAATAATGATAAAAACGGTTTTGGACATATAAGGTTTCCACCCGACAGTGGTGATTTGCATCTTAGATGCCGAATTTAAACGCTTTCCACAGGCAGCGGCAGTGCACTGTACTTACTCATCGGTTCCCGCGAAGGGAATGTTTGATTACCCCCCATCATCATCATCATGCTGTACTGGCATCCATTTCGTCTGTAACCAGCACACATTGTATTGTTCTGCATGCTTTATTGGAGGTCAGCTGGCGCTGCCCTCCTCAAGGTTCGCAAAATTGATATCCCCCCCGCAAAACCAACGCGTGTGTCCAAAATCAGTGCGGTCTGGTCGCCACCGCTGGTTTCTTCCCACAGATTTATTATGAGATATATACACAAACAAACGATTAAATGAACTGGACAGCAATCTGCCCTGCTTGGCAGAAACTATGAGCTGTCATGGGGAATGAACTGTGAGGTGTGTGTGTGTGTGGGTGTGTGGGTGGTGGGGGGGGGGCATCAGATGTTTCGTATTAAGTTGTGCCATTGAATCTACTGAGAAAGACTTTGCCTCAGCACTTTTTGGGGCCGAGAGGAATTTTATCATTTTTTAGTATCTCTTTTGAGTGATTTCTTCCCATAATTACATTTTGTTTCAGATATTATGTGGAATATTCCTGCAAAAATGTACGAGCATTATGAACAACAATCAAGGCTATGAAACAATGCCATGAAAAATGGCTAAATAAACTGTACATCTTACTAAAACTAGACTAAAACTAAAACATGTGAACTAAAGCTGACTAAAGCTAAATAAAAATGTGCTGTCAAAATCAACACTGCATTAGTGTGAGATCCTGTGTGCTGTGCGGTGCAAGGATATGAAGTGTGACCTGCTCCCTGGTTAAAGCTGCACAGTGCTCAGGCAGACACACTGCAGTGTGCCTGGATTAGTCACCATATACAGTATAATACTTATGGCTCATTACTGGGTGTATATCAATTCCTCATTTGTTTTTAGGGCTTGTCATCTTCTTGATAATGGGTGATATCGGTGGCAGTGACGCACACTTATGCAATGTTCCTGTTCCATGCGTGTGTGTGTGTGTGTGTGTACAGTACTTGTACCAGCTGCAGGTAGCCTCCCTGACGATGTCTTTTTTTTTTCTATCTACAGACATAACTGCAATTGCTCTACAGTACACAGTACAATCCTCAGTTCCATGTGTGCTTATCTTAATGTTCTATTGCTGTCTGAGTGCACGGCGGAATTTGTGTTTGAGCAAGAGATAACGGAGGTGAAAGGACTGTAGTGTCACCGCTCACCATGTGTTAACACGTACGACTGAACACATCACTGTATCACGCTCAACTTGTGTGTTCAATTATCGTCTCAGTCATGACTTAACCCATTAAGTACCTGAGGCCGATTCCACTAATGCCTTCTGAATCAGTAGTTCTCAAACCTTTTCGTGCCAAGGGTCCCCACGTTCATATATATGTTCATATATATTTGGTCGCGGATGTACAAGCTCGCAGTGACGCGTTGTGAGCTTGTACATCTGCTATTTTTGAATAGCCAACGTATAAAATATGGATAAAGGGGTTAAAATGATTGTTATGCTGTATATTAACACATTTAGCTGGGGACCCCACTTTTAGAACCAATGCTCTAAATAAAAAAATATATGTATATGGGTTAACCTGACTTTGCAACGACTTCACTCATCAGCTCTGGCTGCTGGGGTCGAGCGTTTCATAAAAACCCCCAGCCAGCCAACTGGCTGCCGTTTTATGCTGTTTAACAGAAAGAAGTCATGGACAGCATTTCATTTCCATGTTTATGTTGGACATGTGAGAAGTATGTGATCTGTGCTGGAATGTAAAAATGGTAATAAGGCACATGATGAGTCAGTGTGTGTTGTTTGCATGACATCGTGCCATAGTACAGTAGCTGTAGAAGAGTTGGATGAAGGCACTTGTTTGTTTGTTTGTTGAGATTGTTTGTTTGTTATGCGATTTAGCATTTTGCTAAAAGTACAGAGGTACAGTTATACAATAATGCTAAAAGGACAACTCAAATAGCCCTGAGGGCTTGTTTCCATTGTGGTCCTGTTTATTCAATTCATTCAAGACATATAAAGACATACAACACTATACAATAAATCATCAATACTAGGAGATACTAAAAGTATATTATTTACAGAAAAACAGTGGAGGATCATTTCTTTTGGCAAGCTAGAAGACTTGTCTAGGTGCTCTTTTATGGCGGTTTTGAAGGAGGGTAGGGAGTCGCACTTTTTGATGGCTGTTAGTAGGGCGTTCCACATTTTGGTGGCATAATAGTAAAGTTAATTCATCCCCTTGTTTGTGCCGAATCCGGGGGGGAATGAGATCAGTGGAGCTCCCTCTGGTGTCGTGCCCGTGGGCGTTACTCACGTCTGCAACGGTGTGTTTTTCTCTCCCCAGACGAGCCGTCCAGTCCCAGCATGGAGCTGGACAGCATACGCATTCCTGCGTCCGCCTTGATATGTGGAACTCCCCTGATCACCACCATCCCACCCAGCCCCACCTCCCCCTCTGCTCTCTTCCGGCGCCAGCTGTCGCACGACCAAGGTAATCCGCGCTATCAAGCCTGTGTGTGTGGGTGTGTGTGTGTGTGTGTGTGTGTGTGTGTTCGCATTTGACGTCAAGTTACTGGTTTGTAGGTTTGGCTGCTTATGACGATAGTTGGCCATATTCACATGGTGGCCTTTTCTGCTCTTATGTCATACTTGGGATGCGGTTTCCCGTCCTCCTTAAGCATGAACCAAATGGCCGCTGTGTGAATATGATCAAATGGGTCTACGCCGAATAACTGTATGACCCTCTCTTAATAGATTCTCTCCGTCTCACAATTACCGAGTCAGATTCTGGAGCCAAAACGGAGCGGTCCAAGTCCTATGATGAGGGTCTGGATAACTACAGGGAAGAATGCCGGGGGTGAGTTCTGATTACTGGGGGCGTATAAACAAATACAATTGTGTTTGAAGTGTTTGATGTACTGGAATGGCAGCTTGTGCCTTACTTTGCATCTGCACATCACAGAATCTTTCTGGAACGGCATGCTCTCATGTCTGATGCTTTCATTTCAGCGTTTGCACGCAGTCAGCGCTTAGTCAAGCATTGATGAAATGATGATAAACATTTTAGTTGGAGCCTGTCTAATATCTGTTCCTCTCTCCCGTTCAGGAGGTCCTTAATGCCAGAGCTTAAAGGGCTCAAAGGGAAGGTGAGTCCAGTTATCGTGCACCACCATCGGTTTCCTTCGGTTTGGCAGCTCATTGGTTCACAACAGATAACGTTCTATCCATTTGACTGGACTCTCTTTTCTCTGTGTTTCGCCCAGGTGGGCGTGGTTTTGAGGTTAGGTTTAGGCATAGTTTCTGTGAGGTTAGGGTTAGGTTTAGGTATTAGCATAGTGTTTGTGAGGTTAGGGTTAAGGTTAGGTTTAGGCATAGTGTTTGTATGGTTAATACATATCAATTTTGGGCTTGTTGACGCAAAAAAGTTTTGAGAATTACTGTCCAAGCGTGATCCACAATTCAAACTTTTAGTTAAAGTAACTCTCAGGATTATGCTTCATAATGTTTTGTGTTGTCCATCACTAGTCTGTGGACCGGTCATCAGAGGACTCAGGGTCCAGGAGGGATTCGTCATCAGATGTGTTCTGTGACGCCACCAAGGAGGGTCTGCTGCACTTCAAACAGCTGAGCACAGACAAGAGCAAGGTGTGTGTGCCGACCAAACACACTCCCACAGGCCTGCAACATGCACGTGTGTGTGTGTGTGTGTGTGTGTGTGTGTGTGTGCGTGTGTGCGTGTGTGTGTGCGTGTGTGCGTGTGTGTGTGTGTGTGTGTGTGTGTGTGTGTGTGTGTGTGCGCGCGCAAACAGAGTAGGGCTGCAGAATTGATACATTTTTTATCATGATTTTGACTTCCCACAATTAAATTAACATGATCGTCTGATTATTGACATTTAAAATATGATGCATTGTGAGCTTATAGATTGGTTGTTTTCGGCATGCGAAGATTACAATGTAAAAGTGAAAGCAGTGGCCCGTTGATTTAATTCAGTGTTAAGTTTTGATATTCATTCTGAGATGCACATATTTTATTTTGATTCAAAAATGTGTGCATTAGCAGGAATGTTTATGTGGCATAAAATTAATGTGAAAGCAGTGTTACATTATGTCTATGTGACAGACGCATACAAATATAAATCACCAAAATAAATGAATAATCGTGATCTCAATATTGATCATAATAATAATGGTGATAATCCTTTTGGTCATTAGGTAGGTCAAAGCATTACATAGCCTGTGACATGGTTTATAAACTGTTGCAGGACTGATAAGGGCCGTCCTCATTTTCAGACCATATCCCCTTACCTTTGTTTGACTGCTCTCTGACTCTGACTATGCTGTCATCATGTATGTTTCACTGGTTGAACCAGTTCGGGTCACTGGGTTTACTACGTCTGACCTGATTCTGTCCCATATGACCCACTCACGTTGCAGTGAAGATATTATCATCTTGTATTATATTATATCCGTAGGACTGGTTTTAAGGGGGAGGGCGAGCGTTGTCACGCTCGAGTCCACAATGTCTTATGGTAATAGGATAGCCATGTGATGCAAGATAGAGGTATCGTTCTTGCTCGTCTTCTTCTTCTTGAGGTTGAGGTTGTAAGGCTCAATCTCGTGGTTTGGAAGTTGAGTTCTTCTTCCTTGGCAGTCAATTATATGCTTGGTATCAAAGATATGGTGATATCTGATTAACTGTTCAAAATGTTCGCTTTGAAAAAAAATACATATATTCAAAGATTTGCACACATTTTCTAGATTTCAAAAATAGCAGATCTACAAGCTCATAGCAGCATGAAATGACGTGCTAAGAGCTTGTAGATCTGCCATTTTTGAATAGCCAAAGTATAAAGTAATGGTTAAAGTGGTTAAAATGATTGTGACACTACAGTAGGCTATATATATATACTGTAGGTATGTTAACTACTTTTGCTGAGGACCCCCTGGAACCCCCCCCAAGGACCCCTTGGGGAACCAATGTGCTACATATATATATATATATAGCTAAAATCTAAAATGACACACATACTTTTCCCGGATTGAATGGGTTAAGATGGCAACGACAATAAGCAAACAGATTAGAGGTAAATGCTTTTCCATTTTTGCCCCATAAATAAATTCTCTTGAACGGCCCTTCTCTCTGCAGCGCGTGGTGGGCGGCGGCATGCGTCCATGGAAACAGATGTACGCAGTGCTGCGAGGCCCCTCCCTATGCCTATATAAGGACAGAAAGGAGGGGCAGGCCCACGCCAACAACTGCCAAGCGGTGGACGAGCCCCTGCCAATCAGCATCAAGGCCTGCCTGGTGGACATCTCGTACAGCGACACGAAGCGCAAGAACGTGCTGCGGCTGACCACGTCGGACTGCGAGTTCCTGTTCCAGGCGGAGGACAGGGAGGACATGTTGGCCTGGATCAGAGTCATCCAGGAGAACAGCAACCTGGATGAGGAGGTGAGGAAGACACTGTGCACTCACCGGGACTCTCTCTTTTCCCGGTGTTTCGCCCAGGTGCACGTGGTTTTGAGGTTTAGGCTGTTAGGTTCGGGTTAAGGTTAAGGTTAGGCATAGTGTTTGTGAGGTTAGGGTTAAGTTTAGGCATAGTGTTTGTGAGGTTAGGGTTAAGTTTAGGCATAGTTTTTGTGAGGTTAGGGTTAGGATTAAGGTTAGGTTTAGGTATAGTTTCTGTGAGGTTAAAGGTTAGGGTGTAGGTGCCACCTGGGCGACACCAAAGAAAGAGGGAGTCCCGTGCACTCACACTGATGAGATGGCTTTAGGAAAGGTAAAGCATTGCCGTGCCTCACCCTCCTTAGCAGCAGTCCAGTGTAATCACATCGTCTCTGTTGGGTGGAAACCTCATATGTCCAAAACTGTTACTTTTCAGGATTCAAATTCAAAAGCATCAAAAGTAGCAGATCCTCAAGCTCGAAACACGTCGCTTCGCGCCACATTTCGAGCTTGTGGATCTGCTTCTTTTGATGCTTTTGTGTGACGCTGTAGTGTGCTCAAGTAGGGCGTTAATTTACGGAAAAACACAAAATATGGCGATTGCCTGACAGCAACGATTCACATATGCTGTTGGCCACTGAGCAGCTCCAGTGTGTGGGGTTTCCCTGTCACTTTTCCCCGCCTAGATTTTCCCCAGCCAAGTGCAGAATCCAGGTTGGAGTTACAAGCCTGTTGCTCCAAACCTGCCCAGGCTACCATTGCCACTGTTGAGTAATCCTATACTGTATCTAAAGTGCTGGTGATGCCTGATATGCAACCGCTTTCATTTGTTTGTTTTATAACGGTATAGTAGGCTACTTTACACTCACGCCAGAGGTGACAGTATGCACGCAAAACAAATGTTGAATAATTTTGTATTTTTTTTAACACAAATCTTCTGGGGGGCCCTGGCACCAAACATTTTCAGATGGGGGGCCGCGGCCAAATACATATCATTTTGGGGGTCCTTGGCACGAAAAAGTTTGAGAACTACTGCCATACAGTATATTGGTTGTGTTGTGCAAGCATGCTGCAACACTCTGCAGCAGTGATAGGATATATAGGTCACAACAACACACATCAACTTGACAGATGCTCCTTTAGAACAACAACAGTGTGTCTTAAAATAGGGTCATGATGCTTATAGCAAGGTCTTACCCCGTTAGAAACCCAAGCCCCTCTTTCCCCTCCATTGACTCTGTAACCACACTAAGGCATTCCAATATCATTAGCTCTGTCACCCGATAGCCGCACGTTACGTAAAGGTGTGGCGTATGGCCTTGGGGGGGGGGCATACGCCACACTTCATAGACTCCTGTTGTTGTCTGTGATGAATTAACTGTCTTCTTCCGTGCCCCCCCCCTTTTCCTTCCCTTCTTTTCTTCTTTCTTTTCTTTTTTTAGAACGCAGACTTCACCAGCCGTGACCTCATCAGCAGGAAGATCAAGGAGTACAACACCTTGATGAGGTAAGCAGAGGAGGGGGCTGACGACAGAGGGGGGCCGGTTCCAATTCCGTGGAGGACAGTTGCAATTGGTTGCCAGTCAGTTGTACTCACTTGTCTGTTTGTGCTCGCGTGCCTGTGTGTGTGTGTGTGTGTGTGTGTGTGTGTGTGTGTGTGTGTGTGTGTGTGTGTGTGTGTGTGTGTGTGTGTGTGTGTGTGTGTGTGTGTGTGTGTGTGTGTGTGTGTGTGTGTGTGTGTGTGTGTGTGTATGTGTGTGTGTGTGTGACCCAGCCCCACGGGCAGCAAGACGGAGCCCTCCCCCAAACCGTCGCGGCAGTCCCTCAGCATCAGGCAGACCCTGATGGGAGGGAAGGCAGAGTCCAAAACACCGAGCCCACAATCACCCAGAGCCGAGCAGGAGAGGAAGAACATGCATAAAGGTGAGGAGAGTGACTTTAAACTTTATTTCCCCACACTTCGGGGGACACTGGCATTTGTGTGTGTATGCGTGTTACCTAAAGATGTGTGTGTGTGTGTGTGTGTGTGTGTCTTGTAATGAAACCCATTTCAAACTTGAGTCTAAAGGGCATTTTCCATCCTAGCTTTGATCAAGTATTTGAGCGGTACAAACGCGCAAAGGTTCACACTCAAAAGAGATGACTAAGAGAAAGCCGAAAGGCGTTTAAATCATTTTTTAAATCGAGGGGGTTGACAAGAGCGTTTGTGCTCTTGGCCAACCCCCTCGTAAGAAAACGATTTAAACGCGTTTTGGGCTTTGTTAGTCATCTCTTTGAGTGTGAACGTTCAAATGTTTTGTGCTGCTCAGTGGGGTGGTGACTCACGCCATACAGTAGCTTTGATGAGCATCTGTCATGCTTTTTACTTTTCAGATGCATGATAGTGGATCTTGCTCTTGTAATGATTTGGAATGTTTGAGCTCTCTTAACCACTAAAAAAGTGGTTCTCAAACCTTTTCATGTCAAGGATCCCCAAATTGATGTGTATTTGGCTGCGGACCCCCCATCTGAAAATGAAAAATCAAGACTATTCAAAACATTTTCAAAAATAGCAGATGTACAAGCTCCGAGCGCAGCACGAAGTGACACACTGTGAGCTTGTATATCTCATTTACTACTTTTGCTGGGGACCCCCTGGAACCCCCCCCCCCCCTTAAACCACTCTTCCAGGGGTCTATGCTAGGTCCCCTGCTTTTTTCACCCTCAACACCAAATATCTTCAGTGAAAATACCCAATCTGCAAGCTCTATGTCCGCCCCACCAGAATAGGGAAGCTAGGTTTCATAATGGTTAATAATTGGCTGCCAATGTTTTCCTCACGGTTGGCGTTCCTCTGTCCTCTAGACGACACCAGCCCACCCAAGGACAAGGGGACGTGGAGGAAGGGCATATCGGGGAGGATCAGGAAGCCCTTCGAGAAGAAGCCCCCTGTGGGGGTCACGTTTGGAGTGAGGCTGGACGACTGTCCCCCTGCACTGACCAACAGGGTAGGACTCACTACTACCTCCATTTAAAACCTCACTGTTCAGCCATTATTTTACCGTATGCTCATGTTGTATGTATGGGTACACGACGTCACCCTGTTGTAGAACGTGTGTGTTTTGCTCTTGAATGGACCTGCTGTATGTATGCGATGGTGTACAGCAGGGGTGGGCAACTTTGATGATGGAGAAGGCCACTATATTTCCACACTCACTCCAGAGGGCCACATTTCATATACTGTCGGGCCATTCTATGTCACACAAAAGTAGCAAAAATAGCAGATCTACAAGCTGAAAACGCGACGCGTTTTGAGCTTGTAGATCTGCTATTTTTGCTACTTTTGAATTGGAATTCAGATTTTCTTGTTGCTATTTTTGGAATCCTGAAAAATTACTTTTTTATTTAATTTCACATGCATTTAGTTATACTTATGTTAACTTTATGAACTTAAATACAAATACATTGGACATAAAAAAGACAAAAGAATTTCAATACTAATCATTAACACATCCACTGCCAAGGGCTAATCTCATAATGTACTCACCAGTGCCAAGGTGTTTTTGTTGTTTTTTTGTTTTTTTCATGTCGCCATAGATCTTGTTAAAATCCTTAAGATTGAGCGCTACACAGTCTGTTTACATCCGCGGGATCTCCCTGTATCTCCCAGTGAAAACCACGTGTCAAACGGGGCATCCATGTTTGAGTTAGAGCGGATTACGTTAAACAGTGAAATGCGAGGAGAAAAAACTACAGGAAGAGAATTGAGTTTCAGTTTCGTCTGTAGAACGAGGGCGGGCGTGATCGTGAAAACCGGATCCCAAATAATTCTATTTCCTGTCATCAAACCGGAAACGGAAGTGGATCAAAAAAATTCCGAAAGTGCACCCGGACCGCGCATGCGCGAAAAGACCGCAGCCCGTAGGGCTACGGTCTCGGCGCTTAACAGTTGGATTTAACGGCCCGTAGGGCTACGGTCTTGGCAGTTAATGTGTTAAGCTACTAATATAGATATAGATAAGTAATTAAAGCGGGTCATGTTTGCATGTTTGGAATTGTAACAGCTGAAATCAATAATATATCAGTAATCCGATATTAACCTGCGGGCCGCAAGGTGAGGGCTGCATGTGGCCCCCGGGCCGCCGGTTGCCCATGTGTGGTGTACAGTGTTATTGAATGCCGTAAATGGAGTTAATTGTTGTTGTATTATAACACCATCACTTTTATGGTGTACATTTTTTCTTACCAACAACAACTCACAAAGTTTCAGTCGTATGAACATCTTTGATAATAATTAACCACTTTCACCCTGCTGTCCCTTATTATGAGCATGACATTAGAGGCAAGATTTCTTCTCAATGCTTCACGTTGTGACGCGTTAAGGTTAAATGGTTAAGTCTTGAACTTCAAAGTAAACTTTGGTTAAGTCTTCCCTTTTTTTTTTACATGTTGTGTTGCAGTTTGTGCCCCTGATTGTGGAGGTGTGTTGTAACCTGGTGGAGGACCGGGGGTTGGAGTACACAGGGATCTACCGCGTCCCGGGGAACAACGCTGCCATCTCCAACATGCAGGAAGAGCTCAACAACAAGGGAATGAACGACATCGACGTCCAGGATGATGTGAGTGTTGATTTTGTCGACTAACACTATGATTTTGATTTTGTCGACTAAAACTATGACGAAAAATGGCGGTCGACTGCCTTTTTTCACTGACAAAAACGAAGCTATGATGACTAAAACTATGACTAAATATACTGACAATTTCGCCCCAAAAATAAAGACTAGACAAAAATGTTAGGGAGGGACTAGTGGAGAAGAGATCCAGTACTAAGACAAGTAATTTTATGCTTTCGAAAATAACCAATGTACAAGCTCACAACACGTCGCAAAACTATGTGGAATTACTAAAACTAAATAAAAACTTGCTGTCAAAATGAACACTGCTGTTGATTTGTGTCTAAGATGATTACTTAAGTACTTATTAGTTACTTTGTAGCATCCTTGTTATCTTAGCACTTGACAAATGTTCATGGAACTTGACTCTGGATGAGGGCATCTACTGCTCTCTGGCTAAATTGAAGATTGTATGATCTTCAATTTCACACACTAACCCACCCTTGTATCCCATTTGACAGAAATGGCGGGACCTCAACGTCATCAGCAGTTTACTGAAGTCCTTCTTCCGAAAGCTCCCAGAGCCTCTCTTCACCAACGGTGTGAACAGAATACCTTTCTCTTCATAACAGTACACATTGTTGGTGTCTTTATGCCACCTAGTGGCCAATGGCTGCAACTACAATCTATCAGAGCGTCTGTTCACAAAATGATGCTTTTGTTTGAAGTTTTCGTCGTCTTGTCTTTCCCTGCAGATAAGTATGCAGACTTCATAGAGGCCAACAGAATAGAGGATCCAGTGGACAGACTAAAAGTGATCAAAAGACTGGTGAGTTCCTAGTATAAGCATATACATCACTAGTCTTCTCCTCATTGATGGCATGGGTGCAACAGTTAATATAACTTATCTATCAGACTAGATTATTGTAATGCTCTCTTTGATGGACTGACAAAGTAGGTGTTAAAGGAGTAGTTCACCCCCCAAATAACTTTTTTTCTATTGATTTCTCACCCCATGGAGCCTTGAATTCATGGATATTTATTTGTTTTTGTCGCATTCCTTCCTTTATTATTTGATTATAATAAATTTAGCCCCATTGATTCCGGTAGGAGACACAAATGCATTTGTGTCTCCTACCGGAATCAATGGGGACACATTTATTATAATCAAATTATTGGCTTAGGAATGTGACAAAAACAAAAAAATATCTATGAATTCAAGGCTCCAGATGGTCAGTAATCAATAGAAAAAAAGTTATTTTGGGGGTGAACTACCCCTTTAAATAAACTCCAAATTGCTGCTGCCAAGAGTTTCAATTAAAACCAAAACATTTTAATATATTCACTCACTCCTATTTTATCTTTTATCTGGTTTCTGCCCGACAGCAACGATATGTAATTGTGTATTTTGTGTCTTAGTTGACCTTTTGGATTTTTATTTTGAAGCACGTTGAGTCTGCCCTTGTTGTATGAAATGTGCCTAGTAATCGATAGAATAAATACTAATAATCATAATTAATATGATAATGGACTGTCCGTTTTCTTCCAGCTCCATGAGTTGCCAGACCATCATTATGAAACCCTCAAGTTCCTCTCGGCTCATCTGAAGACGGTGGCTGACAACTCTTCTCAGAATAAGGTAAGAAAATGAACCCCCACGCTAGTCTTAATCCATTAAGACCGGGAACACATCCGTGTAATTTTAAGATTCCTTTACAATTTTTTTCTTTCTTTCTACAAGCTCATAGCACGGCTATGAGCTTGTATCTGCTATTTTTTAATAGCCAAAGAAATCTATGTCCAAAGCTGTTACTTTTCAGGATTCAAATTCAAAAACGGCAAAAGTAGCAGATCTACAAGCTTGTGGATCTGCTACTTTTTACAAAAAGAAAAACTATGGAGATAAGAGGTTTCTTTGTTTTTGGAAGTGTAAGAGAGGCTAATACATGTTCTGTATACAACAGGTTGGAGTTCATTATTTGACTGTGTGTTGTGTTGACATTAATTTCCTTGCATTAGATGGAGCCACGGAACCTGGCCATAGTGTTTGGTCCCACTCTGGTGCGCACCTCAGAGGACAACATGACGCACATGGTGACACACATGCCGGACCAGTACAAGATAGTAGAGACGCTCATTCAAAACGTGAGTACAGCCTCTGGAATGATGTTTGGGACACCTTAGTAGTGGGTCCTCCTGGAGACTCGGTGTGTACTGGTGTCCATTGTAGTCATCCACGCTAACCCATTCAATCCGGGAACGCATCTTTAGATTTCTTTGGCTACTCAAAAATAGCAGATCTACAAGCTTGTAGATCTGCTATTTTTGGAGGAGAAAAAAAAGGCGAGAATGTGTGCAAATCTTCGAATATGTATATAGATTGTTAACTAAAATCTTTGCTTCTAGGGGTCCACTCACTGGAACAAAATATTTTGAGATGGGGGGGTATCTCATTTATACCTGTAAAGTTATTTTTAGATAGATCGAGTGCAGGTGTTAAATGTTTCTCTTTCTTTTGTTCTAGTATGAATGGTTTTTCACTGAGGATGGCAATGGAGAGCCAAAGGTGAGTGCAAGCATCGCTGTCTAAAACGTTACTTTTTTGCCATAAACATTTTTGGAGTTAATTTGATAGTTAAGTATTAATTGTTCTGTAAATATAGTACATTCTGTAAATTGATGTTTGTATTCGGGATGTCTCAGCCAATAACTTAAACATTGTTTGTTGATGCATTACTGCAGCAGATTTGATAAATAAAATAAAACAAATTAACCACTTATGCCCTATATACTTCATTCGTTCATTGTATGACAAATAGTGAAAATAGCCCAAAGCGTACAATGCATCACATCATATTCACAGCCTATAATGACAGGCCCCAAAATAGGGAACGCCAGTTTGAAAGTACTGTAGCTAAAGTTACAAACACATAACCAAGCCTGTCCCCACCGTCCAGCACTGAGGTTGTCACTCTGTTCCGTCTCTAGACGGCGTCACAGGAAGAGAGCGCGGTGGAGTCCCAACCCGTCCCCAACATCGACCACCTGCTCACCAACATCGGCCGTACAGGATCCACGCAGGGTGAAGTATCAGGTAACAAGCTCTCACCTGGACCAGACCAACTTCTGTGGTGGGTCAATCTTTTACTATACCTTCCCCACTACGTTCTCTGAGGGACCGAATATCTGTCTGATAGGCTTGTTGCTCTGTAATGGAAACAAATGATAATAATACTGTTTAAAGACTTTTAAATCCACATATTAATGTTGATGGATACTGCTGCTTCCTCTACCCCCCAAAAAAACGATGCCCCCCCAACACCTCCCCGCTTCTTTGGCTGTTTGCCATTAGATAGAAATGTCTATGGCAAACCAACCACGACTCAAAAAATATTTCTTATCACTTCTCCCACTGGGTCTCTGTTGCCACAAGCTGAGAGGTGATAGAACCAATTGTCAACACTTCCTTCATTTGCTTTGAATGACATCTCCCTGCTTCGGTAATAAGTCAGTATTAACGCTCTCTGCGACTTTAGAGCAGAAAGCTAAGAATCTGTGAAACCGCCCCCACCCACCAACTCCCTCCTAGCCACTTTATACCAAACACAACTGGGCACAAGTGTGTGTTTTGTCTGAAATCCCCTTTTCCCTTAATCCTGCCTACTGTTGCACTAACAACAGCATGTTCTTTCCTAAAAGACGACAATGGAGTTGATGTGTGTTTTGTTAAGTGAAAGGCGACCTGTGATTCCTCTCTCTAGTGAGGCTCTGTCGGGTGTCCTAACGGCTTCCCCCCCCCCCCCCCCCCCCCCCTCAACCACTCACACATACAATGATCTTGACACAGGCCACGTGGGCGGAGTCTATCACACCATGATGTCACTGATGGACTCTATAATGTCCGCCATGGAAAGCTGGGACTGTAGGAAGAAGGAGGATTGTTGCCCCCAGTGTAGCTGCCTAGTCTGCAGAACCCCGCGGTTCTTTTGAGAGAAACGTGCCAAAGACAAAATGAGAAGGGGGATGCAGAAAACGTAAAAAAAAAAAAACACCAAAGCAAAGTGTTTGACAAAGAAAACGTTGGGCTATGCACGGTACTGTACAGTATCCGGGTGTTGTTGTTGTTGGTGTTGTTGTTGTGTGTGGGGGTTCTGTCAGAGTAATACCACACACAGACCGGTGCTACTGTCTGAAAAGGCTCTCCGCTGTCTCTCCATACTGTCTTGCAAGCTTGCCAACAGGAGAGAGATAGCATGGTATGGTGTTCTTTATATACCCCCCAGGTTTCTTTCTCACCAGTCAATGTCACATACCGTACCACCATCTGTCTTCAAAGAGGGGCATGTAGGGGGGCTTGGCTTATGTCATAAAAAATACAAAATAAATTAATAAACACAAAGATTTTTTTTAAAGAAAGCTGATTGGTACGCAGAGATGAATTAGATGGCAGCAAGTGATTGTAGGTTATTCCTTTGCTGACGTTCTCGTTTAGTGTTTTTTTTTCTTTTATGTTTTCTTCTCTTTTTCGTTAGCTAGCCCCTCTGTGACCCCCCCGTCACCTCTGATCTTTTGGT